>NW_028187001.1:1998566-2070606 GCF_003343005.1 Rhea americana | reverse complement strand
ATTCTGTGATTCTGTGATTGCAAAGTAGAAAATATTTTATCTCAAAAGACAAAGATCACTTATTAGGAGAAGGGGGAAGGATTGTAAGATACTGGAGAGCACAGAAAAGATTCAAGCAGAGAGATGAGATATGCTCTTGGTTTTCATCCCATAAAATAGCAGTACAAGTGGCACTTTACAAGATGCAGACCGAAGCCTCTCCTTTGCTTCACAGAGTTTGAAGGAAGGGAAGAAAGAGCCAAGGAACAAATGGGGTTCTCTAACAGCCAACAGTGCATGTTATGCCAGTGTGCCTTTCAAGAGCTGAAGCACTGGTATCCAAGCATTAATTCCTGTTCACTGCGCCACTGAGAGCCAGTGGCATCTTAAGARACTCCAACTTTACCTTAACAATGTCCAATGGAGCAGCTGCACTCCAGAGAGCATCTCGCTCGCATGTCCCCAAGCTGTCAGTTTGCAGCACATCACTCCAGCCATCTGAAAGGGATGCCARCAGAATGGGGAAGGCTCTGTGTGACCTGCCCAATAACATTTTCTGTAGATTGGAAATCCCAGTCAAATCTCATCCAGTCCCACTGTAACCTCTCACAATCAAAGCTGACAAGGAAAGTCAGCTACAGCACACATTTCAAGCCTTACCTGAATTCCCAAGAGTAGCCCTACATGCTTTAAACATTTTGATAGGCTTCCCGAAATGTCTGCCTGTCTGAAGTGACTTACAAATGCCAGTTTACAGCACATCCTTTGGAATGGAGTCATTTTCCTATGTCGGGAGCCAAGTGCTGTACTTAATGCTAGGGGAGAACCCCCCAAAAGTCATGTCATGAAGTGCAGGTTGCCACCTGTGCCACCACTCTACCCATCCCCATGCGTACATGCCAACACAGAGAGCAGAATACTTAGTGCACAGATCTGATAGCAGCATTTCATCCTTTACAACATCTTCTGCTAATAATAAAATGAGAATCATTTGAGGCCACTAAACCAGGCCAATCAAACAAAAACTTGGGCCCAGATTCTCAGGCACAGGAAWTCAGTGTAGCTTTGCTGGTATTAGTCAAGTTACACCAATTTATTCCTACAGCAAATCTGGTCCATTAAATGCTAACAATATCCTTGGGTTCTACTTTCTTTTACTGGGTATAGGGAAACAGCCTCCATTTTTAAAATAAAAGCTTTCTCCTCATTGTCAAGCATCTGTGTTTAAATTCAGTGAAAAGTGAGTGGCAGAAAATATTCATTTTTCAAGCATGTGTTTTTATCATAGCATATGTAAAACTAAAAATGTAAGCCTATATACATATACAAAAAAATACACTTTATGTATATGGTATATAAGACATATATAACACGTATCAGACACATACCATACATATACACATACAGAGACATATAGACGGTATACCTGTGGCCCTGAATATTCACAGTGTGACAGTCATGGTACAGATGTCTGGAGAGGGCAAAGAGAAGTCATCGTGTARCTCCAGATTTCTAAGCATGGCCTCCCCAAGGCGCTAGGCTAAACCTGTCTCTGTGACCTTGAGGAGGAAGCCAGCCCTGAGGAGAACAACCTGCAAACTTGACAGAAAATGTTCCCTTTTCTAGGGTCAGCTGGTGCATCTCAGAAAATATTTCTAGCCCTTTTATAYACTTTGGAGAGATAAGTCAAGGCATGTGCAGAAAGGGCAGTTTTATACTAAATCCTTTAAATTTTCAGAGTTCTTTCAGTAAGGCCTGATAGGTCTCACTCCTACTACATTTCATGTGATTTTTCCCATGGGACAACAGAACTAGGGGAGCTGTGGCAGCTCACTCCCTGCCCCATTGGCAGGTACATCTGACTGGATGCTCAAGGGGGATAGCAGCAGGACATCCTGCCCCAGGGCCACTGGAGTCCCAGTTACCTTTTTCACTGGTGCCAACACYGCCATGGAGGCCTCGTACATCCCTCCAGCATAGGGCTGAGCTAGGATTGTCAAACACTGTGACACTGGAGTTAGTTACAAGAACAAGACCTTACCTTGGACCTCAGGTGAAAGAGCCCTCCAAAGAAGGCGCTAACCCTGACAGATGCTTCCCTTGTTATTTCTAACTCTTTCTGATAGTGCTGCAAAGTGTATTTATTTGTGTGTTGCCACATATTTTGAAAGGGAAGCAACGCTTCCAGATGGAAGGCCATTCTTCTGATCATTTAATCTGTTCTAGGAGAAACAACRCAGTTGGGTTATGTGGTGGCTTTCCTGCCATGTGTGGCTTTTGCATCTGTACAAAGGAGGCTTAGAGACATGCCCCATATCCATGTGCCTAACAAAACACAGTTTACCAATACTTTGCTGTGCTCTTCCCRCCAGAGACTGTGTGTCTAGCCTCAGAGTGATTTAGAGAATTTGCATAATTAGGAATAGGCACAACTGGATTCACTAAGAGCACGGCAAAGCCTACTCCTGCATGGTTCCCTTCCACTAGTTTACATAAAAAAACAACTACTTGAGGTGTCTTCATGCTGCAGCATCTCAGTGTAACAGTGCTCAGGATGTAAAAATGGAATAAATACTAGGCAGCTGTATATAATGCCCCTAAACATATGCCCACATTTGATTAGCCCTACCCTTCACGCCTGGGCTTATATGCTTTGTTCAACCAACATTTAAGAGAATTTTTTTTCCCCTGAAAGGACAAGAAAGGAGAAGTTTGTTCCATCTTTCTTTCACACTGGCCTCCTGCAAGAAACTGCGAAGGTGTCCCTGCTCGCAGCAGACCGGGCTTCCCCTGGATGCTATTCCTATCTYGCACAAAGGCAGGAGGCACGGGGCAATGCAACCAGAGGTGCCACAGTTTGCCTTTCCTTTCTCAAAATGTCAGTGCTTATTGATCACTAGATCACTTCAACAACTTATTAAGCAGATGTCACAGACAGTTACTACCAGTCTCTGATTAATTTTAAAATACTATTTTTTTGGGGGGGGGGGTGCAAAATTTCTTTCTGAATGAAAAATGCTGCATTTTGGACCTGCTAGCCAGGGTTTGAGGCTGTTGATATTACAAAATGCACATTTAATAGCATCAATTTTAACACTGCAATATGTTTTTAAGGTTACTCTACAGCTCTGTTGTCTTATTTCTTTATCATTTCAAAGCACCAACTCCATTTGTTTTTTCTCTTTGCAAAGAAACTGACATTCTCCTGATATATTTTATTCACAGTTTTGTGTCAATTCTAGTATAACCAGAAGCTATCAATCACTTTTCTAATGATAAGATTAAATAAATAATGCACACTTTAAACCTTCAAAGCACTGCACAAGTATCAGTTTGTTTTCACAACATTCCTTCAAGTACTGAAGTAATTAGTTTAACCATTTCACTGGACACTAAGTCAGAGTGGAGAATAGCTTAAGACCTCCACAAATCATTTTATGTATTATCCACACAGGATTCTGATACATAGCCCATATAAAAAGATTTTAAAAAGCAAATTTCCCCCCTCAAAAAATGAAATTTGAACCTGWTTTGAAGCTATTTCCTATTGAACCTATTTCCTCTTTTAGAAGAAAGCATTTCCACAGCAGAACTGTCACTCAGCATTGCCAGGCTGGGTTGCCCTCCACTTTAGATACTAAAAATTTCTGCCTGCCCATAGATGCGAGGAGATCAGAGAGATCATTGCTAGCCTTGTCCTAGTACCCACCTTTTCTGCAGGACATGAGGCTGCAGCAACAACTACAAATGTTTGTGGCACCTGCAGGCAAATGTTTCCTGAGCCATACCATGGTCCCAGACAGAGAAAGCATACAACTACCGTGTGTGGGTACATGCCGTGGGAACACACTGAAATACAGGAAATTCCATTCAAACATAAGAAAACACACCTTCACTGGGAGGGTGACAGAGCRCTGGAACAGGTTGCCCAGAGAGGTTGTGGAGWCTCCTTCTCTGGAGATAYTCAAAACTTGACTGGACATGGTCCTGGGCAGCCTGCTCTAGATGACCCTGCTTGAACAGAGGGTTGGACTAGATGCTCTGCAGGGGGCCTTCCAACCCCAACCCTACGCCTTCGTGTAACGGAGTCAGCATCCTGCATTTGGACTGCTCTATGCCCATGCAAAATATCAATGTTTGAGGATATCAAGGCATTTTACTGCCTTTTACCTTTCTTTGGGTATAGTCAGAAATTTCATGCCCATAGCTAGAGACAGGCATGTTGGGGGACAGGGACGGAGAGCAGTGTCATTATCGGTCTGCTCCTGCAACAAATACTACATGCAGCCAAACACATAAAAGGGAAAATACACATGGAGGTTTGGACTGAGACATCTGAATCCAGTTCACAATGCAGGGAGTGGACTGGTGTTCTCTGTGCTTGGAAGCCTTTCAGTTCTAAAATAAAACTACTCTTCATACTCTAGTAAAAGATTAAGATTAAGTATAAAACTTTTCTTCCTCTTTCTGTTCAACAGCTACCAGCTAGACTTAGTAGCACCTTTCTCCCACAGTTTTCCTTCAAAGATATAAAAGTTTCCTGCACGCTGCATGTTTTGTCATTTCACATCCTTTYGATCATTCTGCCTGTCCAGCCAGCAGAACAGCAGCAAATAAGCAAGCAAACTAAGATAAGGTTAGATTTTTGCCCTGTAAAGTTGCAGTCCTTCTGTGCTGCCTCCCCTGTGTTCTCCTCTCCCTCTCCCCATGCTTCCCGTATCTCCTTTCATCCCTAGAGACATTTCCAATAGCAGATAAATCAGCACTTTGAATTCTTCTTGTGATGTTGTAACAAGCTGGCAACTGGCATGACATGTTTTAGAGACACATGTGAATACCTAAATCAGAAATAATGAGATTTCTCTCTCATATGCAGTGTGAAATGAGAGGCAAACGACACCACTGCTGCAAGCAGGAGTGCAAGAAGAGGTGTGGGGAAGGGAGGTAGAAAAAGCGGATCTCTAATCCATTTTGTTTACTACAGCGAGTTTCAACAGAAAAACAGCCTCTCAGGCAGCACCCTGGGAGACRCAGACTCAGAGGAACGGGCCAGTTGCAGAGCACACTGCCTCGAACCYGGGCAGCTCCACCTTGTATCCCAAGTCCCCTGCGTCCAGGCACTGCTGTGCGCTGTGACCAAACCGACTGATGCTTCAAATAAAAATACGGAGACAAAAGGAGAAAACAAAAGAGAAAGGGAATAAAAGGTCCCTGTAAATCAATTAATGCAGAAGTCTGCTTCAGTTTATAGACAGCATTGGTAATTGCTATGTGTGTCGCCTGTGATGAATAGGGCCTGGTTACCGTTGAACGACTCATCCTTCTTACTGGGATGGGAACTGGCAGAAGGCTGATCTCCACTGAAAGTCCTTAATTATTGTTAAATTAATCAGGGCAGGGTRTCAGCTTTGGGTTCATGCTTAATTGTCCCATTTTCTCCCAGCCTCAGACTCCCATCTTCCTCCCTCATCCTCCCACCCCCTGCCTTGCCCCTGCGTATGCATCATTTGGGGATTGGYCTAATGTTGGGTCCTGTTTGCACAGCAAAGAGCCCTCACAATAAATCTTGAAATCCTGCATTTCCACTGTTTCATGCTTTTGTCTCTTCAAAAGCCACAGTATAACTCAAACCTTTGGCAAGCAGAACTCCAGACATCCTGAATCCACAAGACAGRGTGTAGAGTATTTTACCACCAGTGCAAAAGTCAGAGATGTCGTTGTTGCTGTTGCTACTTAACATTGGGTGAGTAATCAGTTCCTAATCACAGTCTCATCCTCTGTGGCGACAGAGAAACAGAGACATTATGATCTTAAACCTTTTCATTCACATTAGGAAATTACAGTGGTAACRCCACTGAACTATTTTCAGTCTAAAGCCAGCTTTATTGTGATGAGAACCACGTCCAAAATGCTTCTCTTTTGAGTGTTTGATGGAAATGTCAGGAATCTGTTAGTTAAAGATGACTTCCACAGCTAGCATACTTGGAAGAATCTTTCTCAAAGCCTTAAGCTCCAAGTTTCTCTTCTCTGTCCCCCATAAGGCTAAAGGATTTGTTGGGGATTTGACTGGGATATTCCATGCAACATTTGCACTGTTAAACCACAGGAATGTAAAAGATTACTGCAAAGAGAAAGAAACCATTCTCCATGATCAGGGAGGACTGGACAAGAAGTAATGGGAGTAATTAAGGAATAATTAAACTGTAGCAGTAGACATTACATTAGTCATTCAGGGGAGAAAAAGCAGTGAGGGTAGGTAAGAACGGCAATAGATTTCCTAGGGAGACTGTGGAATATCTATTGCCAGAGGTTTTTAGGAAGCAGATAGACAAACAGCTGTCAGGAATGATGCAGACATGGCCTGAAGACATTAAGATGGTCTGAACGACCTCCTCCAGCCCTACAGCGGAAACCCAGACTGGGTTAAGGGAAGGGTAATTATAGTCGAGCAAGGTGGTAGCAGTGATCCTGAGAACCTGCTCAAAATAAAACTGCAGTGATAAATATAGCATTCAAGGACTGACTCTGTAAAAGTCTGAGRTATACTCCCATCCCTATTCCACTTTGGATGTAGCCTTTATGTATAACAGCAATACAGTTGCATTTTCCTTGATTTTTATAATGCAAACGTGGCATTTCCAGCAAAGTCCAGGAAAAAAGGGTYATTAGCTTGAACAGTTTATTCTTTGAACAAAAAGCATAAACTCAGTCCTCCCTGCAGCCTGAGCCCACTGTTTTCTGCCACTATGCAGAAAAAGTTAGTTACTCCTGTAATGCAATTTGCAGACCATAATCATGTTACTCCCCTTTCTCACCCTGCTCAAGTGAGCCACATGGCAGGGCAACAATGGAAAGGCCTGAAAACAAAACCTGAGCATAGCCAGCGTAGGAAATATTTCACTGTTCTAACATAGTTTAAAGATGACTTTGGAGAGATTGCCCTGAAAGTTCTTTTGTAATTCTAAATCACTGGCAGGCGAGCCAATTCACCGTTATGATGCATTTGCTATCAAGAGATGCCCAATCTAAGTGATCTAAGGCATCTAAATAACTTTTTAGATCTGGTCACAAAGAACTTGATCATGAACCTGAGAGCAGCAGAAGGACGTGAACTGGGAAATCTCAGGAAAGATCCCTAACCATCATCCCTTCATATTTCCATATGACTCCTTGACTCCTTTACTTTTTGCTTCTTTGGCTTTTYACCAATACATGAAAAGCCTTCAACCTACTGAAGTCAGCCTGCATAAGACTGTATCTTAGCATAATTACATTTGATAAAGAGCCACTTCAGATAAAATGTGCTTGTATCATTACACTGACCCTTTCTTACTTCCGAAGAATGCAGAAACATTAGCAAATCTTTATTATCCTAGAAAAAGGCATCCAACACTTTATTGGCACTTCTATATTTGCTTGGCTCAGTTTTACATTCAGCAGGGATGACATCATTTACATATTTTTATTTGCATTAGAATGGCAGTTTAGGATCATTGTGCAATCCCTGCAATATGTACTGCACCTCCCTATTGTGCTGGGAATTTGGAATTTAATACCACCATAGTGATACAACAGCTTGTCTCTACAAAACTGACYGCATTCAGCTCCTAACAACTCATTTTTTCAGGAGGAAGGGGCTGGGAAAGAGAGCTGATGGGAAGGAGAGGGACAAGAAAGAGAAGAGGGATCACAATGAAATTCTTTCCTCCTAAAGAAAAYGTCTTTGCTTTTTATTCAGACATGTGAAGCAGTAGAGTTTCTTAGTTAAAGTTTGTGTTTAAAAGCTATGTTTCAATCAGATCCTWTTTGTGCTAAATAGCAAATACGGAATAATGTATTTCAGAAATGTATATGTCACAATCCACTGCAGCAGAAAGACAGACTATAACCAACAGAASTTTTCCATCTTTTTCTTTTCAAATCCAGAGTCTTGGTTTCCCTTGTTTTCCCTTCAGTTCCCAAACTGCTCTAGACTAAGTAGCCCAGACAACTCCTGGGCTTCARCTGCATTATCTTGGCTCATTTTTGTTCCAAAGATACTTCTTCTAAGGATGATGGAGCACATTGGAACAGCATTACCTGTGTAATAGGAGAAGTTCTCTCAAGTGTATATACTGTATAAGCCTCCAAATTTGCCAGAATTCATATATGTCTTACCAAGAATATAGTCTGTAGGAGTGTATTCCAACTTTCTTTCRTTTTTCCATATACTAAAAAGTCCCACTACACTATAGATTGCTGTAGCTGAGATTTTATTGATTACTTTTTATTTGTGTGAAGCTTTTACAACAAAATCATTGATTTTTTTAATATCAGGAAAGAATGAAAGGATAGAGTGACTAAAACCAATCCTAGGCACAGTACAAACCAAATCAGGACAAGACCCATGAGTYTGCTGGCAGTTATTATTCTGCTTTTCTTGTTTGCTATATGCATCATAGCATGATTTCTGAAAAATGTTCTTAAAGCCCTTCTCTAAGTTTGTTTACCCCTGGGGCTAGTATTTTGTACTAGCATTTTAGCTTTGCCAATAGAACATTCAGCTAGATAGCATATTAACCAACCCTTGGGTTCCCAAGCTATATTCCCAGATGCCTCTTAATACTGTGGCATTTCCTATGTTATTGTTAAATAATTGGTTGGTGAAGATTTGAGAAGGAAGAACAAGTTACACATATTGGCTTCCATAGATGAGATGGTAAAAGATAGTTGAACTTTTCCTAAATGGATAACTTCTTAATTATCTGTATAGATTTTCTGTCTGTCTCATTATTGCTACCACTGCATCTCATTAGGAGCTGTTTAGCTTCAGACAGTCTCACAATTGTTGTTTCTAGATGCTTTTGAAAATTACTATAATTTGTTACTTGTGTTAAAAACAGCTTGAATTATGAGCTTTTCCAACAAATGTTTACTAAGTATTACAGAATCCATAATGAAATTTTACTCCGTAACACTTAGTGATTTTATTTTTATTATTCTGAGGGTTTTTTTTTCATAATCTGAAACATAACAACCCTACCAAATAGGTAACCCCAAAGTAGAGCTTTTTAGAGTTAAGTTATGGTTAGCTTAGACTACTGGAAGTAGAACTTCATTAATTTGAGCGGTTTGTTATTGCAGCTTATAAATATCAACTCATAGTCCTTAGTAGCTGAAAGTTACTACTTGATGATTAAGCAGGATCTTGCCTCAAACAAGACAGCAGTCTTGCTTGACCTCCCAGTAGCAGTGTAGCATCTTCTCATCACAAACGTGTTACGCCCTATACACCCAGCTGGGTGGTCAAACCCAAAGAACTACTTTTTCTGCTCCCATGAGGCACAATGTATGTCAGCATTCTTGATTTTGGGGAGTGGAAAAGAAGAGACATGAAAGTTCCCTCTCCCAGCACCACTTCTCAAAAATGGAGCTTGAAAGGGTGACCAGAGGTTTTCCACCACAGTCTTCACAGCTCGCAGCACTGTCAGCAACGTACAACGTAACCAAGGATAACGTTGTAGATGGCACCAATCTCCTCCTGCAAAAACTGGCTCTATCTTGCTTGAGCCRTTTATGCCCGAGACAGATATGAACTTCCCCAGCATGATGATCCTGATGGGATACGACCTCTGCTCTTTCAACGGGGAGAGCAGAGTTGTTTGCTGTGTTAGAATATCCCTTTTCCTTCCGAGAGTGCTGTGCCCATTTTAGTTTATACAAAACTCTTAACACGYTCGAAGAGTTTAAGAAAGGTATCGTTCTTCTCTGTTTTCAGATTGTTTTGATTGTAGACTTGACAACAAGAATTGTGACTGGTCTTTTTCACTGCACTACGGAAGGTACATCCTCCCTGCAGGCTCTACAGTAGGATGCTTTCCAGAAACAGCAGCAGCAAATCTGAGAGCAAAAGGCCCTCAGGAAGATGAGTAATGCAGAGAGTAAAGGGAGGATTTCTGTGGCACAGGGCCCAAACTGCAACTCTTTATGAAGATCAATTGGTTTTGGATGTTACTGAGCCTGAATGGAGAATGCCTCTATGGAAGAAAAAAAACACCCACCCATCACTCACCGCTGTCCTTAGGGAACTAACTCAGTCATTGCTCTGTCCAGTGTCTTTTGCTGTAGAATCTGGTGTCAAACTACATCAGCTTGAAAATTGTATTTCTTTAGGCTAGCACTGACATTCATAGTTCAAAAGAAAGACTGCAGGCCTGATTCAGTCTCATTTCATGCCACAGCAGTTCGACAGAAGTCCGCCAGAGTCACACCAGCGCCGAACTGGAATGAATCAGGCTCAGCATGTGTGGAGAGCCTGGCTCTTTCCCAGAGAGCTTCTTAGGAACAGAAACTCCTACAGAACTCACTATCTCATTACATGCACAGCAACAGTGATTCTTATAGTCTGTGGATGTGATTTTCAAAAGGGAAAGATTCAGTTCCACTGGAAGTATATACTCAGTATAAGCACTTCATGTGGATATCCTGTATAGAAAAACTGTGACTGGCAGGGCACTGAGCAACTTTTAGATCCTAACAGTGCTYCACAACCACTGCCTTTTGGCTGTGTTGTAGCCTCTTCAATTGGCATGTTCTGGAAATCATTGCCATCACTGTTTTTAATGTTAATATTTTAAATTATTAAGTCAAAAAACTTTGAGGTCAGCTGTGCTGTGAGCTTTTAGGAAGTATGACCAAATGACCTCCAGAGGTCCCTTCCAAACTATATGTTTCTCTAAATTTAAGATTCTGAGATTATTTATTTCTGCTTTTGTTTATTCTGCCAAGAATCTGTTTCAAAACAGATGCTAATCAAGCTCTCCCCACTGTCTCCCTCTTACCACAAAGTACTAACTTTCTAATTATTAATAGATTATTAACTGTAKCACACTACTACAAGATTATTACTAGCTCCATTCATCTACATCCAATCTGCTTCCAAACCTGCTTTTACCATTTATATTTATTTGTGTATACTCCTTAACACCTGACAAGCAACTAGGATTTTCCAGACTGGCCTTATCTGTCTCCTAACTACTTCCATACAGCTTAAAACTCTCTGTTATTGTTATCTTATGGTAAAGGAGGAGGACCAGATCRCAGTAGCAAATGCCATTTTGTTTTCTTTTTTAATTAAGAATAAATACATTTGTACAGTGCTGGTCAGATACAGACTGATGTCTTTCTCTGCTCCACACAGCGTGTATGTCTATACTGTGTATATGCAGAGTCTCTGTAAGCAGTGTTATCTCCTAGGAGAAGCTGGTCTAATCCCCAAACTGCCACATCCTGTTCCTCCCCTGAATGCACTACTCAAAGGTAGACAAGTTATAAGTATGCATGTTCTACGTCATGCAAGTTTCTTTTGGCACATCCAGAGATTTTTTACATGGTGTGCCAAAAGTGCTCCTGTCAGTCAACATCYAACTCCTTACCACCACTGTAAATGCCAAAGCGATAGAGCAGGCACAGATTTATTAGGTGAGGATGGCASGAGCAAGGGACTAAGAAAGCTTCACCCCTTCCACTATGTACCTGCTGCTTGGCCCACATTTCTCCAGTTACACAGGTGTCCTCTTGGCTCCATCATCCACATACATTTTGGCACTGTACACTGTACCTTGATGCTCTTCAAATGAGATGCCTCTGCCTGACGGCATTCCTGGAGCAAACTGGTTCATTTGAGCTAGTAAGCCTGTCAATCACCACTTAAAAGAGGTTCCAGTTTTGCAGTATATAAATTAACCTTGACTCCTCCTGCAGCGGCACCTTTACTTTTCCTGCATAGCAAACTGCACTTGATGGGAGTTTGCAACTGCAGGTAGCAAGAGAAGTACACTGCTTTCAGGAAGAATCACAGGGAAGATTTTCAGGGCACACGAAGATGTTGCTTGTAATATACGAATGAATACAACTCAAAATTAGGGGAAGGTTAAATACCCAAGAATTCTTCCTTGTATTCTTTTAATTTTTGGTCAGCCACTCAGCCGCAGTAGCTTGTTGGACATGGCATTTTTACTTGCTTATTTGCTCTGTGCAGGAGTTGAATTTCAAAGCATCCAAGTACAGAGGGATATTAGTAGAAGGTAGTATTTGTGTGGCCTTATCCTAATTAGCTGTGTTTCCACATGCCCTTTAATTCACCCAACTAATCCCATAGATAGAGTGACCTTTATCTTTCACCTCCTTTATCACATTCAGCAAATGAACTAGTTCCCATAACCTAGGCCAACCATCACAAATAATCAGCCAGGGCTGAACTCTAGCTTTTGTCTGCAAAACCAAAATACCTTTTCTTTGCCAAAGAAAAGGTCTAGGAATCTGCTTGAAATGTATTYGTAGCAAATATTTTACGCAGATTCTGAAATTTTTGTAATTAAATCAGATATTCAGCAATTAATCCAGACTTTAGCTAGCCTGACTATCAAATAATACTCTGTAAATATTTGCAGCAAATCACTGCATTATGTTTTAATGTATTTCTGATATGAAAGCAAGGCTGGWTCAAAGTAGCCATATCATGGCCACAGATACCAACTGTGTTTGCCTTGCGCAACTAAATATAGCACCTGGGAAAAAATACAGCACTATGACAGCATATCCTCCCTTATTGTACTCCGGTGCTCACACAGCCTAGGTGGTATCAGCAAACAGGGAAGTATCAAGCAAGAGAAGGGATGATTTCTGTGCTTAAGCCCRAAACATATCTCATGTGCGGGAATATAGCCAAGAAGACAAAAAACTCCGCAATCTGGAACTTGGGGATTATCCAGTTCACCTGGAAGACTGGAACTCAGATATCTTTTCAGGGTGAGCTACACAGTCTGCTAAGGAGACAGTCAAAAGCCATCACAACAGCGATGACACCAAAACACGGGCATCTGCCTCCCAACTGTGTAGACCTTCACATATGGACATGYACCAGAGCTGCATGCGCGTCAGGCCATCTCTCCAGATACTTTTAGGTGGGCTTTGGAGAGCAAATTGTAGAGAGCAGGCTGCCTTTCCCCTGGTACAAGAGAGACATGGAGCTGCTATGAAGAGTCCAGCGCAAGGCTACGAAGATGATCAGAGGGCTGGAGCACCTGCCCTATGAGGAACGGCTGCGAGAGCTGGGCCTCTTCAGCCTGGGGAAGAGAAGACTGAGGGGGGATCTTATCAATGTCTGTAAGTANTGCGAGAGCTGGGCCTCTTCAGCCTGGGGAAGAGAAGACTGAGGGGGGATCTTATCAATGTCTGTAAGTATCTGAAGGGAGGGTGTCAAGGGGACAGGGACAAACTCTTTTCAGTTGTCCCGTGTGACAGGACGAGGCAATGGGCAGAAGCTGAACCACAGGAAGTTCAGCCTGAACATGAGGGGGAATTTCTTCACTGTGAGAGTGACAGAGCACTGGACCAGGTTGCCCAGAGAGGCTGTGGAGTCTCCTTCTCTGGAGATATTCAAAGCCTGCCTGGGTGCAACCCTGTCTAACATGCTCTAGGTGACCCTGCTGAACAGAGGGGTTGGACTAGATTAACTCCAGAGGTCTCTTCCAACCTTACTCATTCTGTGATTCTATGATAACAACTAACCCAYAGAGTTACTACAGAGTTTTCTGTTGGAAGAATAGACGACCAGGGCCCAGATTCACACAACTGCTGAACAGCTGTGGTAGAAGGCACTTTCTGGAGGACATTCTGGAGATCACCTAGTCCWACCCCACTGCTCAGGCAGGGTCACCTAGACCACTTTGCCCAGGACTGTGTCCAGCAGGTGGGYTTTGAGTATCTCCAAGGATGGAGACTCCACAACCTCTCTGGGCAACCTGTTCCAGTGCTCAGTCACTCTCATAGTAAAGAAGTTTTTTTATGTTCAGACTGAATTCACCGCTATGAAAGCTGCAGTCTGCAACACCAGAAGTTTGTTTTACTGGTCTAAGTAAACTCCCTCCCCTGCCCCCCCCCCAAAAAAAAAGGCGGCCTCAAAACTGGAGAACCTCCTTCTCCACATTTGCACAGCAAATTGGGCGATTTACAGCAGCAGAGCTCCTCAGGACTGCAGAGAGTACACCAGAAGGCATCAATAGGATGAAAAAATGAAGAGACCACCAACACATGTAACTAACTGCTGACCAACTCAGCATGGCCGTGCCTCAGAAGCCGACATCCCCGCTCCCACACGGGTCTTGCCACCAGCAATGCCCGTTGTGTCTTTCCAGTGACTCACTGCATTTGCCAAAAGCCCAGACGGGGCCAGTAACCTCCATGTTGGTRTCCCAGCCCTCTTTCATGGCTGCGGGCCTCGTTCTTGCTGCCTCCCAGCTCGCTTAAACAGCCAACAGCATTTGCTTGCATTTATCATGCARTGATGGCCGGAGGCCAGAGCCGAGCTGGCAGGATCCGCGGAGGACTAGCATCGTCCTATTCAGCTACACACAACCTACTTGTCATCCTTTTGGGAAGCAGTGACTCGGACATAACTTTATTGCAGCCTGGCAGCTGGTGGGATCGGGCGAGATGGACAAAAGGAATAATACGGGCATACGCTGAGATGCGGAGCGCCGGGGAGAAAGTCATCCTGCAGCCCTCATTCAAGCCCCGGCATAATTCAAACAACATTACCATTCTTGATGGCAGATTTTCACCTTCTGCAAAGCAGACTTCTAGTGAGTGTTTTGTTTTAGCAACTTGCTGCATCTGAAAGTCAATGGATTATAAAACAAAAAAGCAAATTCTCTTCCTTTCTCTTGTGCTATTGGTACTAACAAAAACACTTGCATTGACATTTGGGGCTATGCATATGGGGTAGATGTTCAGCTGTAGCCCTGCCAAACACCACAGAGAAAGCAAATCAAAGTATGGGTTTATTGTTCTGCAAAGGCTCCAAACACGATCTTTCTTCAGATGCCTGTTATCTAGAGCGGAAAAGAGGGGAAACGCACATTTATTATATGCAGTCTTTTCTCCTCAAGTTGTGGTTTCCGAGCACAAAGTTTGGAGGCCCTGTAGGTCCCCCCCATTGCCACATTCGCTCCTCCTTGTCTGCTACCTGTTTGCACCCAGTGCAGTGCTCTTCCAGACCTGCTTGTACAACTGGTTTCACAGTCATGCTGGGACCCAGGCCAGGGAACTGATCTAGCTGACGGAGGGAAAAAAAAAAAAAAAAAAAAAAAAAAGGATACTAAGCAAAAAGCTAGTGCAACCTGTGACGTGGAGTTTGCCTCCACGCAGGTTTTTGTTTAGGGTTCCMACTTCTTCTCGGAGTGCGGCTCCCACCCCTCACGTAGGCACTGCAACACCCATATAGCAGAGATCATGTCCTTCTGGTTGCTTTGCACATAGTCTAGCCAGAAATCCAGCTACCACAGCCCCAGCCAGTACCAAAATACAATACAACTCCTTCCTAAACACAGACTTTAGCCCTGCCTCCAAACTGCAGATACAAACAGAGGAGGAGAAGGGAAGAGGAGCTATTTTCAAGGCAGAGGTAGGGGATAAACTAAACACAGGGAGCTCTTCCCTTCCTAGGATGTAATCGGTTGCTGTTCCTGCACCCCCAGGGTGGCTCTTCGCATGCGTGTGCAGGTCGCACCTGCCTGCTCCTCCAGATGCACTGCCCACTCCCGCCCTGGGCAACTGGGGCAGCCGATCCCCCTCACGCTCCCCTCGCCATCGCCGCTTGCTGTCCTCACCCATCCCCCAGCTCCAATCTCTGCGTGCTCCTCTGCAGGGAATAGCTCCTGTCGCTGTCTCGGCAGCTGCTCTTCGCTTTCCCAAGCAGCCGCAGAGCTAAATTGACCTAATTCCTGCCCGTTTTCCTGCCRCCCACAGAATTCAAAATAGCAGCAGTGAATATTGCCAACGCGCTCATCGGTTTTTCGCTCCACAGCAGCGCGGGATTGGCTCACGTTCACTCAATTTTCTTCAAGCCCCGCAAGGGTTAGAAACTTTCAGACTGCAAGTTTTCAAACTGGTAAAAGTAGAGAACAATTATTCTAGAAAACTCCTCAAGGACGAGTGGATTTTTTGTACCCTACGGCACCTCATTGGCAGTTCTTTATACCATAAACATCAGACGTGCATCAGACGTACAAATCCATGGATAAGTCTCCCAGCTGCCGTCTCACCTCCTTTTCAGAAGCAGCTTGGGTTTGCAGTCAGTTTGGATTAGCAGACTGTTTTATTTTTGCTTTTTGATTTTGTTTTAAACGAAAGCTGAATCCTTCTTGATGATAACTTCAGCAAGAACAGCACTTAAACTTGCATACATGTTGCACAGCGAAATTCCCAGTCGCCTGCCAGACTATACAAGGGACCGGTTATTTTTTTGTCAGGGGTAACCTCCCTTTACAGAAGTACAGAGTCTCAAAAATAAGCTTATAAAATCGTCCTTTCCCTCCCATGGGAACACAACTGCCATAGTCTAACTAGTACAACTGCCCTCAAACTAACCAGGCTATGAAGTGGGCAGGAGCAGGAAAACTTCTGTTAATTAGTCTGTGGAGAAGAAGCCAAAGACACATTAAGATCTGATATGGGATATGGGATCTGATAGCATGTCATTAGAGACAGAAAACAACCATTCCCAATGTAGTTTTTCAGTTGCTTATTAAGGCTTTCTGTTCAAACTTTCAAGGGCTCAAGCTGAAATTTTCCATGCCGTAATTACTACCATTCTGGTAATTAAAGCTTGCCATAATGCAGAGACACAAGGGCATTTTCTAACTTTTGAGCGTGTGCCTCTGAAACCTTATTCATTTTTTTTTCTAGTTGAAGCTGAAGGAGGAGGAAGGCTTAAATCTAACTAAACATGGAAGAGGTTGCATTCAAGTTCTTCCAAACTTGACAGGCATCAACTTACATCAAACAGGGATGTAAACTTTACTAGAGCGTATTTCTGCATTTGCAGCTTGCACTGGGTTTTTATTGCTCTTGAGATTCAAGGTAGTCTCAAATATGAGTGAAACTCCTATATCAGTCAGACAAGCAACACCATAAAAAATAATGATGGCCAATCACTCTCCAAATAATCCTCTTCCCATACGCCTGGCACTGAAAGACTGTTACGAGCATAAAAGAGCTCATAACATATCATAATGAGAAAGACCCTTTTGGATTCAAACTGAATCAAATGATGCATGCAGTACACTATGAACTGGGCTAGGAAATATACTGCAGGATAGCTAGAGGAGCTACTTCTAACTAAACCTTCCACTGTTTGTAATTTAATATTTMAATAAAGCTCAAGCCCTTTTGCCACTGTCTTGCCCACTTTCCTGTCCCAACCCTCATCCCTACAGTGACCAGCGAATGTTGTTCATTTAAAGCTTCTGTAGCTTCAAGTACAAAAATCTGGGCCTGCTTAGACTCTTCAGGAGCCTCAGAGCCAAGCAGYCTGAGTAAAACTATGAAAATTGTATTATTAGCTCCTAAACAGAAGCAGCATGACACTCTGCAAAGGAAATACACAGGCTGTCAGAAGCGCTGAGGGGAGGTGTCAGCTACAAATTAATGGCTATTTAAACATATTATTTGTTCCAAAGTGTTAAAAATGAGATTTTTAGCTCTGACAGCAGAAAAGGTGGTGGTGTCAAGTCCCACATCGGCATGCCATCTCTCCCAGCTGCTGCTGCCAACGTTTTGAAGCTGTTGATTCGCACAACTCAGAGACTCCCATGGGGTAAGGAAGCCTCAAGAGAAATAAAAGGAGGTTTTATTCCTTACTCTTGGTTTAGTTGATGCAGAGACATTCCATTTTTGGCTCTGTTGACAAACACACATGATTAAAGAAGTAAGAGGAACTGAGACTGACTTAAGTTAGTACAGATGGATGATTTGGACTCAGATTTAGCTGATGGACTCCTATTTACTAAGCAACTGAATTTACAACTAGTTAACTAGGTGTTGGCTTGACTAAGCAGTGCAAAATGACTTCCACTTCCCAAACTCGGAATACCAGAGATTTCCAAAGAGCACTGTGAAAGGAAAAAGCCTTCTCAAACTGAAATTGTTACTGCTGTTCCCATTCTGCCCCTTATACCACCTCAAAGAAGCTGAGCCTCTGATATGAAACAGCTTGGGAAAATGAACTGGTAAAGCTAAAAACCAACTCAGTGGAAGGCAGCAAACTCYACATTTTCTGAAACATGGGCTGTCTCAGCTACTATGCTAGCTCTTTTTTGTGGGGGGTGAGGGTGTGGGAAAGTGTGTGTTAGCCATTGCTAAGGTGGATGGAATTAATCCCATATGTGCTGCCACTGAAGATACTTGGGTTTATAGGATGGTACTGCTAAGCAGAAAATTTACTGAAATCTTTTCAAAGCACCTAGGAAGAAAGAGTGCAAGTGTAGCATGCTCTGTTTCTGCATTGGCCACAGGTGAATAAGAGGTAACTGGTTTTAATCTACCTGAAGAGCTTTTCAGTCTACTGCAAACATATTGATGGAAACTCGTAAGTCCATGGTACAGAATCTGCCCCTCCTGGCCACAAAAAGGGGTCTCCAATGTCAGTGCTTGGCATAGGCATGAAATATCTGTATTTCATGTCAACGCTTCTTGAAAATTTTCCTATGGCTGCTGGGCAGATGAGGGCAGGAGAGCTTACAGCACCCTGGGGAGATGAGACTTGCGGAGACTCAGAACAGTTTGGCTGTTCTCAGAGCATCCTGCCGGCTGGATCTCATCACGTCCACAAAAACAGATGCCTGCAACACCAGGCTACCACGGACAAAGGCCTGGGATGTCCCAGCTTCTGGCTCCCATTAGCCCACTGGCTACGTGGGGGAGCTGGCAGGAAATGAGGCAGATTTCAGATCCTGTGTTGCAGACAAGGTTTTCTCGGAAAGCTGCCTGGTATCTGTCAAAATCGCATCATAACCAACCCAGTTTCACAGACTGGTCTGATTTCAAATTGGCATTTTCCAAAGGAAAAATCCTGCATCAGAAAATTCCCAACAAACAGTCCTGAAATAAAATGAAGGTCTTTCCCCAAGATCATTGAGCACTAGGGCAAGCTATTTGCAAAATCTGGGCTGCTCCACATATTTCTCAGTGATTTCTTAAGCCTGAAATGCAGTGCCAATTTCAAACTACCAGCCTTTTAAAAAYTCTTTGGGCCTACAGATCTACCACCTACCTTATGTGCTTATGGCACAGTTCCTTTATCAGGTCACAGATGCTAAAACACCACAATATTGGTGCATCCTTGATCATGTTGACACCATCTGCATTTTAGAATTAAAAATTAAAAAAAAAAATTAAAAAATGAAGATAGTGCCCTATGAACTCAATTAGCTATCAAATGCCAAACAGTAGCAACCCTGGCCTAATTACTTTCTCATTTCTCTTTTCAGTGAATTGCATCTTTCCACACACAAAACTCTCACAAGAATCTAGGTATCTCGCTAAATGTCAGTCCACAGAGAACTTAGATGCTGAGAATAACTGAGATGCTGAGAAGGTGCCATCGTCTGAAATATGAAAGAACTGGGCATGGGGATCAAAGAAGAGACAAACACACACAGYCTGCACTGGCAAGCACCCCAGCAAGAAATCACACCATGGAAGTTAGAAGGAGGTTTAAATTAGCAGAGATACTGTTATTCTTAAGGTTTGTAATCAAAAGCCTGTGGTTCCAATTAGGAAAGCAAAGATGCTTGGCCAACATGCTACAACCAGCTTTTTGGCAGGCGAAGGCATTTACAACAACCAGACTGCCTCTCCTACACTCAAGTATTTGTTTTTACATTCAAGCCTTCTCAAACTCTACAGCTCTTGGAACAGACTCCAGCAGCTCTTGTAGAGGGCAAAGTCCATATCGGATGGTTAGGCAAGCAGAACAAAGTGTTACTACTTTCTCAAAGCTGCTATTCAGTCACACCCCTTATGTTAGGCTTCTGAAAATGAGGGGGTTATTTTAAATATGTATGGACAGAAAAAAAGACTGAGAATAGCAGATGAGGGTTTTTTTTCTTTTTTTTGGTGATGGTGTTTTTTTTACCCATTCAGGCTGAATAAATATCAGAATAAAGATCCCTTGAATAACTCTTAAGCAGTCACATTTTGGTTTTGCTCTTCACTTGCCTAAACTTGGAGAGTATAGAGAGTTGGAGAGTATAAACCACACTGCTTCTCAGGTAGCTGGTTTTCAGAAAGCACTGTTCACTTGTACTGGATCAGAAACAAGGAAAGTATACTGGACTGAGGKGAGGGATATTCGCAGACTAACAGCTGCCTAGAGAGAAGGAGGGCTCCTGAAGTCTGCCTCCTGCTCTGCAAGCTGCAGGAAGACTACCTCTGTGTCCCTCTCTCACATCTCTCATGTCTTGATCTTTACTGACTTGCTTCCTTTGGTGCAAGCTCCTCTCTGAAATTCCCTCTTTGCTACATTTGCTACATTCTTAGCCCAATGCAGAATTGCTTGTATTCACTAGGAAACATCCTCCATTTATTCTCCATGCTTATTTAAAGCTCCACTTCATTATACTAACTGGTATTCTAACTTTAATAAATAATAATCACATGCTTGCTGGAGGCTCTAGGCATCTTAACACATAATTAATCATGCAACCAAAGCCCATGGGCCTTCAAATCATCATTTGAAAAGGAAATCTTCCAGCCAACCACCTTGAAAAAAGAAGGTCCTATCTATCACTTAATTGAACTGGTAAGCACAGCTACAGCTCTCACAGGCAGATGTCTTCTGCACTATACCCACAAATCTGGGCTCAGACCAAACCAGTGAAATAAATTCCAGATATCCACAGCCCTCACAGAGGATATCCTGCCAACATCAATCTCTCTCTGCAATACAGCATGTCAGGTTGAAGTGACTGCAAGGAAGAGGAAAGGAAAGAAACACAGCAGTCTTCCTTCTCCAGTTAGGAAAAAATAATTAAGAATAAATATGAAGAGTGATATTTCTGAGATAAAGCACTATACCTACACACAGGCAGCTTCACAAAGCTGCCATTAAGGGATACACACACCTCTTCTTCTAAAGTATAAGAGTAAGGTTTCAGAATTTCTTTACCTATTTTTCCACCCAACACCCCCTTATATCTGGAAAACTGAATTCAATCTAATTTCCTTTACAGTAAATGGCAGCCCTGATTACTGCAGGAGAATCAGTATGTATCTTTAATGACAGCACAAGTTTACTTCTTGTCTGTGCAATAATATTAATCATACTCCAACTTAAATGAACACCAGGGCCATAGGCTGAGATTTTTCTCACACCTAGACACAGCTCTGGGTTAACAGAAAGCACATCCCAGTTACTGTACTGACAGGCTGTAGTAGCTCAGCACTCGGATAAAGCCTGGAGACACTGAATCTCTCTGGCTGGTGCTGATAAGCAAAGARGAAATATAGCTGTCTAGGGGCACAGGTGAAATGTTTCCAACAGTCTCTGAGCACATGGTCAGGCTGCTCCCATTGCATCTCCCATAGGTGCCCCTCCAGCAAGCACCAACATAACCCAGTTCACTGCTCCCCGCGAGAGCTCAGCTCTCTGGCACCATTACCAAACCCAGCTGCACACCCGAAATGCTCCACAGCCTTGCTCTCGTGCGAATGCCAAGCAGTCAGGCTCTCCATAACATGGACACGGTCCAGATATCTGCATGCTCTGGTTTTCTGAGTTAGTGACTCCACAGCACCGTCCCAGCTCACTTCATTTATGTGCAGTTCTTGTCACTCCCCTGACCCTGGTACTTCATCACACGGCTATGCTGCTAACCCCACAGACCCTGGTGCACTCTTAGCAAGTACTTAAAACACAGTTTATTTCCTTTGTACTATTTAAATTCATATTCATTTTTTACTTCTGCAACACAACAAAGTAAGGTCTAATACATAATGGATTACTGACAGGGCAAAGGGAGCGAACAGCTAACTTACTTGTTTTAGAAGGAGTACATAATAATAAAAAAGAGTAGTCTATTGTATTGTGCCCATGAACTTTATCCTTCAGATTGAGACACAGTGTCCAAGAAAAATTTCCTGCTCCAAGAGACTGCAGCCTGGGCCCGGAGCCCAAGACTCCCAAGAAGCTCCAGCAGCCGGTAACCAGCTGCATGTCCTGGGGGAATGGCTAACCTGGCAGTGGTTTTCCTTACACTAAATCCTTATTGCTTTAACAAGGTTGCCTGGAAGTAGCTTGAACAGAAGAAAAGGGAAGGCTTCTCTGATCAAGTGACTCACAGAAAGAGGGAGGGAGGTCTTAAGACACTCTTTGGAAAGGATTTCAAAGCTGAGCATATTGTTCCAGGAAATGTTTACAGACTGGAAAGAGGAAGTTTTGACTTTCATTGGCTTGTTCTGTTGCAACATGACATGTTTACCAAAACTCCATCCATAAAGACAGGGAAGAGAAAAGCTCCTTTCTGAAGAAGAGCTGAACAAGATGCCATCAGAGTGCAGCTCTACCAGTATGAACTTTGCTTTAAAAAAAATCACCCAAGAGGAGAAAATGAACTCCATCCTGGCTCCTCAAGGTACTCTTTTACCACAGGACCAAAGAAACTCTACAAAAAAGAACAAACTCTGAGTAACTAGAGTCCAGAGCAAGAAGAGGATACTCTCATTAGTTTCTAGGGTCTTAGCTATCACATACTGCTGGCTACAGAGTCACCAAAGAAGATAGGGCTCCCCCTGGAGATGTTAGCAGTCTGGGAGTAGTTAGAAGAAGACTATTTGGGTTTTGTTTACAGATCAAAYACAGTCACAACAAGAAGCAGACATAGCAGGACTTTGCAGATGCTCCTGTGGCAGAGCTCAGGAAAACCATGGCATGTTTCAGGTCAGGGACTCCCAATCTTTTACAGCTGAGGTTCACTTGAGAAGACTGGCAGAGACCTGTGCCTTATTGTGCAGTCCTTCAGCCACTGCACTTTGTCCTCAGAGCGTGTCCCTTCATCTCCCGAATCCACCCAGGATTGCTCCTCTTGGCTTCTACGACAGAGGCCACTATCTCCTCCTTTTGCACCACCAGGCTGTGGTGGCAGCAGAGCTCATGCTCCCCCAGCACTGCACCACTCCCTAGCTGTGGCACCGCAATGCCTCCATGGTCCTCGCCATAAGGAGCTCTTGCCTTTCACAAGCAGCTTTGTCCTCCTGCCCATAAGAAAGGATGCCTTTGGAGACCACCATGAGAAAACAGCCCTGAAGAAAGTATGTGCTAAGGACTAGGGGATGCAAGTGTGCTTTGAACCTCCTTTGCTCTAAAGCCTCACAGCTTCTCTTCTCTCCCTCCACTCCACATGAATATCCCTACAAACAGGCCTTGAGCACATCTGAACTGGCCCAGAGCTCTTTTTTTGGGGGGAAAGGGGGGAGAAGGGAGAGTATAACAAGAACAAAGGCACCTCATACACCACGAAAGCAGAGATCAACCAAACAACCATCAAAGAACTGATAAGAATTCAAAATGACAAAAAGACAACCAGCCTCTTCTAGAAAGAAAGTTTGGGGAGAAAGTGAGCTTTTCACTCTTGGATGTGTGGAGGATGTGTGCTGGAAGACAACAGGAGATGCAAAAGTCAGCTCTTTCACCTTTTGCTCTTTTTTCAAAYCATACATCACAGAATCCCAGAATCACAGAAGGGCTGAGGATGGAAGGGATCTCTGGCCCAACCCCCCTGCTCAAGCAGGGTCACCTAGAGCATGTTAGACAGGATCATGTCCAGATGGGTTTTGAATATCTCCATATATTCCTTCCCCTGCACTGCAGAAGCCTAATGAAGGGGGAAAAAAAACCCACTTTGTTTTGCAAGCTGTTAAAAAAAAAAAAAAGCCTCTCAGACATTCGCACTACTCTAACCTGTGGTCTAGCTTTTGCTTTGGAAACGATGGGTCCCTGCAGTTCAGTGACTCAGACACGTTTTGAAATGCTAACCTATTTGACAAGATATTAGTCAAAAGCTGTGCCAGAATGTGTGAATTAATAGAACCCATATGTAACTGCTTAATAGTAAACACTCACTTAATCCTGTGTAGCTAAATGGTATAACAAAAGAATTAGCTGGTGACATCCACTTAGGAAATATGATCCAATCTATATTATGATTTCTTTTTAACTGCTGAACTGGTTTTGACACATATAAAAATGTGGTTTCAATCAGACAAAATTGCCCCACAAAAAAAGCCTTGTAAAGGAGCCCAGACCTGTGGGCTCTAAACAATGCACTGAAGTAAAGAAAAGTCACAACGGCATTGAAAGTGGGAGCAGGGTCGGGGGGGAGAAATAGGTGGTCCCTCAGTCGTTATTACCACTCATGAGATCACACATTCCTTTCATCTTATATTATCAATCTCCTTTAGTGCTGGACGTACAGTAAAACATGTGGTGCCAGGCATAGCTCTAACAKGAGAAACAGTAAAATTCCCCTTGCTTTTCTTCTCCTGATTACCCCCATTTACATTAACTCCTCAGCAAACAGTAATAGCTAACGGAGCAAGACCGTAACAGCCATGGTTCAGTGACACTGCCTAACTGGGAACAGTAAAAGGATATTCAGAAACACAAACCAAAATGATAACCACTGGCATTTTGTTCTTTAAAAAAAAAAAAAAAAAAAGGCATAAAATTCCACACATCAGAGCCACTGCAAATCTGAGATAAACTAACGCAATATTTTTATGAAAAAAGCACCAATGAGCCCAGCTAATCTGCAAGTCCAAACAGAAGCAGAATGAAACTTTCTGCTGCTGAAGGTCTAAATCCAAGCCCCAGCCCACCAAGCACAGTCATTATCTTGGCTCAGGCAAGGTGCAGGCCCCAGTGTGCTCCACCTGAAGTTTTAAGATGATATTTCATTAAACTGAATTTATCATCTTTGTGCAAAGTCTACAGATTAGCTCCTAGGTTAGCTCATACTCATAAAGACATACACACAAATGAAGCCCATCAGGTTTGATCCCATGCAGAGATCAATGATAATGCTAACTGAACCTTTACAAATAGACTGAGACTAATGCATCTCCTGGGCACAGAAAAGCCATGGAAGAGAAACAGCAAACACCCAGCAGAGTGTGTGTGCGTGTGTATTTATATGCCTGCATGCAGAGGACAGAGAACAAAAATGGATATGAACTCTGTGTGCACACAAAGCGCTCAAAATTTGTAAAGGCTATAGCAGTTCATGGGAAAAAAAGGCTACTTCAGTTTTACAGCTGAACATATCGTAACAACCTCAAGAAACAGGTTGCTACATTGCTTTCAATAGGCTAGTACTTGTTTTACAGCTCTTGGCGTTATTGCTGTTTGCCCCAGAGCTGCACTGATGGGTGCCTTGGAGGAAAGCTGGCCACGTGCAGTCCTCAGGGTACAGCTGCAGAGCCGGCATTGCTGCGTGTGACTCATGCCGCAGCAAGATTTATGCTAACCAGGCTCGATCCCAGTAGCACTGTAGTCACAGCATCAGGGTGCTCAAATCAAGCTGACTACTCCAGTATTTGGCCAGCCTTTTCAACAGCTTTTGTAGGCTCCAATTCTTAGGTTACTGCAGCCAAACAGCTATCAATACTCAATACAGCTAAAAGCTGACTGTATCACAGTATAGTCCCAGCAGGCACTACAGACTGCAGCTGGTGTGATCCTCCTCCTCCTCCATCCAAGTTAGAAGATGAAGCAGTTAGCACTTGGCTACTCCATCTACCAAACATTAACTTTTCCAAACCATGTGGTATCCAAAAGAATTTTGTTAAAAATAATAACAAACTGTTGCTTTTGGAAAGCTTTGGGTTTCTTTCATCTTTCCTTTCAAAGGTCACATAAAGCAGGGTTTAAGATTCAAAGAACTGTTTTCATTGCAGGATACTGCCTATTAGCTTCACAGCTGAGGGAGGATGGATAGACGTGACTGGACTTCTCTGATTAGTTTTCTGAAATAAATATTCTTTCCCACAGATCAAAGTAAAACATTAACTGTAATGCCCTACTGAAAGAACCCATAACAACCTGAAATGTGAGTGTGCAGATTTAGAAGAGTGAGCCTTTAGAAAAAGATCCGTAAAGCAAAGAGAGCAGTATCTCAGAATGGTCTTCATCTCTTTGTGCAGCAGAATTCCCAAGTCACCCACCACTGGAAAGCAAACAATTTATTTAATGTTTTAGGTTGTTGATCTGCTTCTTTAGTTGTATTGTTCTGCATTCATATGCCTCTCCTTGGCATATTATTGTGATGGGAAGCTGTCTTAAGAAGGACATCTTGCCAGTTAAGACAGTAAATTTTCACTAGAGAAAGGATGTTCACAGACATTAGCACAGTACAAATCCAGCCCCCTCGCTTCAGAAAAATAGACAGGAGAACGGTAAGTGCATTTTGCCCTAATAGTCAAATGCTTTCTCTGTGTCCATGAACTCCCTAGCACAAAGCTGAGGAACTACCAGAGCTCATGTGGGAGAAAAGGACAGGGCTGGGGTACATCTCCTCCTCTACCTGTACAACCTCACCTAAAGGCGATAGAGAAATGAGGTTCTGCAGCTGCAAGGTGTCAAACCAGCTTCTAAGACTGGACCATGCTGGAGTTTGGAATAGGCTTAAAAGAGTTATGCCATGATACTAATAACTTCAGACTTTCAGACAGGAAAATCACAGTGAAATGTTTGCTAAAGCTCTTATAAGAAATGTGACTTGTTTCAACAACGGTTATTCCACAGCCAGCTCAACTGAGGAGTAGACTGATAATCTAGTGAACTACAACACTGCGAGGATAGTCCCTATATTTTTGAAGGTGGAGTTTCTGAAGACTGCTGAAATGGCCCATCAATTAACTCTGTAGTATCACCATTGCCATAAAAACAGAGCAGGAATATTAGACAGCATGCACAAAGGGTTATAAAAAATGAAGAGCTGATGAGTTTACTCATATTTATTTTGGATGAGCTAAAGGCAAATGTTAATTTCAAAGATGCTCCTTAGTTGTGTCTCATTACTTCCAACCTTACTCATTACCAAAACCCAAATATAATGTACTGGCCTGACTTAGAACTTGCATTTGCAATTCACTGGTCACTGTGTTAAAATCCTACWATGTTAGTAGAAACTCATGCATAGTTTTGTTAATCAATTTAAACATATTACCTGTATGTTTCGGTCATAGAATACCACTCAGAAAAAAGGTCTTCACGCATTCGCAGACGAACKCTTTATTTTCTCCTCTGCTCAAGAGGATGCCCTCTTGTTACCAGCCTCGATCCTCACCTCAGAAGCAGGACCCTASTGGGTTTTACTCAACACAGTCTGCCCTTCCCACATGCCGGGCCAACATGCTCTCCATTGCTCAACACAAACATGCGACAGAAGAACGAGAGGTCAGAGCGCTGGGAAACACTTCTTTTCTCTCAGGCTCTGAGTATGACTTTAATAGGCATGTTATTTGGGGCCATATACGAACACGTGCTGACTGGACCAAAGAAAAGTTGGTTTCTATAACCAGGGCATGTGCACATTTAATAAAATGGGAGAAAACTCTCTACTGAGAGCACTGCCTCAGACACTTCCCTACCAGCAGGCATATTCACTGCTCAGAAAGAAGGACTTTAACTGGGCAAGAAGATATTAATATGCCTTTTCAATCTTGGCATTCACACCAAGGCTGCCAGAAAGGAGCTACCAGATGGGACTGTGGGGAATATGCACAAATTACAATTTTTTTCTGCTTATGATTATCCAGACAAGACCATCCATCCATTTCATCAGGGGGCTTCACAGCCAATGCTAGTGATTTAGAAAGTAAAGTTACACATCCTAAGCCATCCAGTCTGGCTTTTACATTTTATAGCTTTTAATTTAGATTCTCTTGATTGATCTTCAATTTTCCTTCCTAGTCCTGTTGTGCTGGAAACTGTAATAGATCATGTGCAGAAAACAGAAGTGAGGGGGAGAGCAAAGAGAGCAAAAGAACAACCAAATTAGGACAGTGATCAGAGCCGCTGGCGAAGGCACCAAGAAGAAGAACTTTAAATGCTAGCAGGAAAAGTAGAGGGACTGGCGAGGCAGAAAGCAGCAGAAAATAGCAGTAGGATGTAGGGATTTTCAGCAAAAGATAATCTTCAAAACAGCAAATCAACACAAGACATCATTGTCATAAAATACTCCTTAGTATAGGGAGCAATAAACCCTCCAAATAGTGGCAGAGAATAACATCTTCCCTCAAGCTATAGTTACCCATTAAGCACTTCCACAAAGGACAGAAAGGCAGGCTGAAGTGAGCTGGTCAAATGTTGGCAGTAAGTAGTAACTCCACCCTGCTTTTAAGCAATGGGCAAGAAAATAAACAAAAAGTAGAACACAGCATATTTCTGAATTATTTTCGTGCAATGTATATCTGTAATACTAAAAAAGACTAGATTTAAATTTTGTAGTGGTAGAGACTACATTACTAATCAAGCTGGTCTACCTCCAAGAACATCCAGTAACCACAACTTTATTAATTACATGTGGTGTTTTTTTTTTACAGCCCAAGCTCCTGGYGTGAAGTGATTAAGTGGAGGTTAAAATCAAAATTTTAGTGCTAGGAGGGGACAGGAAAAAAGGAATAAAAAATTCAAACCTCATAAGCGTGGAGAAGCATTTAGAGATAAGCCAAAGGTACCAAAAAGGAAAGACAAAGTAACGCCAAAGGCATTACTGTGTTTAAAATTGGGGTTTTTACAAATCATCTTACGGTGTCTCAAGACTAGATTATGATTATCTGGAAGCTACAACCCACCTCGAATAGCCAAATATGGTCAAACATAATAAATCTGTTTCTTTGGACTTTTTGCTGACTAGTTGTTTCAGAGCAATCTGGCTAACCAGAAGCTAACCTTCAGCTTCTGTATTCGGCCCCTCTGCCGTAAGTGGAAACGGCAAGAGCCAGCGCCCTACCCGTTGCCTCTGCGTACAGACTCTCGGGTAAAGGAYCAGTCCAGAACACTGCTATGCCATGTTTTTGGCTTCTCATGTCAGACTTAACTTCACAAATATTTACTATGAATAGTCCAAAGAAGAGATGTGAGAATGATGGGTGTCTTGACAAATAACTGGAGATACAGAGTGAAAGAACAGGCATCACTCAGCCTAGAGAAAAGGGATAGGGGACCACAGTCCTCTGATATATAAAGGCTGCTGTGGTGAAGAGAAAAGTCCATGTCATTTTTCTATGTCCACGATGGACAGAAAAGTAAGTAATGGGCTTACACCACAGAGAAGAGAAGTCAGGTTAAATACCCAGAGACACATTCTAGTGATAAAACTAGTGAAGCACTGGAACAGGCTGACCAGAGGGACCAGGGAGTCTTCAATAGCAGAAGCTTTTCAAAATGGGGTAAACAAACACCTACTGAGAATAACATGTGTTCAGCTGATTTGCCTCAGGGCAAGGGGATGGACAGTATGRCCCTTTGAGGTCCCCTCCAGCCTGAGCTCTCTAAGATTACATGAATTACTTGTTTATTAAAMTAGAATTACTTCTATTTCAGAAACTCTGCTTTATTCTGCCATGTAATATGAAAAATATGAAAGTGTTTTTGGAGAAAAATAATCACTTAACCTAAGTAAGAAGAGAAGATCTAGAGCACAATAGTGAAGCTATTGTATTCCCCAACAGGTGAAATGGTAAATGCCAGTATCTTTACAAATTCATAACAAATCTGAGTCTGGGACCTAACTGTTTAAGAGTTTCTCAGAAGCTGCAATAATATGGTATGATGTCTGCAAGRTTATAAAAGCAGGAGGTCTCCCAAGGTATCCACTCTGCCTCACAACGAGTCAGGATTATTTCTCACAATCATCAGTACTGGATTGCACTTACAGCAAAAATTATTTTAAATACACTTATCTTTATTGTAGAGTTCTGGAATACTTAGGCTTTAAAAGGGAAGAGATTTAAATGAATTAAATGAGCAGAAACTATTGTTATATTTTAAAATTTTTATTAAATAYTTCTGCATCCTATTGTAATCGGCACATCTAGTATCTGCAAGGCAGCTGCTATTCTTTGGAAGTCTGGACCTCTCAGACAAATGGCCTCTTGAAGAAAAATTGAAACAACAGACCTGAAAACAGCTCTGTTGTGTCAAAGGCATCACACTGACCAGATAAATCTTAATGCTTTCAAAGAAAGCATTGTATTGTTCGGTTGCTGAAGCATGCACTAAAAGTTTTCTAAACAGAGTGTGCCCTCTTGGGCTTGGACAACTTTGGRAGCCAGAAGGAAGGTCTCATGCTTTCATTTTTCTTTCATGCTTTTCATTTATGTTTTTGTAGCTTTCTGATTAAAATACATGCCTGACCTAAGGAAGCAATTAAAAAAAAAAAAAGCTTTCCCAAGTAATGTCACCTGCTAGATCAGCAGTCATTACAGGTTATCAAATGTTAAAAGTAATCTTCTAGAAATGCAGAGTTGGCCTTATTAACCCAAAACAGTGGGAGGATGTGTGGGTGAAATGGTGACCCCAGTGAAATAATGGGAGGTTTGCTTTAACTTCAAGTGATTTCCCTAAAGCATTGCACCTTAACGGCCTTTGGTGGCTGGCCAGGAGCAGCAGCAGCAAAGGTCAGTGCTCTGCCTCTTGAACTGTCTCAGTCTTGTTTTGCAGACACTCTCTCTTGCTGGTGGAGAAAGAGGAGGCAGAAGTATTTTGCCAAGCTAATAACTGAGTTCAGGGACAGTCAGTGTAGTCACACAGGAAAAAGAAATACAGTTTCATGGCCTGTTTTGGTGTTCATGTCCCTAAGACCAGCTTATTAACTATCACTCTAGATTTTTTCTTTCTTTATGAAAGACTTCAAGCAGTTTTTCATGTCATCYTCATGTAGAATAGGAAAACGCTGCAAGTTGTGCCATATGGGAAAGTCAAAACAAGTCTCTCCCTTTAACCTTTTCAGTAGCTTTGCAGTCTGTAGAACGTGGAGAGGGTGGAGGGGAGATTGGAGGGTTTTGTCCTTTGCAGTTGTTTTGCTGTAGGCCTCCTATAAGCCACCAAGCTATATGTGACTGCCAGCCCAGCTGCGGCATTCACTAAACAAGAGCTAAGGATTACTTACACAGGAACTGTAAACCATCATCAAAATGTCAATAATTGCAGGAGAATCCAGCTGTCCAAAATGTGGTTTTGGTCAGCCAGATTTGTCCACAAATGGCCACAGGGCTCTTACTTTCACCTCCCCACCATACTTTAAAGAAAAGAAAAATAACCACCCTTGGCTCAATAAGCAGGGGCAATTTCCTTTTTTTGGAGTATGTCTTCAAGTAAGAGAGCAAGTGTCTGCCAATTAACTACATAAAGACGAGTACAAAATCCTACATTATGAAARGTTTTCCACGGTGCTGCCTCTGGTACAAGCCTCTGGTACAAGCCTCGCCTCCCTCCCTCCTTCTGCAGATACTGCAAAGTACTTCATCCTTCTCCCTCTGTGCTCCCATTTGGTTTAGCTAAGGTCTAGTAGGTATACATGCCCACAAGGAGCGTTTCTTTAGGAGCAAAAGTTTTGCCAGGGTAAGCAAATATAAGAACAGCTATAAGCTATTTTTTTGCCCAATACTGCCTTATTGTGCTTGCCCCTTCCCTATAACCCGCCTTGCTTTCCTTGCACCCAACAGCAACCTAAACCGTTTGGCTGTAAGATCCAGGCAAGTACTTCCAGCAGCTCTTAAAAGCCAGAGTAAGGGAACAGCCCCTCTATGTTGTTGTGTTAGAGGTGCTTGATCTCAATAGCAGACCAGCCCACCTAGGAGTAACAAGGAGTCATTTTTCATATACCTTCACATAAAGGAGGATAAATGGAGGTTCACGCCTGATAAAGCAGCCATCTGAGCCTGTGATTGAGTCATGATGGCTTCTTCAACCATGATAGCATGGTATTAAAGAATCCTATTTCTGTGCTTCTGTCCCTTTCCTTTGCAGTTTTGCTTTGCATTTCAAGCTCAGTCTTACTATTTTTTTCTTCTTTTAGCTATTTTTAAAAACTATGGATCATTTATATCTCCTGAAATTCCCACCAAAGGGCACRGTCTGTCCAGATCAGCGTTGATGTTGTTGCTCTCCAGACACTAAGTGAAAGACAGCCTCCGAACAGAAAGGGCCAATTGAAGACAACCTGAAGGTGGCAAAGGTGGGCGTTGATCAGATGAAAACTAAATCTCCAGATTTAAAAAATGGATGGCAGCTTGTAATAAGCAGCTGGTTTGTGTGCTACCTATCTACGGGGCTAACAGACCACTGGCACTATTAGTGAGTCAAGTTTCAGCTCCACTCGCTTGAAGAAAACAAGATGTTGTTCCCGGCCAACACTTCACTCCTTGTGCTGTTCAAAGTACCTACGGAACAAGGGAGCTGCTGTGGGTAAGCAGAGAGCAGAAAGACATCAAGAAACAACCAACATCCTCATGCTGTATTATGTGCATCCATCATATGCCAAGATAAGAAAAGCAAAACCGACTTCCTGGATTTGTGAACAAAAATAGACATTTGAGTTCAATTTTTACAGCTGTAGTGTTCTCCCACTCTTAACTCCGTGCCTTTTTTTCATACCACCCACTATACTTGGAACAGCTTCCAATTTCCTTTTACCTAATGCCCTAAATCTCTGCAGAACCTATTTTCCATTGAAGCCTTCCTACATCTGTCAGATTCGTCTGAGTATCTTTGCACTGTTCCATGGCCAAATTGCTATCCCAGTACTGGCAAACTACTTCAGATAGGGCTGTATTTCCCCCAGTGTTTGAAAAGTGCTACAAGCACTTATGCAGTGTTAGCAGTAATAAGAAGCTGAGAATGACTTCCCGCATTATGTGCCATCTTACAGCATGCGCTCTCTAGATTTCATTACAACAAACCCTAATCCTCACACAGTCATGCCTAAATCTGTCTGTTGCTACAGCTATGACACCAGCCCTGCAATGAAACAGCTGTGTTGGGGGGGCAGCAACAAAAATGCAGCAAACTTATTTTTTTCAACATGCATTTTGTCTCCTTCACACTTCTATAACTTGCAGTAAACCAAATAATTCATGGTCTCAAATATATATATGTTAATTTTACTGTTAATGTTATTATTAATGTTTAATTAGTCTTTGCTCTGAAGATGAAAAACAGTGAAACGCATAAGTTCGGCTCCTGCAATTACTGTGATTGCACTCACAAAACCAACTAATTGCACTTGCAAATTACAAGTTAGCTATTTGTACATGCAGTCCGCCTGCACCATCATGATAACTGTATAGAGAGTCTGGGGGGGGGAAGAGTGAATTATAGTAATTCTGTGGACCTTTATTTATTTTTTATTTCACTTCCCACATACTAGGATTTTCTGATTCTGGTACCCATGGTGCAAAGGTATTCAGATAATCATGTCACACAAAGCATGTTGAGACCCAGAGCTGGCCTGCAGACACCAAGAGCTACCACTGCCATGTCCCGAGGCTGACGCAAACAGAGAGATAGCTCCAGATGGAGGCAGTGGGCATGGACCTTCCCTCCCTGCGGGGCACTGGAGCTCACAAGCTGGGGCTGTTGTTGGCTGGGAGAGGTATCTTCTGCCACCTTCCAGGTGCAAAGTCCAGCTGGCTTACCTACACCTACACCACAGTATGCCTGCGCTTACAGAGGGTCCCAACCGTCCTCCTCTGCTTGCTGTCTACAACTGTTTCCTAGCAGTTTAGTGGCCCCAAAGCTAGGTATGGCCTGAAAGCAAGCTTGAGGAGGCACAATCAAAGGTCTCAGCCACTTTCTTGAGAGAACATTGTATCTTGGGCTAAACAACTGTTTCAAAACACTCTTCTTGGCATAACCCATTGCTGTTCTTCAGTCCTACACAGAGCGCTTCAAATCCACAGGGAATCTGTGGGAATGGTGCTGCCACAGGGGCCAAATTGCTGTCCTGGTGCCAGTCCCTTGGTCCCTACCCCTCCAGTCATGCTGCGTCCCGGGAGCAGAACTGGACAGCTGTACTGTGCACACAGCACAACGGCTGCACGTTCAGTTGTGCAGGGCTCCCTGACATCTCTTTGAGGCAACAGCCAAATCCTTCGCAGCAAGGCAGAAAGGGCCAGAGCCACCAGCAGCCTCCCAGGAGCAGTCTGCAGTGTCTCTGTGGCACAGTTCATTCATATTCGACCGCTCATTTGTCAGGACATCGATGGAAATGTTAATAGTTGTTAATTTCTCCTGATGGTTCCTTATGAAATGCTTGTGACCTGGGTGCCTGAAAGTACCAGGAACGCAAGGGCTGATCAAGTCTCTTTTCCTGATGAACAGATTTCACTAYGTCGGTTTTGCAGCAGGGTCTTATGTACTCTAACAGCAGCAGGGCCTTTGAGTCCTCTCCCCTCCCCCTCACAAAATTAAATATTTGCTTGTTTTTCTAATCTCGCTATAGACAGCCTCCACAGATCATGCACAGAAATGAGGGCACGATATTAAAAACAATCTGCCCCACACACTCATTTAAATGCACGGGGAAAAAAACAGAGCCACAGAGCAGAACTGCAGGACTAGAATAAAAACCAATAAAGTGCCCCTTCTCTAATTTCTCTGAAGGTCTTTCTAGAGTTTTATTCCCAACAGGGCTCCTTAGATGCCTTGGTTTGCCTGCAGAAACACTTGATATTTCTGTAGTCCAAATCAAAGTGAATTAAACATTAAAGCACTGTGATAGCATAGCAGGTCTGCAATAGGAGCGAAACTGGTTAACATGGCACTGAAGTTTATGAAGCGCTGGAGTGGACTTTCACCCTCCTCCTCCTCCTCCTCCTCTCAGATGTATTTACTTATTTATTAGTTCATTCATGCATCCTTCAGCATGAAGCAGAGAAATCTTTCATCCCTAACTCCCAAATTATACCTGCCTGGCACTTTGAATTTTCTGCATATTACCTGACGCACCTTATGTACATGCAAGATGTGGGACACGCTGCATTCGRATGTGCCCTTACAAATGGGGGGCTTTCCAAAAGGCAGTATCTTAGCTCGAGGATCTCAAACGCTTCTCAGAAGAGCAATCCTCCTCCTGCCTTCACTGCAAAGCTAAGGGGCTCATGAACACCTGCTGCCTGAACACTATTACCACCGATCTTCTTCAGTCACACAGGATAAAAAGCATCAAAGAGACGTCTTATTCACAGGTGCAACCCTGGGGCACCTTGCACAGCCTCCGAAGCTTTTATCTGGCTCGCAGAGGTGCTGGCAGACTGACAGCGGATGGCAAAGGCAGTTCTCTGCAGTCAGGTTTCTGCTTTCTGCCTACGCCTTCCTCTCCCTCTTGACCATACGCCCTCCCCGCTCGCTTTCCTTCTGCCAGCCGCGCAAGATTGTAACGCCAGAGAGAAGCCAAGGGCCGGTAAACACAGGCAGGAGCGGGCAGCCGCACAGGTACCAAAGGGTCGCCAAAACCCCACTCAAGATGCAGACCTAGGGACGAAGAGCTTGACATCTGCATTAAGCAATTCGGGAAACCAAACGTGACAACAACGACAGCAGCTGGAGCTCAGGGAAAGAAATGGAAGTCCCGACTCATAGAAGCAGCAAAGAGAATTAAATCTTAAGGCCAACTAAAGGGAAAGAGACTCTAGCAGGGCCCTGATCCCGTATAGCAGAAAGCTGCACTTCAAATTAAGCCCAGAGGAAGTTTATTCACCAGAGCTGAATAATGAAACCATCATTCAAAATGATTTCATATAACTTTTGTATTTTTTTTTTCTTTTTTCTTTCTTTCTTTTTTTTTTTTTTTTCCAAGAGAGAAGCTGCAAGGCAGTTTAAAGCTCAACTGCATTAAGGTTCATGCAGGCTAGGTCATCTGGAGATGCTCTGATTCCCTCTGGGAGTTTCGAGGATTCTGACTCCCCTCCCACGCATCTCCAGTTCCCTTTCTCGGCTTGTCACATCCGTGGCCATCAAGCCCTGACCTAGGGGGGGCTAAACAAGGGAACGTGATTCAGGTCCTATCTTCATTCCCTCTGCAGACACTTAGTGGGTCCTCTGAAGAGGTTTTTGGTTAATTACTGTGCAGGACAAAAAGCTCAAAGCCTTTTTCAGCACTGGTGAACCTATTCCTTGCCCTGTTTTCAAGCTGCAGACACAAATTTCGCAGCTAACTTTGTTTCAGAAGAAGGGTTTTTCATAAACAGATTTCTCTAAATCTTCATTATGCTCCCTTAGTCAAAGCAAAGAAGAGATACAACATATAGATATATATACAGCCATCACCAGCCGACCACTTCTGCCCGATAACGTTCAGTCCCATTGCTGGGGAGCGGACAGAGTACTCGTAAACAGATTCCTGCTGTCACTGGGAGCAGCCCCTAGGAATACACTATTTTAACAGATGCTCACATTCAGAAGGGGAGGGGGAAGGACACACAAACATCTCAGGCTAGCGGAGTCCTTTTATTTCAGCAGAWGAAACTACAGATCTGAAGAGGCAACAAGCCAGACAGCTGGTATACAATCTTGCTCATAAACTGGCAGATCAGATTCACTTTTTAAAAATTATTTATTTTGAGGAGAAAATACTGCAGAGGGCCAGTGCTGAGGAAACCGAGTATCTTATGTGTTGTAGTATTATACTAATTTGAAGAATCCAGACAGGATGGCATTTTACATCTTATGTTCAYTTATTTCTTTCAAATATTCTGCAGCATTTTTCTCCACCTTTACTTTCCTTTAAGAACACAGTCACAGCAAGTATGCACTATCAATTATTTATTAAAATCCTTGGCTCCTTCTGCTTGGATATCTGACTATAAACATGAATGTGCCCTGCTGAAGATGAACAGGTTCACCGTTGTTTCAAAGAAATGCTTCTTTGACTGATAAGCAGCTTAAATGGCCTTCACTGACTAATTTTTTATTTACGTTAAGTGCCTAAATTCCCCACAAATTAATGTCCCCTACTAACCCTGTGGCCTAGGTATTATGCCAGTATCTGCAAAGAAGATGCACCCTCCCCCCCAGGAGTTTCATAATCTAAATAAACAGTGAAAAACAGAGAGAGAGAGGTGAAACAACCCGCTTGCCACCTCCGAGCAGCCCACTGAGAACGTCACCCGAGTCTCGGTGTCCCGGCCACCGGCRCCTCTCTGCACGGCTGCTGCCCCTGCTGCAGCACCCCAAGCCCTATGATAGCTTTCGCCAATGCCGCCGGGGAGTCCAGCGGACCCAGTGAGGCTGCTGCTTCTTCCATCACACGTGAGAACCTGGAGAGCTAGTAAATACRCTCTTCCTTTCATTTTCTCCCTCTAATTGGTCAGTGTTACCTCCCAAGAGAGCTTCTGCAACCAGGAGGGAAATCTTTCTATTACAGTGTGCTCTAATAAACAAATAATAAAAAGMAAACTGAGACCTCCTGGCCTATATTCTATAGCTTATTTGCCTAAACAGGGAGTATAAAAGTATGGAAAAATGTATGCATACAGATTTGAAGAAAGCTTGTTTAAGCTTGTATCTTTCCAAACCAGGTATTTAACTTTGTTTTTAAGGTGTCCTCCCCCTAAAATGAAGGCTTTTTATTGACAGGACTTATTAGATGTTTTTTTTCCTTAAAATTAATTCTGAGAAAAGTCGTATCCATCTTAGGTAAACTGCAGATTAAGAGAGTAATACTAACACAATAATGATCTAACATCCTCCCCTCCAAAAATATTAAAGAACWGTATCTCTGCTTTCCGCAAGAGTGTGGCTCTGTATAGTGTGGCTGACCGCCTCTTTTCACACCTGTAATCACTGCCCTTCTCAGCACAGACAAGGACATGAATTTTTAATAAGCACATTTCAAAAGACTTCTAGATGTCCTACCCACCTGAAGGACAGCAGTTCCCTCTACACATGAAGTTTCTGTCAAAACTCAATTCCACCTACAGGTTTACATGCCATTTATATGCCCCAAGTGGGACCTTTTGGGCACCCCAGATTCCATAYTCTTTCCTTACTGCATTTTTCTTCCCTTCCATTGCTAGCAACCTAACTTGCCACAACAAATTCAAACTACAACTGGCTTCTTTCATATAGAATAGTTATCCTTTATTGCAAATTATAGCAAATACAGGTGAATGAAATTAGATGGTCTCTGGTTGTTGCCAAGATTTTTCCCCTTTGCTACAATATTATGTAGGTGACTTCCTCAAGATCAAAGCACTCCATAAGCAAAAAGGGGAAAAGCACCAAGAACAGCTCAGTTCCACCTTTATCTTAGGATCTATTTTGCAGTGTAGTCACGGCATAGCTTTGACTGTTAMAGAGTTTTTACCCTGTTTATTTTGAGGAACTACTCAGTTACATGGAATTTTATACTGGGAAAATCTAGCTTCACAATGGACCACATGAAAGCACACTGCTAATGCAGCGAAGGCCATCAGTAGTTTCTATTCACAGCGCCAAGGCACAGAGATATTGGAAGCCCCATTTGAATTGCTGTGTGGAGAAAACTTCCAAAACTTATTATTTAGCAACAGTAGAACAGTGACAGATACACAAAACACACTCAATGTTACTGTATTACATGAGCTAAAGGAAATTATTTGCAGGAGCTGATGGTGCAATTGTTYGTTTCAGTAGTTGGCACAGTCTTTGTCACTATGGCTTTCAAATGCTCCAGCTCACATTTAAAAATACAAATAAAACCATAAAAGACAATAGAGACACAAGGACTTCAGTGACAGGATTTCACGACTACAAAGAGGAACACCAAGTATCTTGGTAGGAACAAATCTGGGATAGAGCTGAGAGAGAGTTTTAAATTATATACGCGCACTTTTCAGGGATTCAGACCTTTTTAAAAATCATTTCTACCTTTCCAATATCGGAAACCTTTTAAAATATTCAGACATGATTAGATCAAGTATTTCTCTACAAAGCCCAATGAATGAGGTATGGCATTTCAGCTGTCTGAAAGACATGACTGCAGAGTGAAGCCTAGGGGAGGAGAAGAGACTTTAAGCTTCACTGACATATACTCCATATAAAAGGCATACTAGGCAGACTTTTTGGGTCAGTGGTAATCAGCAAGAACATTAAAGCCTAGCTGAACTGCAGCAGTGGAAAAAAAATCTCTTTTGCACACTACTAGCAAAAGCAGTCACAATGCTCATGGTGAGCAGCCAAGTGAGGGGCCACTTACTACCCAGCCCTGCATTACTAAAGCCACCGGCACTAGCCCGTCGTGCCAGCGAGTGAAGTTTGCTAGCCAGAGCTCCAAGGCACTATCATATGCCAAAGCTGCATAAGTAGGCTCCGTTTTTATACTACCTGGTTAAGAGATAGTTTAAGCATAGATTAAACTAATGAAAATGTTCCTGCTCACCAAAAGCATGACAGTGAACGTAAAAGTGCACTGGTGACTCACACGCTAAAGAAGGTTGTTTCAGTTGTGGGATACTTAGTGTTTGAAAATCAGCCAGCAAGAGAATGACACCCAGTGCTCAAGTTTGTATTCTTCTCTCCTTGCTCTGACTGAAATTCTTCAGTTGTTAAAAGCAAGAAATCTGTCCAGTTGACTGTCAAGTCATTCCAAGTCCAAATTTCACTTCCCATTAAAACTGGGTACTGTGATAAGAAGTAGGTCTTTATTCTTCTTCAGCAGAGATTTTCCCTCAAATTAATCATTCATGCTTTGAGCAATATAAAAAAATGAAGTCTGTATGCAGCACTTGGAGAGATACTGCACTTGAGTATGTGTAAATATGCTGCAGTGGTAGATGGTGTGCTGTTCGAATGTTTGGGATTTCAATTATCTTACGATTAATTGAAAATCTTACTCAGGTGACATAGGACCCTTTCCCAAATTTAAAACACACAGCTTTAAAACGACTTTCATTCCTCTCAAACAGACCCCAAATGACTAGACAGAGGCTCTTGAGAAGTCACTCTTTAATATGGCTGGCTTAAATGAGGGTTTCATTTCTGTCAGACTTGCATTTAAAAACAAAATGAGAACATCATCATGTTTAAGGTAGAGCAGAGGCTATTGATAACCTTCCRTGGCAAGCACACCCTTGAAACAAGCTTCAACTAGCCCTCTCCTGCCCGGTCCGACTCTGATGACTGTTTGCCTCATGGCCCAGCTGGGTATCTTAGTCATGAGGCTCAAAGTTCATGCGCCCAAAGCAAGTTTGGTTTTAAAGCTTATTGGACAGCAATACTCTCAGGAGGAGAATAGTAGAGAAGCAAACTGCATGAAGGGCACCCTAGAGGAAGATCCACRAAACCTTCCATGACGTAGCGTGGATTTGCTCCTACTGAATACCCAAAGGGTCTGCCACCAAATCCTGCAAAGACCTTGCCACACTTGCCATCTTGATTGATGTAAATCAATGCATAGGCACAACTTACATCTCCCCCAGAGCCATCTGGCAGCATGATGTTACAACTCTGGATGTTTTCCTGCCTGTCCCACAGTCTTCATGATGGGCACTGCTAGTTTTAGGAGGAAGCAAGGAGGCAGTCTGTTGGCACTCCGTACATGGGAAACACACAGGCAGAAACACACAGCTAAGTAAAGAAAAGCAGTAAATAATTCAATATTAAAAACCGAGTCTTGGGCTTTAGCATGTACCTGGAGCTCCCACAGCTCAAGTTCTAGTAGCACAGACTTAAAATAGAGAAAAGGATCTCTGAAAATAACAGGAAAGAAATACCATGCTTTGCCTCCATGAAAGTATTTCCTTACTTTCAAGGAGCGAGAAAATGACCYATATGCACTGCAATTTAATGAACACCTTTCCTTTCCTCTGTTTCTGGAGCCAGACAGCCTGCACATCATCACAGCATCATTACAGGCTTCATTTTGTGTGTTACGAACATTGCAACGGATGACTGAGTTCACTGTTCCTTCCTGGAAGTGCTCAGTGTTTTGGGAAGCTATCCACTTGTTTGTAACCAGTCAGGAATAAGGCACTGAGCYTCAGATGCTGTTCCTTGAGCAAGTAAAGAGGCTCTTGCTGGCACTGCAGCAAATAAGCAGCTTTCCCAGGAGTGTTTTTACAGGACACCGGCTCAATACTAAAAAGAAAATAAAAATGAGTCAAGGATTATGCATTATGAACAGCTGGGGTATGTTAAACATTTTACTTTAGGTTTGGCAGGGTTTAGTAAATCATGATTTAATCACACTCCCAAGCCATCACTGTAAGCAAACTCTGGAAATGCTCAGTAAGACATAGAGAAAGGATAAACAGAAGAATGGAAAAGACATTTCACCAGGAAAGACACAGCCATTTGTTATTTAGCTTCAGAATAAAACAAATGTCAAGAAATCTCAGAAAGGACAGAGGAGGAAAGGTATGAAAGAACACCATGCCACCTTCCTCCCTTGGTGGAAGGGCACACTAAAACTGCAAACCCAGCTTGCCCCCATCCTGCTGCCACATGCACAGGCAGCAGTAGGCTTCAGAATGCCTTAACATGAATTGCTCATTCCTTAACAAAATAAAACTTCAATGTCAGGAAATGCTGTCAGTTTTTTCAATCAACTTAAACAGTACATGTGCAYAGATGAACTTAAATTCCAAGCAAGTTTGGAAGAACACTATCATATGTTTTACTGAAGATTAAGGGCCGAGTCAATGAAAGCTCTGAAACCAACTTCAGTGGCACAAGGTTTGGGTGTCTGGGCAATGCATTTACCTTATTCAGTCAACGGTATTAATATAACCAAGCCAATGCTCTGGCTTATTCTTTATTATGGTCATTTTTTGTGGTTTCATTATGCCCCGAAAGCTAAAGGTTTATAAGTTCTGGGACAAATTCAGAAGCAAGGCTTGTAAAACTGATGCAAATTATATTTTGATAAGTTACTGTCTGTAAGATCTTCTTATCTCCTAAGGAACTGGGAAAGGAAAATAGTAAACTGGAGGTTAAGGTGACCAGGTATGATTTGCTGCACAAGCTACAGCATCTTCTATCCTTCTATTAACTGCTCAAGTGAACCAAAGAACACAAAAAGATCCATACTGGGTCAGCCCAGTGGTCTGTACAGTTCAGCACCCTGTCTCCAGTCCTCTAAGCTTCCACAGTTGAGGACATTATATTACATGGGACTGTGAGATAGGCCAGCAGCTTGCTCCATCCTCTCCAGACATATCTCATGTAGCAGGGCCTCCCAAAAAAGTAAACAGTGGCAATAGCAGTTGACTGAGGCAATGCAGAGGAACAAGGTGGGCATGCCATGACCTTTCTGCGGAGTACCATCCTATTCCCAGCAGTGTGCACCTCTGAGACATCATAGGACAGAGCTACTGCCTCAGTGCAGCACACAGATCCCTCTTCCACTAGCGCAGTCAGTTGTTTTAGTTTCCGTATGTTTTTTTAGCATCTCGGATTTTGAGGTGAGGTGCACCTCAGCTGCACATGGACTCACCTCACTTACTTAATTTGTGAACTTATCAATTCTTAGTTTGGTTTACATCCCTAGAATTTTTCTGCTGTATCCAATTGCTCTAGCATCTCTGGCCACAAACTATACCAAGCTAGGGTTCTGTTCTGCCACTTAATAGCATAGATTTTACACTTCTTAAGTTTGGTCTTGTCTTCTTAAATATTATTTGCATTATTTTATGTGAAAATAATGTAGTAACAAAAAAGTATTGTCAGAATCCATTTTCTCCACAGGTCGCAAAGCATTCTACTTTAAGGGATAGGTGAGATCAAGTGGAAAATACCAGTTCTTAACAACACAGCTAAAACTCCTAACAAACAAGTTAGATTGTCTTTAATTAGTTTTATAAAACATTCATGCATGGCTGTTTGATAGTTTCTAATGGTTTGGCTTGGATTATTCTAATGGATGGCTTATGGATTCTAAAAATCCATAAAAGTGAGGGCTTTAGGGCTTTTTTACCTGTATGAAAATGCTTTTGGGTTTTTTTTTTTTTTTTTAAGCTTACTCTTACTGAATGTCTTCACTTCACAGTTTCCAAAGCAAGACAGGAGTTGGCAGAATACAATAAAACCAGCCAAGAAGAGAAGTCCCATGCAAGCACAGTTCACTACTAGCTGAGACAGCAAATGACCCATACTTTGAAACTCAAATACTTGTTCCAAGGAGCCCAGAACAAGAGAAGGTCAATTGAYAGACTTCAGTGTCAGTTGTGTAACAAAAATGGTGCAGTCTGAAAACACTTTCATTTTTCCCACATGGAAATGCAGGTTTCTAAAACAAAACCATCAGGGGAATAATTTCAGCTCAATTTATCTTGTCTTGGGACTACTTGTATTGAGTCAGATTCCTGCCAGGAACTGGCTGGGATTCTGGAAGGAAGATATTAAAGACCGCTGTGGAAGCTAATCCTTCTCATTTAAACACGCTTTAAAGGCTGCTGCCAACTACCAAATACAGGACAATAAACACCACATTTTCACAAAAAAAAAAAAGGAAAAAAATATAATAAAGAAAGGAAAAGCCACAAATCTCAGACCCTTTGTTTATAAGAAGGTAGACAGCAGTGCCAATCATGCCAAAGTATGAACACTCTTCAGTCAAAATTAGTCAGTTTTTCACTTGAAAACACCTACTTCAAAGATCAGTTTACATTGTTAGGATCTAAATACACTATTTCCTGCCATTATGAACACTAAATAAATTGCTACAGTTTTGACAAATGAGCTCAGACTACATGTACACAAGTCCTCCCTCTGAAATCTCCCAGCACTGCCAGTGCTGGTTAGTGTTACCAGCAGGAACAGCAYCAAGAGTGGGACTCAAAGCATAGAGAAGAGGACGTCAACAGGCAGCTTTCCCCCATCCCATCCAAAGCCAGTTATAAGAGGCCTGCACCAACTGACAATGAAAATGGCCCATGTGGGAGCATTCCTTAAAACTGTCTGCACAGACGAAGGCCAAAATTGGGGCTCCATGGAAAACTGGCAAAATTCCCAAGGATGTCAGTGAGCCCAGGATCTCACCCACGGCCTTTCGTGGAAGAGGAGACAACAGTAGAATCACTTCAGTTGGATTAGAGAGAGTGAGAGAGAGAAAAAATTAAGACTAGAACTGAGAGGGGATTTTGCTGCGAGGTCTTAAATTAGAAGAAAGGAAAACTCTTAAAGAGAGTGATAAATATCATTCACAGCCTTTATTTAAGCATCATCCCAAAGTATTTCCTTCTTTTCCAATTRAAACGGAGATTTGAGTGCCAGAACAATGATCCCTAGTTAAGAATCTCGCAGACAGAGGGATCACACTAACTCATTTCCTATTTAAACAACAAAATCAAACCAAGGTTTGAGAGACCATGGTTTGTTGCTATTAGTTGAGCTGGCACCACGCACGCTCTGCAGTACTTTGATGTGGCTGCCTTAGGCAGCTCATAACAGGAGTAATAATATCGTAAAATGTAAACAATTGCAGTTAGCAGTTTGGGAAGGAAGAAAAAAGAYTAAAAAAAAGAGAAAGAAGAGAAAAGCTCCTGCTTTTGCAGCAAGAAGTGGCCTACTTGCAAGGTGGGGAAAGACCAAGCCCTGGGCCGGGCCACCAGGGCCCTGTAGGAGCTGGGGCAGCCCCAGCACTGGCAGGAATCGGGCACTGCCGTGGGGATGGGGACGGAGGGGGCAGGGACAGCGAGGGCTGCCAAGCCCCCAGGCCTCGACATGAGTCTAGGCACTTGATTAAAAAATAAGATAAATCCTAAAAGAGTGCAGTAATACTCTGGAGCTGCCCTGTACATCCTCCTGACTGGCAGTTAGCAGGTTCATCTACTGACCTGGGGGCTATAAAAACTTTAAATTGTCAATGCAAATCCATTAAAGTGATAACCTTGAAAAAATTTAAGGGCTGAGAACATACTGTGCATATTTCAAAGGATCCCTCATACCTAGGAGCTGATCATTTTTAAATTCACTCACTGCTTTACAATCACATGTTGCCATGTTGCAATGAAAGCAGAAAAAAAAGGGGGGGGGGGAACATTAAAAAAAACAGCAGAGCATACCTTATAGAAAATAAACCCAAACATCCTGTATGCCGTGGCCAGCCAGGCATCCATGATCTGAAATGAATGAAGAGCAACACAGGCATTCTGCCCATTTAGGAGAATCCTTATTTTCTTGATTCTGCACGAGTTCCCCTTTCCTTTGCAGCATCTAAAGTTCCTTCTTTTCATTTTCGTACTGATCCAATACCACTTGAAATCAGTGGGCTTCCTTCCATTGCTTTTAATGGCCTTTGGTCAGACCTGACACAGCTTAAGCCTTTTAGCACTCGCAACGACTTCTTTTCTTCCTTTCCCACTTACCCATTACAAGGAAACCCACGAAGTAGGGWATTTTCATTATGGGAATATGCATGAGAAGCAGCATATGTCATAAAAGCAGAATAAAAATTATTACTATTAATATTAAGAAACAGAAGACTCCAACTGAATCCACCCATTTGGATCCACTTCAAAGTGGTTATTGGTTTTTATTATCTGTTGCTCTTTTAAAAACCTTTTGTATTTTAAAGCCTGAAGCCAAGCTCCTAGGCCTTAAGATTCATTAGCTCAAAGGAAATGGAACCAGTAAGAATAGGCCCAAACATATCTATTTAACAGGTCTAATCCTTAAGACATTGATCTTGCTACTAAGTCTGTGCATGACCAATGGTACCAGTGGTGGTGTTCCAGTTCCCCTGCTAAAATGCATATAGATGGAGCCCTAAACATCATGTGTTTTCTAGAAGTAAATTTATACAGAACAGATATCTATCTACAAAGGACAATATTCCTCTCTTCCCTTACCACATTATTTCCAGACCTATGCTAAGCACAATATCGAATGCTAGGTAGAAAATATTCAGCCTCTGACTCATAAATTGCATAATGGTTCTAAGTGAGTCTATTCGTAGCTTATGAGTTCACAAGTTCAAAAGAGGAGTGCTTTGCGAAAAAAGGATGGTGGCTCCTTAGCATTTGTCCAGAGCCCTCTCATTTAGAAATCAGTTAATAAAAAGGACTGTCAGGAGAAAAAGAACTACGCAATATCATATGCACTGCCCAGTTTTGAAAGAAAAATATCAGAATTCAGCCAATTTTAATTGCTATTCTTCCATAATCTTCCACTTTCTTTGTAAAAATAGAAGATATTGTCACCACCAGATATCACTACCACCTTAAGATTAAACATGAAAATCTAGCAAGATCTCCTCTAAAGAGGAGGAAAAAACAGGGAAGTATGCAGAGAAGCAAGCAGCAATAACCCAATGAGTAGGATGGAAAACTGCCTCTTTATTCTGGACAGTCGCAGAAAACACAGCAATATGCCTATCAGGAACTCCTTTGGACAAGTAACCCAGCATTTATTAATGTTCGGGATTTCTTTTAAGGTGCCGAGATCAGTTCCAAATAAGTTTACCTTAAAAAGCAGACCGTATGCTAATCTCCGATCATTACTGCCAGCTCCAAGCATTCCAAACTCTGTAGTCAAATGCTGTTGGCTCCTTAAACAAAGTTTGTGTATGTATCAATTTGATACAAATATGAGGACTGTGTGTTGTTTTTTAAATGATAGTGTGGTTCTTCTCATTTACCTTCAGGGCTGTGAACCTCTGCAGTTCAAAATGCTAATGTTTACAGCTAGACAAGCTAGTAACTTGCTTCTTTTTAAACAGTGAGAGCTGATGCTTAAATGAACACAGGACTCCATTTTTTGGCAGTCCAAGATGGCCAATAAAATCACAGAAGTTGGCAACACTGCCCACATACTGTCAGCAAGCCATGAACCAAGGGCAACAGTTCATCTTCCATTTTACAAGGTTCCCTTCTGCCAATATTTTTCCAAACAGCTACTAACAGCATCTCCCAAACAGTACAGCCTGAACACACACAGCCTAATACACACCTAAAAGGCTAATAAAATAACTGTTAACTGCATTCAAGGACAGCAACACTATAATAAATGAGCAAAAAATGCCTTAGCTTCATTTGCACAGTGGAGACTTGGCACAAAGTGCAGTACTTCTCTCCTGCACGGCTTTCACTTAAATGCAGTGAAGCCTTACAGAGCACGCTAGCCTTCAATGTGCCATTCRTACTCATCTTCTGAAGCCACAACCCAAGCCCAGGCTACCACTTCTTCCCCATGTTATGCAGGGAAAAAGAGGCAGAGAGCAAATCAACTGTGATTTCAATATAGAAGAGAGAAGCAGCAGGATTACATGCTGCTTTTTTGCTGCAAAACAATACTTCTTAATGTTTCAATGTTGTGAGTACCAAAGTGTTTTTCCTGCTTGCAAAAAACAAACAAACAAACAAACAAAAAAACGGGAGGTCATACTGTGGGCAAGGAAAGCTTTGGGACTGTGCTAGGGGCTGTGGAGTGGCTGTTGTAGCTTATCATGSCTTGCCAGCAAGAGACCTCTCTAAGTCCAGAGCCACATCATGGGAATGAGGATATGTCCCAGTCACTTGCTGGGGAGATGTCCCAGCAAGCTCTGCTGGGCAGCCTGTCACTGAGCAGTCCCCTCACACTAGCAGTCCCCCACTACGTAGCACAGCCCCAGCTCCATCACAGCAAGCCCCTCGGCCAGACCCTGCCACTTCTGGTACCTATGGCTAGCCACAGGATGCTACTGGAATAACTATGAAATACAGGCCTGGCTGCTAGGCAGCACCAGGCAGAAGTAAAGTATGGAGGCTCGATGTCAGATAAATACCAGTCTGATTTAAGCTAGGGAGCAATTATGCCAGCCCTTTCAAACCGTAATTTCCAAAGCCAGGGAATGTAGGCTTTCTCCAAAGCAGCTGTAGCTAGGAAATCCACATCCTGCAGCACTGCCCTAGAGGTAAGAAATAAAATAAACGTGATGCCTTCCCCAAGCTTGGAGGAGGCAACAAGGTCTTACCGAAAAGCACTAGGAAGCCCTGCAGAGCCGATCAGTCTGATGTTCTCACCCCTAAGCTAGAGGACCTCAGCCATGCACAAAGGGCACAGAGGAAAGAAGTTAGCACTGATTTGCCTGGCAGTCCAGTACAAAGCCATCATCATCCTAGTCTTTAAGAAGCAATGTCAAAGGAGTCAGCTTCCCAAAAATGATGGGAGCCCGTACCAAACATACACAGCCTTGTGCCAAACGATGGCTGCAGCGCCTTCCACACCCCTCAGAAGCTCGGTTCTAGCCCAAGCCTGGCTCTAGGCCTGCACAATGACGCAGCCCCACTATCCACGCCTGTTATCTTATTCCAAAACYGGACCTCAGCTTTCCTCAGCTATGAAAATTTGTAGGCATTATCCCCACTGCTCCATCACTGCTGTGCCCAGCTTAGCAATCACCCACACAAAGCTGCTCTTTGAGGGCAAACCCTCCGCTTCTGAAAGGGCCTCCTGCTTGTCTCCAGTCACCATAATAAGAAATCCCCATGTTCTGGTGGGCTGCCAGGGGTGGCTGCTCTGCTACAGGAGCCTTTTTGAGCTTAGCTGGGTTTTTTGTTTTTAATATGAAGAATGCAAAATTATAAAACTGAAGGTTTAGGAAGTCATTTACATGAAATAAAGGATCCCACACTGTTTTAATTTTCTTGATGATATTTATGTGGGCTCCTCACAGCAAGTTTGTCAAACATTGCTCTTTAGATTAAGTCCTTGGCAAGTATGATAAAATACAAAKGCAAGCTCCATAAAACCATATTCACAGCATAAATTTACATTTATAGCACTTAATATAATTAATACAGAAAGCAGCAACAGTGGGGTGCGTTTATTCTACATTCCTTTCAGTTGCTGGAACTGTAGCAAGTGTGATTTCGTAGGTCTGAGGGTAAAGATGTAAATATTAGCCCCTTTGATACAGATAGGAGGAGTCTTGTTCATAGTAGCTGAGCTCATAAGACTCAACAAGAAAATATGCAGAAATGAAACAAGTAWCCCAGTTTCTCAAGGAAAGAAAGATAACACTGTTCCAAGTTCAACAGCATTGATTAGCAGAATATATCCTCATGTATTGCTACTATATAGCCCAGACATAGTCAAATTCCATAATTAGCTCTTCTGCTATAAGGATAGAGTATACATTCATTTCAGAGTTGAGAGGAGAAGAGGAGGGGTGGTTGAGGGGGGAAGATGCTGTTTTCCGTACAAAAGAAGCTACTGTGTTTCTGCTGCTCTCCCCAGAACGGTTCTGTAGGTGGCCATTTAAGCAACAAAGGAAGTTCAAGGGTTCAAAACAGATTGCTGCTGCTGAATACCCAGAAATCTACATTTTTAAACTCCATCTCCCTGCTGTGCAATTATGTATGAATTTAAGACTAGTCGTTTTCTTATAAGGGGCTGTGTTGTGCAAGTGGGAGACAAAATCAGGTCACTCAATCACGAGAAGTGAATTTCCCCAACCAGCCATTGTACTCCACGGAGAGACAGAGACGGAGAGAAAGGCAGACTTTATTCCCTCCTCAGACTAGTCCAGCTCCTAATCATATCCTTTGGAGTTTTGAATACCCCTTCCCTTTCCCTTCAGACCTAGGGACTAAAACKAGAACCTAATTAAACCTTAAGTAGTGCCATGCAAAGATCAGCACTGTGTTAAGATTTGTCTGAAAGAAAGAATCATCYAAGGCTGCCTTTGTAATACAGTCCAAAATACACAACTGCTGCATAAAAGAAGGTGCCTGTCCTGAGACAGCTATGTCCAGCTGCCCTCTTCCTCCTTCTCTCATGTGCCTTTGAACATTTCATTGAAAGTTGTTTTGTTCCTGTGAAACATTTTCTACATCCACTCAGTATACACACAGTGGTCCATATGCTTAAGAGGCCCAGGCCTTCCGGAGTAAAAAACCTAGAGAAGAAGAGAGTGATCCAAATTGCTGTGGTTTGCCCCATTCCTCACCTCAGGACCCCTCCGACCATCAGCAGAATCTACTCTGACTTCCTCTAGGGTGTTGGACGGGCAACGAGATCCATAGTGGCAACTCCTAACTCACCCTTCAGCTTCCTTGACGTGCTACTGTGTGATGAACATCCACATACAGAGAATGGGAGTATTTTATAACTCTCCAGAGGGAAAAAACAACCTATTTCCTGGTGTTGGACTAGAATTCAATATTAGTGAATACCTGAGACAAAATTTCTACTGCTCARAACAGCTGATTTCTCATATGCTTTTATAAACAGACAAACCAGTAAATTATGTTAAGACTTTTGCCAGAAGGATATGGTGAAGGAAGTAAATCAGGCCTGGAGAATATTAAAGCTGTGTGGCTATGTGTGTTTTTTATATGCTCCCATACATTATTTTCTGTGCAAATAAAAAGATGCTTACAAGATTCAACCTGGGAAAAAATGACCTCCTTGACTACCTTGGAGGTGTCTACTCTCAAGCCAGCAGACAGCGGTCGCTTCCGTAGGAAAGATATGACCCAGGTCTGTCTGCTTTACTTATACATGGCTGTTCTGCTCAGCAAACAGTTATGCTATACTGGACAAATTCTAGGTGTGTTCTCACTGCCTCACACAGGTTGGACTCTTCCAGGGCCAACAGGCAGTGTCTGATTTGCTTTATGAGCACTCACATTTAGTTTCTATATTAAAAAAGAAAAGATGTACAATTGGACATTTATATTTATATTTATAAGGCATTTTAAAAACCTCTGTCTTCAGTGACCAAATGTTATCATTGAACAAAGCCAATTCGCAAAATACATTCATGCTGTACACTAGAGATTGTAAAAATCACTGTTTAGTTCCAACATGTGCAATATACTGCATTATATCAAACAGGAAAAACAAATCAGAAAATACGTTTTCCTGTCCTGATTCTCTAGCAKAGTCCACAGTTTCAACCCTGACCCAGTGTAGTTCAGGGCTGAAGAGCTGTGGACTAATTCATGGTTAGTGAGTCAAGCAAGAAAATCAATCACTGGATCACAGTAGTATCCTTTTTTTTTTGTAAGTGAGAGAAAAACATGCATCTTGCCTTTTTYCCCCCATATAAGTAAGATACAAATGGCTACAAAGAATCTTGAAATAGAAATTAAAATATATGAATAACTGAAGATATTTTAGATATTTTAAATACATAGATGGATAGATAGGTATGTCACATGCACTCTGTGAAAGACCACAGTCAGATAAACTGTATGCTCTCCTAGCTCTCATGGCTCTTTGCCTGAGGACACACAGGTATTTTTTATGAGAGAAAGTAAGCAAACAAGAATTTTGGAAACAGTCTTTTCTGGGGGGTCTGACTTGCTACTTTCTCCAATATATGAAAGGAGGAACTAGTGCATGGCCCACTGAAAACATCCATTTTTTTTTCACTGACCGACTCATGGAGGAAATACTTTTCTCCCCACACAGGGCAGGTATCACAGACTCTGCTCTCAAGGAAGGCAGCCCTCAGGAAGCCACGGAACAGCCACACAACATCTGCACATGACTTCTACTGAAGCATCCTCTTGAAACAGGAGCAAACTCATCACATAAGGCCCAAATGCTGCTTTTTCTTTCAGAAGACTCAGCAGAAATGTCCTTCCACTGATAGCTGGAGGCCTGCATGACTACTTCTCCAGGCACTGAACAAGTCTCATTTTTCCATGAATGCACTACAAGGTCCACTCTTCTCCCACCACAAAGTGCCCTGAGCAGCTTTTCTATCAACCCACTTCTGTAAGAAAAGGAAAATTATTCACCAAGTACCTATTTATCTTTTCCTAGGTGACATGTCCTACTCTGGTTGAATCCAGAGGCCTCCCAGCAGTGAAGGGGGCCCTCAGGTCTGATGCAAGCCTGACAAAAACATGGTGACTGCAAAATTAAGCACTGTCAAGCCCATGGGCACTGCGACACAAACACGCATCTCAAGGTGCAGAATCAGCAACATCCACCTGGGCTTTCTACCTCTGTTGTGGAGCCAGYGCTGTCGAAAGCAGAGGTAGGTACAGCCTGAAGAACATGGAAAGCATCAGCTGTCCTAGTGGCAGCTCAGGGCAAGGAAGTGGGGAGATGAGGTGAGAAACTGGACCCAGCTGGGCCCTGATCTCACTTGAAGTTGCTTCAAGTGAGGCCTGACTGCAAAAAGATTGGGAACTATTAGCTGGAAAAAATAAAGCAAGCCTTGCATTAGGAGTTGAGATGTTAAATCCTTCCAGATGGGACCTGTGCACTACTGTTCCTGCTGTTCRTTCTCCTGTTACAAAGGACTGAAGGCACAAAACTGCTGTCAGATCGCACGCCTCTACACCGAACTAGCTCCTCTCTGAATTCAATTTCAGCAGGTATTAAGGGGAAGGGATTACTCCCTCAGCTCTTGTTAGTATTTTCAACCCATTTTGGAATTTGTCTATCATTTTTATCTTTAGATTTAGAAATGTTAATAAAGATTGATAGTCTCCCTGAGGAAAAACAGGTGAGGAGACAGCACAAGTTGGATTATATCACTCCAATAAATCTGCTTTCAAAACAAACACAGCTTTCTCTTCTTGCAAAACACTTCTCCTAAGACCGCACATTGTTTTTGAATAAAGAAAAAAGTCTTTCAACTGTGTTAACGATTAGCAAATGAACGTGGCAGCTAACCAAGATGCCCAAGCCTGGAGCTTTAGTCGCTTATCAGATGAGTACGAGTACGTAGAAATGAAGGAATGTGTAGCCTTCGCTTGCAAAGGCTGAAGTCACTGCGATTAGATGTCACAAGGAGGCAAAGCTGCAGCCCCAAGCCCTGGGAAGGTGAGGACAGAGGGTGAAACCTAAGAGAAACTGGCTCCCAGCATGCGCACGTAGACACACTGCTGTCTGCAGCCACACTGGAGGCATGAGAGACACAGAGAAATAAAAGAGTTTGAGAAACAGCTTACAGAAATAATTAGTGGCATGAAAAGATCTACAGATGGAAAGGGACTGAAGAGGTCTGATGTGTTTAATTTAGACATAAGGGCACATGAATGAGGTACAAAAAGTAACGAAGAGCGCAGAAAAGGAACGTTTAATTATCCAGCCTTGCAATGCAAGAGCAAGTGGGTATTCATGGAAATGAAGCCAACTGCAGCATTCCCAGGCAATGCACAGGTAACCTGTGGAGCCACTGGCCACATTTCATCACCGAGGCCAAGAATTTAAGAAAGATTAAAAAATAATAAAAAAAAAAGAGGGTTAATAGTAGCATGTACAATGACAACATACAGAGTGAAAAAACAACCCACAAGAGCTAGAAACTCTGATGCTTCAAAGGATCTGTCCAAACCAATCCCTCCTTCTCTAGGATAGCACTTCATGCGTGGGCAGTTGTTACTAGCTTTTACGATGCTTCTTCTGCACTTTGCTTGAACCATCTGGTACCCGCTACGATTTTTTCCAATTAAAGCTATTTTCCTGAGCGTTTCCCCCCCCCCTTTCAACAGCGCATTGCCATGAGGCTCATGGCAGAAAGAGTACTCCTCATCCACCTCTCCCTGTGTTACTTCAGATTTTAACAGCCCAGCCTCGTGCCAGTGGAGGCCCCGGGCTGCCCCCAGCCCCACCAGTACAACCCTGCCCCTAACGGGGCCGAGCAGTGATTTGCATGGCCCCGTACCAGCTCCACGGGGCCTTTCATCCCCCTTTCAGCAGCAGCAGCCTCCAGCAGGGCTGCATGCAAGCTCCCGGACAGGCTGTCACCCTCAGGGGCTTTCGCAGCTCACGGTGGGTGCACCCATGCTGATGATCCATCATCAACAGCTGATGAAACCAAGGAGTTGATGTGGGTCCCCGGCCACAGGCCAGACCCACGGTGTTCTCTTCCAATAGCAGAAGCAACTAAAGAAGGAGTCCCGACGGACACGGTGGGGGCAGCAGTCTGGGCTCATTTCGCAGTCAGAAAGAAAACCAGGTTCCCCCAAGGGAAATAAATGCCTTGGGATCGGGAAAATACAGGAGCAACATCAGCTGGGACCGCCTCAGAGCCAGGCAGCGCTGGAGAGCCGGGGCACGCGCCCCTGCTGCAGCGCGCGCTGTGGAGGTGCAGAAAAGCGTTAATGGCGATAACCTAGCTTTCTGCGACAGCTCCGCACGCCTTGGGTGGRGGAAAAAAGAGAGGAGGAAAAAAAAAACCCACAGAAGTGACTCATGAGGGCGCCAAGCTTTGTCCACCGGAAAAGGAGCGAACAGCCGGCGGCCCCACTGACAGCCCGGCATCTTTTCCTGGCCCCCTCAGCGCGTGCTTCGTTCTGCCCCTCGGCGCCGGCGGCACGGGCTGAGGGAGCCCATCCGCCGCTGCAGCGCACGCTGCCGACAGCGACGGTTAAACGCTGCTCGCAAAAGGGCCGAAGGATTTCACAGCAGACAGCGGGCTTGCATCGTTCCCGTTGGCGCGGCGTGTTTCTGTGCCAGCAGCTACTTCCTTCCAGCGCGTCACCTTAAAGGATGCTTTTGCCTGTGAGTTAATGCTCTCGTGCCAGGTGGCACGGCCCAAAGGGAAGCTCTCTGCCGTGCTCAGGCTCTGGCCAAGGCTCTAGGAGAAAAACTCCTGCAGAAGTCCTCACTGTCAGGCCCTTCAAGGCCAAGGTAGGGAGTCTGTTCAGTGCCAACCTGCTTGGCCTTTAGAAGCTCACCGCTATCCTTCCAAGAGCTTCGAATAGGAACATCTGTTTCTAAAGGATCTTAGCGCTGCTTGGGGGTTTCAACAGCCTTCAGCGACATAATCAGCTGCTTTTTATTAACTTAGATTTTGTGCGACAGCATTGGTGAATATTCATCCACTCATCACTGCTCACCAGGCAAGCGGAGCAGATCCAGTAGCGGGAATGTCCGGTGTTCCTCAATTCTCCTTCGACATCAACACCAGCTAGCAGCTAAAGCRTGCTTCCCTCTCGGTGAAGCATACACCAAAAAAACCCATCTATAGAATCMTCTTTCCTGCACATTCTAACAGCTAAGAAGTGTGCTGAAAACACAAGTCAATGGCAGGGCATACAAGGCACAGCTGAACACCCTCCTTATCCCACATCTTCCCTCATCTCCAAGATCCTCCCAAACTGTGGAGAAGTGGCTTTTCCCAGAGATACCCCACCATGGCACAACAATAATACYGGACGGAGCTGTTCCATGAGGGCTAAAATGATAGATTTTAAGCTATCACACACAGCTTTGCATAGTTTTGAAATATCATGCTAGAAGCTCTTGGGGTTTCTCATGGAGTGGGAATTAACAGTTGCTGATTTCCAAAGAGCTGAGGGGAAGGGGATCCTGCTAAATCCTGTGGAGAACAGATTTAGGACACTGGATGTCACATCCAATCCACAGAATGACCAGGAGGGAGCAATGCTGAGAGCCCTGGGTGACGGCTGTGCGACAGCAGCCCTCGAGGAACCACTCTGAACAGCTTCTGCCTTTTCAACAATGCACTCGCTGCCATGTGAAGGAGAAAGCTCCTTTACYGCCCTCAGTCAGACCGACAGCAAGCGAAGTCTGTCTTCTCCGCAAGTCCTCATAATGGATCAGAGCAGTGAAACTGGTGCCTATCCTCTTAGAGGATAAATGAAAGAGCATCGTAATCATGGCACCTCAAGCTCTTAAACGCTTCAAAGACTGGATTATATAACGGTACACAATAGAACTAGAAAATCCCGTAGAGTCCATCCTGATCTCTGGGACGGTGCATTTTGTGCCTACCCCTCTGACAGCGCTAGCCCATCTGATCTGATTTGGATTGATTAGAGGTGGACAAGCAACTTGGCTGCTGTGAAGAAGCCGCATGTGATGGAGCAACAGGGTAGTTCAGCGGAAAGCAGGTTTCAATTTGTCCTATGGTATCTGATGATCTTGCAAACATGGATTAGTTTTGAAATGTCTGGACCAAGCACAATCATTGTCCCTGCTGGAAACAAATGCACCTTGTAATCATGCCACAAAACAGTAAGATTTAAAACAAGCCCTCCCCACTACCAGTCCCACACTGTAAATCCAAGAATGGGGATCTCTCCCCACAAAAAAAATGAACAAAGCTGTAGATCTGGGTTTAAGAGGTAAGGAGGATCCAATTACGCTTTACAAGCCACCTGCAGAATTTGACTAAACTACTCTTTAATTGAATCATTCCTCTGAAATTTTCTTTATAGAAAGAACTGACTTGTTATGGTTTCTTTGATCCTTTCCAACCCAGGCAGCTATAAGAAGAAAGCAGTTCCCTGGCTCCTCCTCTATTTGTTTCCCGTAGTGTCAACCTGCTCCAGCAATCAGCCCCGGCTTGTGCCATAGCACTGCTCATCCTGCCAGCAACCTCTTYTAAAGACACAGCAGTTCTGATTAAACACTGCGCCATCAGTGCTAATGATGAGGTAGCCCTACTGTCATGGGCCAAAACGATTTCTAATCTGTCCCCAGATGCAGTAAAGACCCGCTGTGGCAAGGCACCACTTGCTACTTTCCCAGTCTCTTTTCTAGGGCTTTTGCAGAGGGTGGACTCCTAATAAAGTCTACCCAGGCCAGTAGTTCCCCTCAGGAATCTCAGTCAAATTTAAGGTTTCCCCAGATCCTTTCATACTGGAGCATCTCTTTCTTGAGCAATTTCATCCACAAATGATCAAACATCCTTCCACAGGTGAATCATACCTACACTGCCCCTACTGTACTTATGAATTATGGAGGAAAAGGAAATATTAGTTTAATAACTGCAATAAGGTGACAGTAACAAAAGCAAAGCTGCAGCTTTCCATAACTCTAGATTTATTATATTAAGATTTTAATACTGTGAAAGATTAACAGTGACGGCCTCTGTCATAGATTAGCAAAAGCTATATGCAGTTCTTGCAACTTTCACATTAATCACATTCAAACATGCTGCTAACAGATGGGCATCACGGAGTGCTAGGTCTCTCACRAGCCAGTACTAACAGAAAGCATGTCTAGGAGATCTTGTGGCTTCTACAGTTCAGAGAGATTGTATATGCAGGCATTTTATTTTTGTTTTTTGTTGTATATTTTCTGTGATTATCAGAAAAATTCAAGTTAAATAGATGGCAGACTTTGGTATACATGAGCAGGAAGGGAAGGAGGGGGAGAATCAAAACAAGACCACCCACACAAAGTTCCTCTGAGTCCACGTTTCACATGCATGATCGTGATTTTTCCACTACACAAGGAAAGCCTTRAGATTCTGCACTGCAAGATTTCCTCCGACACTACAACTCGCACATACCTTTTCCCAAAGCCCAGACACAAGCCCAAGCTGTGAGAAGTGCAATGCCAGACACTAGCCGTTTTGGACAGATAACAAAAATCCATCCTCCCCTTTCATTTGTAGGGATGTCAAGCTCTGTTGGCTCTTTCTGACTGAGGTTGAGAGAGTACCTAAGGAGAAATGCAGTGTTAGCACTCATCAGCCAGATAGAACAYATCAGACATTTATTAAACTTCCCAGCACTGTTTTTTAATTAAACCAAGTCCCACGGTACAACCTCATCTTTACATGACTGTAATTAACCAGGACATGTTGTCTGTAAGGTAAGAAAGCTCACTCTCCGCTATGATGAGCCTCCAAAAGAAAGACTGGCAACTGCAGACTTCAGTTCAACTAAAGGCTGGTCCTCAAGGGAGCAAGCYTGCGGTTCTCAGTAACAAGAAATCCTCCTTACTGAAGAGGGAATGGAGAATATGACCTCGAGGCACTACCTTCAGCAGGCACAACTGCGCAGCACTGGGAAGCATCTGCCCAGCAGGAGTAGAACCACTCTGCCCATCCGAAAGGCTCAGGTTGGCAAACTGCTGGTCATTTACAGAGCAGGCCTGTGTGCCTAGGGTACCTGCATAGTATCTGTCCCTGGAGAACCCAGCTCATCTTATCCTTATCGCTCCTGCTCCTCCTCCTTACCTCCAACCTGTAAAGCTGAATGTTCCCAACTCACCACGGGAGGTACTCAGCACCAGGCTGGATCTAGATCTCCCCTTCACATCTCCCAGCCGTATGTAGATAGCAGCTGAGTCCACCCAAAAGCCACCTGCTGTATTTTCTCATAAATGAAATAGTACACACATTCACATTGGCAGAAAACAGGGAGAAAAGATGCTTTCATTTCCATGCAGCTTTTCAAGGCGCCAGGAGCCAGCCATTGTGCAGGAGTGTTGCACAGAGCTGCTTCAGAAGGGGGTCTGCGCCTGCAGTTATAGCCTCCGAACAGTTTCCTTTAAATCATATCATATCCCATGAAATGCATCAGGATGGAAGAGTAAACTCATGTCTGGACAGCTACATGAGTGTTCAATCTTTAGGCTAAGGCCTATAAGACTTAATTTGAGGGCTGCAGCAGTACTGAAAACAGGCTTTGTCCTATCCAACTGCTGGTGCGAGGGAGCAAGTTTCAGCTTTATTCAGGCCCAGAACAACCTGCTGTAACATACTTGCAACTGTACCACATAAGAGGCAGCAGCACTGCTCCGCAGCAGGAAACTTCTCTGGTTGTAAGAAAGGAGACACTGGTCTGAATTTTCTTCTGGGGTGGCTCTTCTCAGGATAATGCAACTGCTGCAGCAAAACACTCACTCGGAGGAGGGTATTAAGGGGCCACAAGAAAAATAATCTTTTGATCTGGCTCTTTCAAGATGTGCCCAATCCTCAGATGCATGCCTGCTGAGAGGATAGGCCAGAAGCATCCAAGTTATTTCAAATAACCCACGTTGTGCAGCATAGCTCCTGCAAACACAGCTTTAGTGAGCAGTCTTTCAGGAAAAACAGAGACAACTTCTTCACCCACTCCATTCCCACTGCCAAGTCCTCTCCCATGCACACTCTTCTGGCACTGCCCTTCCAAAGGTTGAACAGGAAGGTTCCAAGGGTTGTCCGAGGTAAGACAACGTGAGCTGCCAATAAACATTATGCACGGGAACCCAYTGCCTCAGAAAGCAGCAAGGATGCCAAGACAAAGACGGCAAGAAAGGTCAGCTGCTCCACATCCTCGGAGCTGTGTAACTAGTTATGTCAAGGAGGGGGAGCAAAAGGGGAGGTGGGAGACAATTCACTTGCTATAAATGGAATAGGAAGYCAGGAAGGAAAAAGGCTGCGGTGTGACAGAAATACCTCTGACGTGGTTTCCTGGTCAGTCCGAAACCAGGCTCCTCAGCCCCCATCCTCACAGCAAGAAGTGCAGAGCCACATCCTGGTGTCTGCAGGGCGCTCTGCAGTGACCACGCAGGCTGCTGGGAAGGGTGGGTTCAAGTGATGCTCACAGCTGACACATAGAAGGAAAAAGGCTGCACAGATCTGAAGGAAAAACACATGTAGGCTTTCACCTTGTTCTTGCAAAAGCTTGCAAAATATTTCTGTAGGACTATCAGGACACAGAGAAGTAGAGGTTGCTTTGTATTACGCAGATGAAAATATTTTTGGTATCTGATTTAATGTCCTCAAACCCAAATAATAGGCTCTGAAAGAAAAAAATAAAAAAACACTTTGACACAGCAAATGTATCTTGGGACTAAAAAGTATTGAAGTTTTGGCCAAAGTTTGACTCAGTCAGCTCCAGCCCTCAATACTAGACCATTTAATTATGCTATCCAGCATTTAGCTCTAGGGCTCTGTCCATCTGGCTCACGCCACTAGAATCAAGATGCTACAAAAGAACAGACCACAACAAACAAGGTCAATATGTGCCAACTGCAATAGGGACATATTTACRAAGCCCAAGGTTGGACTCTTTCAAAAGGGAACAAAGGAGGATATGCCTTTCTTTGCAATAGTAAATATAAGTACAATGCTTTCCTTCAGTGTGTCTGCAGACTACACTGTAGACTCGCACCACTTTACATTTCACTTTCCCATCTGTTCCCTTGGAAGAATTGGTTTCATGAATTAGGCTGAGGTTTTCTAGGCATTTTTTATTTTTCAGCTCTTGCTGCAATACAGCAGGGGCAATTCATTCAAAAGCAAGGGTTTCCTCTTGCAAGCCAGAATGACAAGCACGATCAAACACCATCGCCCCCTCATCCCCAAGCAAGATGTATTCCTTAGGCACGACCATTCATTACATTCAGTAGAAGAGTCTCCATCAACCTCCAGTGACCCAGGTTGCCYAGAGAGATTGTGGAGTCTCCTTCTCTGGAGATATTCAAGGCCCGTAACCCTGTCTAGGTGCTCTAGGTGCTCTAGGTGACCCTGCTGAGCAGAGGGGTTGGATTAGATGATCTCCAGAGGTCCCTTCCACCCAAGGATCCATCCTATGATCCTATGGTTCTATGATCCCTTATGGCCAGGCCAATCTTCCAGTTTGAAAGGGAGGAGATGGGAAGGAAGTCAATTCAACCTCAGGCTGCTTTTGGATGAAAACACAAAGTCAAAAAAAAGAAAGAACACAAGAAACATCAATTACTTTAAATTTTAATTTTGTAATGAGGCCTACACTTAGAATTTTACATCTTGTTTAAGCATGTTTCTCCTGATTTGGTTGTAAAAATTCTTCTCCCCTGCATAAAATGTTTCTAAGCTCAATGAGCAATGTTGTCTTGCCCACATTTCCACTCACCTTCCTCCTTYAACCATATACACAGACATAAAAAGGTGTTTCTTTTCTAGTCACACACAGCACTTTGAGGAAAAAGAGGCAGTCTAGGCCTCTTCCGCTTCAACTATTGTTAAAAACGGTCTGCACGCAGTTGGGAGACTCTTTCATTTTATAGTAGCAGACCCTTTCAACCTCACAGTCCAAGATGGTGCTTATTACGGCAGATCCACGGTCAAACAAGAGCTGAAATTCCAGGAAGGAGAAAAATCATCACCCTCAGACGCAATATTTTGCAGTTCCCTCCCATTTCCTTTAACAAATTGCCATTCTGCTAGATTCTTCAGCACAGCACTTAGGAACAAGCAGAAAAATGAAAAATATTTCTAATTGACATTAATAATTTGTGTTAAGTTCCACTTGGACGACTTCATAAATGAATAGCCACATTAGAGCCGCCGAAGGTAGCTGTAACCCATTCACTCATTCACCGACCCATCGCACTTCACACGGGGCTTCTCCTTTCCCCATCCCACCTCAYTGTACACACAGGTTGGATATCAAATTGCCCTGTGAATTTTGCATGCATTGGCAGAGCTCTTTAGAAGAGCTTTCAGTGCAAGCTGGGTAAATGTGCTGGGCAGCACGTACCCCTTCACATAGGAAGTCAAGGTCGAGGGGACCAGCAGGTCAGCCAGGGTTGGTGGTCAGGATGCTGCTGAGGTGGCAGCCCCCACGCCCCAGGGAACATCATTCAGCCTGGTGGGCTGCATGAGGGTGAAACCGGAGATGTCCGTGAGCACCTTAGTGTCACTTAGCCCCTCTGCCTTGCAAAGGGACAGCTCCTGAGCTCCAGGCACCCTTTCCCGCCCACGGAGGTGCCACTTCCCTACAGAAGACGTTCATGTGAGCCTCTCAGTCTCTATCAAGAGGGCTTTTAACCAGAACACAGCTTATCCAACCTCTGTCTGGGCACTAAGGCAGAATCAAGCCTGCAGTAGCTATAACTGAGGTGAGCAAATATTGCTGAAATCATAAAGTAGCGAATCTTATTTCAGGCTATTAGTAAAGTAACGACGAGATGATTGCCATAAAATATACTTCAACCAGARTGCAATTTGAAAGTAAGGGAACTTAATACAATGATTTTAATGTGCCAGTCACAATGAATGCATTTACAACATCTATCAAAAGCAGGTTATTTGTTTGGGGGGGGGGGAGAGGAAGGTTAATTAAATCTTATAGGTTATCAGTAGGCTCGGTGAGTATACTAAACAAGATAGCATCACATTAAAGATAATCAATGCAGAATAAACCACAGTTGTAAAAATTAATACTGTTCATTCTCAAAATGAGGGGAGATATAGAGGCAGAGACATAGCTGCTTCACCTAAGAAACAGTAGTGAAGAAAGGAGCAAAGGATAGGATGGCCTGAAAGGAAAGTCATTCAAATCACATTTTTTTWAAAAAAATAAWTTTTAAAAGAAATAATCAGTAATTCTAGAGGGGAAAGAGGAATATGAACAAGCAGTTTTGCAAGCAGTGGAACTAATGAAGTCTGGTTTTCTCCAGATTTTATGTCATGCATAGGACTGACTTTCACATTGAAGAAAACGTGAGCATCCACTGGAACACTTTTTTTTTTTATTGGGTTGGCATATTTATATGGGATTCTTTCCCAGTGGATTTTCTAGTGTCTAATAAGGAACAAGTCCTTCCTTCAACTGCAAYGCTAATAGTCTGTTCTCTCCTTTTACCTGGCAGCCTCTTTTTATTATTTCTACCCTGTGGCAATGTAGTTGAAATTGCAGCTGAATAACAGATAAAAAATTTCTGAATGGCTGGTGTGGGATACACAGCTACGCCCACCACCTTCTCTGCTAGACACACACATAAACACACAGTGTGCTATTCCTTAATACTTGTTTCGATAAGAAACCAGGCTAAAAATAGCATTGACGGAATGATCCATCCTATGTGGAAAAATTAGCTTTGGCATGCTAACTGCGTGCAAGACTCCAGGCAGTTTGCTGCAGAGGCCAAGACTTCAGGTTGCTGCAGCAATGCTTGTTGCAGGGGACCAGAATGAATATGGGGAGGGGCAGTGGGAGAGGTTGGATATCTCCAGGCTGCCGATGGGCACCCGCCGTGATGACGGTAAACTGCTGTGGTATGTGACAGCCAGGYGGACTGTGTTTACCATAGCCTGAAGCAGCAGAAGCTGAGCAGTGCAGCAAGAGGAGCTTGGGAAAAGTATGAGAAATCCCTCTCCCTCCAGAAAACAAAGGAAAAATAAAGATGCTTGCATGGAAAACTTGGACTATGCAGAGTTTTGTAATGTCCAGGGTAAGACGTGGACATGTGAAAGTCAGTGGTCAATCCATGACATGTGCTTTTCTTTTTGAGAAATGAATCAGTATACTCTTGACTATCCTCCTGTACATAGCACTTCACCAAAAACCACTTCATCAAAGAAAGGASCGTGCTTCCACCAAGAACCTTCTCTCTTTTTCCTAAAAGTCATGCAAACTTAGGGGAAAAAAAGACATGGATAGTACCCCCTCTTTGGACCCATTCTGATATGTGTGATAAGTATTCAATTATAATCAATTTATCATTTCACTTAAAATTAGATTATCCCTTATCAGATCTCAGGAAACACACGTGCCATGTCACAAAAAGTCTGTCTCTCAGCATCCCAGTGAGTTACTGCTGCCTATCCCGAGTTTCACCATCAAGATTTGATTTCTGCAGCCACAGATAAGCACTTTCCGAAGAGACACAACAGTTGGGAATTTTATTCCAAATCAAAGACAAAATGGAGCACGTCATGAGAGCCTGATTTTGCCTTTGAAGTAATCCACAGCCTGTGCCTAASGAGGAATTTTCCAACGTGTCCCACACATCTCATCCCTAAAAATGCCCTGTCCTAATTTTTCAGCCACTGAAGGTCACTCACATCTTCAAGGAGAAAGATCAGCACCTTTCTCCCCCCAGCTTGCCTTCCTGCCACCCCAGCTCAAAGCCCTTTCCAAACACTGGCAAGCTAACAATAAAACTTTAAGAAGGCAAGGGAAAAGCTGCGAAGGCCTGAACAAGCTATGAATATTTATAATACAAACACACCGCCCTATGCTCCTTTCCCTTAATCACATGCACACGCTAGCAAGACAGCTCCTCCGAACTTTCTCAGGGACTCAGTCTGAGTGGCTATAGTTCAAAGTCCAACTGCCTTTGCAGCTGAAAAGAAAGAGAAAACCACAGCGGCTTTGTAAGAMTTACAGTGATCCTATTAAAAAAAAAATTAATTCTCTGCTGAGATTTAACACGACAGAGCCACACAGCACTCATTGAACCTAGYAGCGTTTCAAGTACACAACTCCTGGTGTAATTAAACCACAGGCTTAATTAGGTTCCCATCACTACTGCTTTCTTCCTGCCTTCAGCCAACAAGGTATAAGAAAGGATTGTCCAATACAGATACAGCAATTTGAAGTCTCAGGTTAAGAACATAGTGGGTGTATATCTAATATAAAATCTACCCTAAAAACATGCCAGTTGTTAAACTAAGAAGTGCATTAGAAGTAGTTAGATATAATGAGAATGTAAATGGGAAGTATTCTAGGGAGATATTTCAGCTAAAAACAGCACACACTGTATGCTATCTTTTATTTTAATCATGCTCTAAGCCCTCGCTTTTTGAACTTTTTATAAATTCTGCTATCTCCCTTTGCAGTTACTTACATATTGGTATATAAATTCAAAGACAAGAAGCAATTAGGAATGAAGCTAAGACTCCCTCTCTTGATGCTAATACATCAAAGGACATAGAAAAACTTCCCCCCCATACACGCTCAGTAACACGGAGAGTTTCTCCTCTTCACAGCCTAATAGCTCAAGTAGCTCCAGTAGAGAGCCTGATGTCAGACTCCGATTGCAAGGAGATGCCAAGCAACTGGGAAGAACAGCTTTTGAAAATCCCAGCTCCCTGACTCAAAAGACCACACAACTGTGCAGCTCTGCTTTTAAAATGCGTATGTGTATCACTCACATATGCTCGTCCTACCTTTTCCACTTTGGGCGTCATAGCATTGCCCTTAAGAGCTTCCTGAGCTTCTCCATTTGATTTAGGGGCAATATGTCTAGGCCTGTGTGAAGAAAATGTGTCAGATTTGGGGGGGGGGGGATTTAACACAGTCAGGGCTCCTCTGCACCGCCTCTAATTTGCTATGGAGGGAGGAAGAGCCAGGTGCTGCCTTTAAGCAGCCACACTTAATAAATCTGCCTTTGCAAGAGAGGATAAAGAGAAGTTGTGGCAGGCTCATGCCAGAGAGCATTAAGGACTGCCTTCCCAYGTCTTCTCTCTACCTTTGCATATCTGTGCCAGAACAGCCATAATCCRATCCTTGAAATTTAAGTCACAGGACAGGCAAATCTATGCAAGAAATGTCAACAAAACGCCATTCCGCTGAGCCAGAACAGCAGCTGAGTGGCACCATTACACTGGATACTTATATTTGCTTCCTCCCAGTCCTTCCCTCAGTCCAAGGACATTTGAGAACTAAGCAATAGTTTTTGGAAACACTCCAGGCCCTTCATCTTTCATAAAGAGAAACTACCGTCTTTTATGTATGCGAATAAACAGGTGAATGACCTTGCCACGTCCCCAGCAAGTCACCAGAGCCTGCTCATTTCTTCATCTCTGGACCTCACCCGTACCAGTAGCAGAGTTAAGCAGAAGCAGGAACTACTCCAATGATTCCAGTGGAAAACTCATCTTACATATTCAGATGAACACATTCATTCAATACTATGGCTCTTAAACAGAAACACAGAGTTTTAAAGGGGCTGTGGGAAGTATTTATGTAAAGCCATCAGATCCATGGTAAGTTTAAGTCTCTTACGGGCCTGATTCCATTTTCTCTGCAGTTTTATTCCTGCGTAAAGGAAACCTCACTGGTCTTAAAGGAGTTACGCTATTTATACCAGGATTTCTACTAAACACACCAGAGAGCCTTGCTTGGCTCTCAAGGATAGGCCAGAAACAGTTCTACTAAAGACTGTGATATTACACAGCTATGTAGCCGCAGGGAGGGGGGAATACAGCTCAAGACATTCTCTGAGCATTTCTGGRTATCAGGTCCTTTGATCGGAAGGACTCTCCATCTAGCAACTGAATCCCCAAATAGTTCAAACCTGCAACACAGGTTTAAGTACTATTTGTGGGATGAAAAGCAAACACCCACAAAGCAGGTGAAGGGCTTCTACACTACACTGATGTCAGACCTACGTGAATGCGAGTCAGCAAAATTCCTGAAGATTTCCATCTATATAGCAGGCACTGACTTCAGAGGAAAACCACAGCCATCTGCTATTCATTTGTTATCAGGCTATGCCAGATAAAGAGCTAGCGATCTACCTGAGCACTGAGCTCTCGGAGACTTTCCCCTGAAAGTCTTCTTGACCTGAGCAGGGCAAAGGATTTTACGCTCTGCTCTTATTTGCAGAGAAGCCAGAGTCCGCTTCATACAAGTCAATGTGACTGCAGGTGACAACCACAAATTCCCAAGCATTACATCGCKGCCACAGCGATCTGACAAATTTCTTCCTATTACAATCTATCACTTTCTAAATGCATGAAAAAAATCTCTCAACCCCAGACGCTCCATGTTTGCTTTCTTGAGTAAAAGCTCTTCTATCACTACACTGTAAACAAAGATAAGGAGTCCTCTTCCTAAATGACTGTACTCTATCTATTGTTGCAGTAAGGTCTGAGTGAGATTCTTAAGTTAGCAGGTTTTTCKTCTTAAGTTTCTTTGTTGTTCTGGCGGTAGTAAAAGGTAAACAGGAAAACCAGTGGTTTGGCCTCCCACTCCTTCAGACTCTGCTAACTTGACATCAGCCTTCTGCATTTAGAAGGCGGCAAGCACTGAGGAACTTCTCCAGTTTTCCCACACCCACAACTTGGGCTATTTGCATTGGTAGGAAAACTGCAGCTAAGTGCATCGGAGAGGRAAGCCCTATGAAACAAGTGAGTAAGCAGCAACAAACACAAAACCAAAAATCTACATCTGGCAAACAAAGACAAAAGCCTTTCTGCATTTCCAAAGGACAAATGAAGAGGCCGTGTCATTCACTCTGCGCGAGYGTAGGACATAATGCTCAGGGCAACTGATTACTGCATCCAGTGTACAGTCCGTTTTTCTTTGGGGGTTTTATTATGCACCCAGAAAGGATTTGCTAATTAGCGTGATTTCAATGTACAAAGGGAGTTCTGAATTGACGCTTGGGCCTCACATCCCCAAGACCACATTGGTGCATATATCTGAAAGTGCAACTACTCTTACACTTAGCTGTGCTCACGGTCTGTTYGGACACAGAAAAAAACACTACAAGAGAGAGTTAAGGAAAGGCAGAAATCCGTTCCAATTTGTCTCCGGCAGGGTCAGAGGCATTCTGGTGTAAATGTACCCATTTTGAAGGGGTCCACAGTTGTGCCCCAGCACAGAAGAAAATCCCCAGAACCTAAACTGTGCTTTAAATTCCCTASACTTCTGCAAAGCTGGGACAAAGTACAGCCCTTATTTTCCCCGAATGTACTTCCGTCTTTCTTCTTTCAACATGGCACCTCCTCTTAAAGCCTTATGTACCTGTTTGAAGGTTCCTGCAAGTAAGCTGACCAACAGCTAGCCATGGGATGTAGCCTTTAGATGCAGCCATGTCCTACAACTGCAGCATTAGGGAGGAAGTTTATAGATTCCATTTCAGCAGTAATTGAGATTTCAGCATGTTATGTCACGGAGGAGGAGAGGTATTATCTGCTGAGCTTTGGATCCAAACATATGTTTTGTAAAAACGGTAGAACTGTGGCAGAAGGCACATAAAAACCTTACAATTGATTAAACATTTCCCTTCAGTTCTCAAAATCCAAACGGAAGAGCACTAGATCAGTGTATAAAAAAGGAAAAAATAAAACAGGCTAAAAGTAAAAGTGAAACTAGTCAAGCTGTTTTCAGTAACTGACTTTAATGACATGGAATAAATTAATGCACAGCCTAAAATGGTAAAAGAATCACAGCTGKTTTTTTTGTCTCAGTACCATCACTTCAGCAAAGGAGAAAAAAGTATAAGGAAATTCATTGCAGAGTTGGTCTAGGGACTTCTGAAGAATGGRGTAACATGTGTGAGAGCTCCCCACTTTTCAGTGGCCGTAACACTAAACGCAAGTGGACAAGGGACAACCAGGAATGGAAAAATGGCACAATGAGGATATATCAAGCAAATCCTGGAAAGGATTCAGCTTTTAGAAAGACCCACTTCTGGTATGCTTTTCCATCAGTGCTTTTCCAAAGCACTGATGCTTTGGAAAAAAAGCCTAGAACATATGGAATTATCCAGGATACTAAGATGCAAACAGAATCTTTTTAACTAAGGCTTTAAAAATCTGCTGCCCAGTCATTACCAATTATTAAGAAAGATGGGTTACATCATCAGCTTCTGAAAAGTACAATATTCCACTAAGACTGCCAGATTTGTAGTTCCTTGGACTGAGAATTTATTTTTCCAAATATGAATGGAGGCACGGAGTCCCAAGTCTACACACAAATCCAGCACTTTTCCTAGATTTCTGATKTACCAAGATAAAAAAATTAACATCACACCGCTCGGTTCGCTTGCTCTTATTAAGAAAAGCCTAAGCAATGGCAAGACCGACAGCAATCACATTATTCCCACATGGTTCTGCTTTAGAAGCAGATCCTGGAGCTGATGATGATGAAAAGCAGTAAACTACTTGGAGTGGCAGAAGGGCAAAGTAGTTAGTTCAAGAGCTGAGCAGGAAAACATTTCTCACCCTTGTTTCTTTTCCAGTCAGAGGGTGGGAAAGGATTCATATTTGCAAGAYGCTAGCCTGCCAGAGGCTCATAGGAAAGATGAAAGGACAAGCAGCATCTGAGAAGGCAAGGGGGAGGGACCTAGRGTTTTTGAAGGTGACCTGTTTGACTTCTCAGACTCAGTCCTTTATGGTGCCTAACAAGATTTTCCAATCACACTTTCTCAAGAGTGGCAAAAATAAGAGGAATACATAGATAAATACCACTAACAGCAGCTCAGTAGAGAAGTTTAAAYGCTTTTCTTAAAAGAAAGCGTATCCTACCTCAATAGCAATGAAGCTGAGAACATTAAGACCTCAGGAAAAATGAAAGCAGTAGGGATAAGCATTACTAGAAAAATGCCATTTTGAATTCAGTTCAAATTTCTGTTAAAATTCCCTGATTCCAACATAGATGTTTTATTCGAATATGAGAATATAAAACTTCCAGTGTAAAATAAGTCAGTGTTATATGTAATTCTATAATAGGCTATTTTTAGGAGAGCTCCTTCCCTTTTGCCCTTCCTGGTGCTCTGGGCACTGGAYTGGGCTAAGGACATCCCCCTTCGCAACTACTAGCTCCCAGCACCCCCAAAACAGAGCTAGCCCATTTCTTCCTCCTCCTCCCCAGCCAGCCTGTCCCTTCACAAGGGAACCTTGGAATTCAATTGGCTTATGAAGCAAGGAGGAAAAGGCCTTCAAATGTCACAGCTCAGTATCTAGGGCATGTCTGGTAGCATTATTCTCAAATCACTGTGCTGCAGTTGGTGTTACAACATCAAGAATATTTCACTGTGGCAAGAGAGCCTAACAGTTTTAAAYGGAGTGCTTACAAAATGCACAGTTGGGCTGGACAGTCATTATGCTAACGTATTAGTATACAGCATCTCAGTAAATATGGCCAGTTCAGTACATCTAAACTCCTGGTATGCCACAAACTCAGTGTTAGCATGACATGGGTGCAGTGGCTGCATGCCTACTGCCATCTTATCCCATGTGATGTGACTTAAATCTCCAGCTCATTCTGAGTTGGTCTTGGATGAAAGTGAGCCCAGAGGCTACCTCATCATTCCTATGTTTGCTGCTGAGTGCAGAACTCAGCACGCCTAAATTGGACGCCAGTGAGGTCCTGGGCAGAGCGGCAACCACCTGCAATTGCTCCACTGGTTTCAAAAGAAGAGATAGATCCTTTGATTTGAATGCAACAAATTGTGTCACCCATGAATTGTGTAGGCACTTCATGCTTAAAACCAACATTAGCATAGTCTTGCTGAAAGTAATAACAAAGGAGGAGGTATCAGCCCAGAAAGGACAAAGTATGCTATATTATGCACYGCTACAAGGATGGACAGTTTCCTGACACACAGTTTTATGTGGCTCTGGGGAACACTGAACTGTCTGCAGGCCACAGGGAGGTGCTGCGGTGGAGGCATGTGGTTTTGGGAGGTGCAGGGAGAAGATGGGCAGAACGGTACAGTCCAGCTCTAGGTCTCTTTGAGATATGCAGATGCAGCGTTATGCAAATATAGCTGTACTGGTCCGGCACTGGACTGGGACTAGAAACAGCCTGAGCTTGCAGAGAAGTTTAATCTCTCTGCACATCAGGTCGGTACGGAGGCACTCAAATTTAAAGAACACATAGCACAGCTCTGCAGGACAGAAGTTACGAGGACTGGGCGACATGCCTGTGAGCAGCTGTATAGCTGGAGGCAGGACGCACACCTACAGGAGGAYGGCAGCAGCACAGACCGGCACTGTGAGGAACCCCCGGCTATCAGGCCGAGGGACGTCTGCAGCTCCGTCTGCGGCACTGCGCTGTGCGTGGTGTGCATAGAYGGGGAGCGGAGGAACAGCAGGAGGGCACAGGGAAGACCATGACCGAAAGTATCTCCCTCCTAAAGAGGAGAGGGTTTAAAAGAAAACAGAAGAGCACCAAATTATCAACTTAGGGGTAAAGCCAGAATCTCTCTCTAATGAAGCACATGAAATAACTGTGCTGTAATACCTAGATTTGCACTGTGATTTGAAAATAAGCTGCACTTGCACAATCCACAAAGAAAAAAGCCATCTGGACTAGAAAGCCTAAGCTCTGCTCTCACTTACGCTAGCGTATACCCACAGTTACTCGGCTCAAAAGACTTACAGATGAGAATGTGATACAAGGAGTTTCATTTCCTCAGCTAGTTCTCTCGCTATACCATCCAACCCTCCTCCTCACCGCAGTTCCCAATCACAGCCCGGCACTCCGCTCTGATTACACGCTAGCCCTGAAACCACAGAAAGCCTCCGTGGGTCTGATCTGCAGTTGATGTATATTAACATATCACCACCAAATCACTGTGCAGCCGCCGCGAATCTAGTTTAAATACCTCTGAATACTTAAGGCTTGATTCTGTTAATCAGTACAGCTTCGCTGATCCTAGAAGGGCTACGTGTACGCCTCACTGCTCCAAAGGGGAGGAAACCCAGAGCAGGAATTTTTTAATGGCATGTTCATTAGAAACACCTAAAAGAGGGCATTTTCTCATTTATCTTAGTGTAAATTTACTCTACTGTGCTCACTGGAGATACTCAGGATTTACAGGGAATAGCAGAAGACAAAAACGGAGCCAAATTCCCATTTGAAGCTGTCGCTTTTTCTAAGCTGGCTACTAAGAGGAGGACAGGACCAACACTGATCTCTGCTATTCCAGACTTTCCATCAAAAGCCTTACCTATGAAAAAGATACATACTCACCAGCATTTGGGAAGGTATGTATCAGTGAGTGTGTAAAATCATTACACTGCCCTGAATACGAGCCATATTCGGCAGAAGTCAGCAGCTGTTAGGACGACACAGCCTGTCACTGCTTTCACAGTTTGGGTGGAGAAGAGGCAGGATTCAAGCACTTACTGCTCGCAACAGAAGTCACATATTACCTTGGTCGTTTTCCTCCCCTTCTCTTTCTCCCCCCTCCCCTTCTCCCTCTGGCTCTTCAGGACCACTCTTTAAGCAAAAAGAAGTCATTAACCAAACTTTCTTATTTTATGGCCTTGAAAGCTGACCAGAGACATAGCATTGACCAGAGACRTTGTTATTCCTATTTAAGAGCTTAAAATTTGAATCAGGAAGTCAGAGATACTTCTCAGGGGGAGGGAATTTCCCCGGGAAGGCGGACCGACCAGCAAAGGGAGAAAAACCAAAGATGCCCGGGGTGTGTGTGTGTGTTAAGAGGGGGGGATATAACTACACCACCGCCGCCGCCGCCGTCCGGGGAGCCGCACGCCACCCCCGACGGCCTCCGCTGCCGACCCCGCAGAGGATGCAGCCCCCGACAGCCCCGGCAGGCAGCTCCTTACGTAAGGCAGAAACCACTGACATCATCCCTCCCGCTGGCATCACCGCGGCGCGGAGCGGCGCCCGCCCCACCGCGCCCCACCGCGCCGGAGCCCGCTCGCCTCGGCGCGGCGCGGCGCGGCCCCTTCCCACGCTGTCGCGCCGGCAGCCGCGGCTCTCCCCCAGCCCGGGAGCCCCCAAACTTTGCACCGGGCTTCGGTCTTGCCCCGCCGCCGGCGGCTCCCCGAGTGTGCCCCACGCTCTCACACACGCATACCCACGGCCGCCTCCGCCCCGCGGAGCCCCGGCCGCGGTACTTACGCACTGCCTCCTGCTTGGGGTCGAGGCCGCGCACGGCGCCCTGGAGGGCGGCGATGCGGCCGTGCAGCGCSCGGGCGCGGCGGTGGGCGCCCTGGATGTCCGCCTCCACCTCCTGGAAGAGGGTGCAGGCGTGCCGGGCCACGTCGGAGAGCTGCCGGAGCACCCGGGACAGGGCCACGTTGCTGACCGCGCACAGGTCCAGCACCATCAGCACCGCCGCCGCCTCCTTCTCGGCGCCGCCGGCCTCCGC
>NW_028187001.1:1826147-1997901 GCF_003343005.1 Rhea americana | reverse complement strand
GGTACGGCGGGGTCCCGTGGCGAGGGGCAGGCGGCGGCGGCGGCCGGGCCGCGGCTTCGGAAGGCGTCCGCGCTCGGTCACCTGCTGCTGGGAAAAACGGAGCGGGCGTAGCAATCTGAAGGCAGCCTGCAAACTGTGCAGTTTGCAAGGGTGGCAGACACGTCGAACAGACACCCAGGGACGGGGCGACCGTGAAAGGCTGCAACTCCAGGCTTTCCAGAGTTAGGAAATGGTGGACTGAGTTTGCCCGCTTGACCTTAATTTGTCCTCCTTGTACACCTGTGTTATGATACAGTCTTTCATTACATGACCACACACAGCCAACTCTCGGTTATTTGTGGTCAAATAAGCTGAGTCGCAGCTTATCCGAGGCGTAGGTGCAGGATCACCCCTAGCCTAGTGGTGTACACTAGCACAGGCACCCTGTGAACACGGTGACCTGCTTCTGGAACAAGTTTAGGTCTGCAGGCAGCTGAAGGTACTTTTGCCGAGCACAAAGTCTGAGCTTAAACTTTGCTGGACCCACTGCTGGCTTTTGATGTGGACCGTTCGCATGCTTTAGCACTGTGCTTCTGGAAATGGGAGCACACAGCTGCGCAGGGCAAGCATGGGTCTGCAGCTCAAGTTTTTGACTCACCTTGAAACCAGCGGCAGCCCCAGGCCCTGTGGCACGGTGAGGGCAGGGGCAGCGCTGCTGCACTGCCTGCCTGCATCACTACTGTGCCACAACCGCCAGCCCTCTGCGGGCTTTAAAATTCAGGTGTGAGCTAGCAGGAGTGAACAAGGATTGCAGCGCTGAGACCCATCACAGATCTGCCAGGCCTGCAGAGCTCATGCAATTTGCTGGACCTGAGCGAAGCTGCTGTTAAAGTCCCTGGCACATTTGTACCCTCTGCTGCAGAGCTGCCCCTGCAGCAGGTGGCCCAGCAGCCCTTCTCCCTGGTGAGCAAGCGCTGACTACTGCTCTTCCTACTTGTAGCAGTCACAGCACATGATTTATAATCCACTGAAAGGTAACATAATATTTCACCTGAGATTCATAAATGGKGGGGGGGRGATTTCATTGCATTTCCAACTCTCCCTGCAGGAGCATAGGTGTTGCCATTTTTTTAGTTGTTTTTTATTTCCTAGCTGCATTAAGAAACAAAGAGCACAAAAYTGACTCATTGACAAACTCCATATACATTTTGAGTGTGAGGCTTTGGCACTTTTCACCAAATGTGGAGATCACATCTTGGTTTCCTTTGGTCAGAATACAACTTCTRTGAGCTCAGGCACTGTGGGGTCAAGTAACACTTCCCCTCAGTCACACACCTCACACCTCCTAAATGTTTTCTGTCAATAGTATATCAAAGGACACATCCATGTTCAGCAGCTTCTCGGCTGCCCTCAGAATCCTCTTGGTGCRTCTCTTCAAAAGGAGATGTAATAAATGGAGAATATTCCCACTGGTTAGTGTAAGTTTCAGGAGCCAAGTCTCCAGAGGCTTCCTCTGGAGCCAGAGGAGGAGAAAGATTTCTTTCATGCAGGATTTCAAATGCTTAAAGCTAGGCTTCAGCTCTGAACTGTCCCTTAAAAGGGCCTATCTCTCTGCACTGACTGCAAGGGAAGCCCAGGGAGAATAGCTTCCCTAGGCTAAAGTTAAGCTTCAAGGATACTCCCCAGAGTATTAATTTGTGAGCATATCAGCCTGGACTGACCTTCTACATCAGTAGATTTCAAGAGACACTTGCAGACTTCAGAGACTGAGATATGCCAGAAAGAATATCAGTCATGAAGACAGATGAATTTGTGAAACATTTATTTACTAATGTATTGCAGGATAAGCTGTGCTACTTTTGCAGCATGTGTGTGAGTTGTATCCCACAGGTTGGCTCCAGTTGATAGTTTGGGATGCTGCTGTGGATTGCATTGGCTTTCATTCAAGGCTGTGAAAGGCTGCAGATTTATTATGGAGATGGGAGAACAGGGAATGGGTGTACAGGAAGGTCTCTGCTTGACCTCTCACCAGTGCTGCTGGTGGTAGGCAGGTTCGTGGTCTTTAAATACAGTAGCAGCTGTGCATCTGTACAGTTCCCCACATCCATGCTATGGCTGTCTTCACCCCCTGGTTTCATTTGTTGCTGATACCCTTGCTGAAYRACATCAGCTTGGTCATCCTGTCACACTGATGGGATTAGAGGGAGGACCACTGACAGATCAGAAGAATTCAGCAGTCTCCTGATGCAGCAAGATACATGAAAGAAGTAAGTGGACTTAGGCAATCTCACCTGGTTTGGTAGGATTACTCTGGCCTGCTGTGAGAGCCAAAAAAGGAGGAGAGGCTGATGAGTGCTGTAGGCTGTTGTCATTTCCTCCTCTTTCCACARCTGTCAGGAGGATGCCTTTAGGCATCATATTAATGAAGTTGTAGCTTTTTGACCATAATGTGGTGTCTGTCATCATTGATGCTAGGCCTCCTAAGCCTATCACTTATTTATTCTCAGTGCAGATGTCACAGACAGAATAYTACCCAGCCTGCAGCCATTGTAGCCTAGCAAAAATTATCCATGTTTGGAAACTCTCTTCAAGGTTCAGCTACCATTCTGTACTTAGACCAGATAGTGACATTCATTGATCACACCGGGCATGTTGAAAAAAAACCCCACAAGCTAGGAAAATCAGGGCAGTTCACTATGAGTCTGGACCTGCTAATTTTGGATGCATAGCCCTGCCAGTTTGTTTCAGCAGGAACATGTTAAGATCACATCCAAACCAGAATTTTAGCTGGAAAACAATTTTGCTGAAGAGGCCTGCTGGGTTTGAATGGCTTACGGTCAGGCAAAAAGCTGCAATACAAGCTCTTTTGGTAGTTCACCTTTTCGAAACTGTCCTACATTCCTTCAAACACTTTTCAGTTTTGGACAATAAGGTGATTTCCTCCTTCAAGGTGATCTCTAACCTTGGGTGCCCCACCCCCAAGAAGGCAGCACCACTGACATACAAAGGCACACGTCTTCTTGCTTCTAGTTCCTGCTTCCATACAACTTTATTGGTCCAAACAGCTGAGTAAGTGTTGTCAAAGCACTCAAGATGAGCCTCTTCTAACAGCTGCTACATATACGTATGACTATTCCTGGCTCATCCTTGCCCCCTTGACCTCTCGTGATGCTCATGAACATACTGTTRCTGTCCATTGGTCATTACCACTAATACTGTGCCGTCTGGATTTTCTCTTCTCCAGACCTGGGCATCATTTTTCCTCACTACTTGTTGAGATGAATTATTTTATGAATCTCAGCAAAGCTGTGACCTTTGCTGACCTTCTCACACGTCCTGGTGAGGAAGTGTATGGATATCAGCACAGTGAGTGTTTCTCTGTTAATCTCTCTTTCCTGCCCGATGGGATTTCTCCAGGCACATGTGTGCTGTCACCAGCTTACATTCTTCTTCAGCCTGCTGCTGCTGTTTCTGGTATTTATTAATATTTGTATTACCRTAAACCTTTTCGCTCTTACACTATGACCCCACTGTTTTAGTCACTGTTTTAAATAGGAAGAATGCAGGGCCTTCTGGAGTGCTGTACCTGCAGCAAAATGAGTAATTGGACTCCACGCAGTGCTGCGAACACACATGGTGCAGGCAAAACAAAATTAAAAAAATGCAAAGTTAACTCCCTTTTCCAAAGTCTTTTAATTATAGTTGTTATAGAGTTTACTTGTGATCAGAGTAGGGATGACATTTCAAACTGAAGAGTGATTATTAAGTTGATGCTTCCTTTAAAATGTGCCTGCAGTCAAGGCTGATATGCTAATGGAATGTTATTACTAAGAAATGTCTGTTCTAATAAGAAAACATCCTTACCTCTTTTCTAGTAAGTTCATGCTAAGGGTATACCTACTAAATGTTTTCCATAAGTGCTACCTGGCATTGCAAGTAAGAAAAAAAAGCTCACTGTAGCATCTCCTTGAAAAGTGAATGACGTAATGTCTTTTGATATTAAAATTAATTTCAAATTCATACATACCAGAAATGAGTATTGACTACTAACTTTGAGAGTACCAAGGGGGAAAAAAGGTAATTCTTTCTGTTTAAATACTGTTATCATTTAAGCCTTTAAAAATAGTGATGGTTAAGGATGTGCAATAAAACAGAGACCAGATCAAAATGTAGTTGAGAATTGCTTCCTGGCAAACTTCAGCGTTCAAAATAGCATTAAACTCTTCAGCTGCTCTAAGGTGTTGAGGGTAAGTGTCCACTCTGTTATTATAGAGAATACATATTCTCAGATTCGTTGGCTCAGAAAAAGCAAGTTACCGACAGACTGTTCATGGGGTTTTCCTACTCCCATGTGAGAACATGGCCTACGAGAATAGCCGACTGCAGCGCTGGAGTGGCTTCCAGCTGTGAACTGAGCGTGAGCGCAGCGAGGCTTCGACTTGCGGGCTGTGCTGCCGTGCTTTGCAAATGGGCAGGTGGATCCTGCTTCAAATGCCAAACCTCTCAAATTAAAGTCATTCTCTGTTTTATACAGGAGAAATCTGCTGGGGGAAGAAGAGGGCAAAATTGCCAATGAGTTCAGCTGGAGCACAGCAAAGCCTGTCCCTGGGATATGGAGAGGGAGTGGTTAGTTTGATCTCTACAGTACCAAGCAGGAACTTTCAGGAGGAAAAAAAGGCTATAAAAATGGTTATACCTTGAGAAACCATAGTAAAGGAAGAAGTAGCTGGGAGGGCGTTACTCTGGGAGAAGACAGGTTACCTTACCACCTCTGTGCTTCCCATTGCTTCTCGTGGAGGAGAAGAGTTTTGGCCTGGCTCGCTGGTGGGGATCTGCATTGTCGCCTGACTTTATCCCGCTGAGCCCTGGGTGCTACGAGGGTAGGCACGCTCGCTGGGTGAGCTCGTGTTGCGTTCCTGAGAGAGCCGGGTAGGTCCAGCCAAGGTTTGCTTGCGGGGCCTTACACCGGGCAACTACCTCCAGGGTTTTTCAGCAAGTCTCTACCGTGAGGCTCCCTGGCGTGGTTCCAAGAGGGGAAGACGGAGAGTGAATCTGGCTTTTTTAACCTTTAGAGACTTGTGAGGGAAAGCATGCAAAGGTATTTCAAGCCCGGGCCTGCAGTGTGCGTGGGACTCTTTTTGTCCATATTGCAGCTCGGTGGGACAGAAGTTTAATTTATCAGAAAGTCCATGCTCCAGGGGTCCAGAAKAGCAAAAAAGGGAGCAAATTAGATTTGAAGACCATTAGGGCAAGTAAATGAAAAAGCTCATGCTGCTCTGCACGTAYTCTATCCGGCTGTATGATTTCCATGCCGAATAAAAGTTTGTATGCCAGGAGCAACTCTTTGATTTTTGAAAGAAATCAAAATAACAAAAGGTAAATAATTACTTAGTAGGTGGGCTAATTCCTTCTTCTTTCCATGTCTTTGTCTGTGATGGAGACAAAAAAGTAGCTTTATACTTAGTGGCTTGGCCATGCTTTCAACACTACACCAGCAGAATGGAGAGGCACCCCAAACATTAATATTTTAACGCTTTCTTTAAAGCAGTGAATTCTGGCCTGTATTTTTCACCAAGCAAAATCATTCTGACGTGGCAATACCAGTATGGGAAACAAGACCACCAGGACTGGCTTTTAAGAAGAATCTTCATCTAATATAAATCACTTTTAATTTGAGACAACTTGTGGTCTCATCATGACCGGTCAAATCAGCTTCCCTGTTTTGTTTAACTCACAAGTAATATTTTAAGTGCTCTGGAAATGCATTATAAAAGGAAAAGTCTGACAAAGTAACAGTGATTACCATTTCAAAGGGRAACATAGTTTTTAGAAGCATAATTAGTCATCTACTCTTAAACAAGAAAAACATGGTAGGGAAACCAAAGATATCTTTGGGGTTTTAGAGAGATACAGAAGCACGTTACATAATGAAATGGCATTAGGGGCTACTTTTATTTTAAGGATTAACAGAGCTATTATCTAGTTACTTGCCTTTATATCTACTTTTTCTGTATTCTGCTTAATAGGCTCTGTTCCTTGTGTACAGGAAAAAAAAAAAAAAAAAAAAAAAGAAGAAGAAGAAGAAGGAAAATCAGCCCTATCCTGTTTACAGCTGAGCTGCAATACATTTTAAATTATTACTTCAGATTTTGTATGTTAACTCCGTCTGCTGGCAAGAGGAAAACCCTCTCGTGTTATATAATTATGGCTTCGGGCAGTACTAATGAAGAAGTGGTGCAGGCCGGGGCCCGCTCGCTCTTGTCTGGAGGCGTCGACAGCAAGTCTGTGGTTGTGGCCACGCAGAAACCGAAAGGCAGCCTCAGCCTGCCGGTTTGGCACCGGCGTGAGGTTTGGCACTGGGGCCCTCCCAGAGCGCAGGAGCGGAGCTAGGTCCGCCGGGATCAGCAAGCCCCCGCTCTGCGAAAGCTCCTACTCCAGGAGTCACTGCTGAGCTCCACGCTGCCGAGCCCGACCTCTTGCAGAGCCCAAGGCTAACCAGCTCCGGGTTAGCTTTGCTGCCAGTGACACCATGGCACGGGCACGCGCAGTGTCACCTGCTGATGAATAGAAAATGGTGCAGAAAATAGAATTCCAAGAAGTATCAGAAGAAACTCCACTGATAGCTGGTCTGCGTGGAGAGAAAAGAGGCCCAAGCTCATATGTGAGCTGATTGGGATTTTCTTCTAGATCTCATTAACCTCTGGGACAGAGAATCCAGCTAAGCTGTGATTTATTTACCATAGATGCACTCAAAGGATACCACATAACTTAGTGTTCTGGCACTGTGAAAGTTATTTGCAGTGATGAATTTTTGAAATTCTTTGGAGAAAACTGAGTGCATATCCCCCTGCCCCACTAAATTAAAAAAAAAAAAAAAATTGCAGAGTAACATTCAAAGGCTCATTAAAAGCAGCCAGGGAAAATAGATTACAGAGACTTCAAAGACTCATGATGCTGGTTAGGAATCAGCCCTCTTTTTCAAAGAAAATGTTATTAGCTAATCCTTGAAATTTGTTTTTTGGCAGATGACACAGTATTTCCTGCAGGTGCAGAAATAAGAGAGTATTAAAAGAGTTTTGGTAACACGTAAAACCCCTCCCAACTAGACTTATTAATCATAACTCCATTCTCTGGAGTGTATTTTTCACCATATACAGTATCAAGCATACAGTGTTGAGGCCTAGTATCAGAAAACCTGTCATGATTAGAATTATAATTAGGGCTACTGGCATATCTAGTGCAAGAGAGCCACAAGATATCTCATGGAAGGGTTAAACTGGTTCAAAACTGAACATTTGTTTGTCTCAGATCTCAAATCAGTCCACAGTGAACAGAGAGGTGAACACATAAGGTAGGTATTTTGGTCAAGGGCATCTACAACAAACAGATATTTTCTAATAACATTTTTAATTAGACCTCTCTGAACTAACCTGGATGCAGCTGGAGGAGGAAGCAATGTATAGCTGAAGACATCAAATAGAATTAATGCAGAATTATTAGGTGGGCATCAGCAACATTATACAATTACGTGTCCAAAAGAATTTAAAATGGGTGCAAAATCCACCTATGTCCACACTTAAGCAGTTACATAAACATCTTGATTTTACAAAACTTCTCTTATAGCCGTTATCACTCTAATTTTATTGACATTTGTGGTGATGCATCAAAATGTCTGCTGAAAACCCAATGTTTAGCCCAATACAATACTGAGGGAACAAGAAGGCTCAGGAGATTGAATTTTTGTTAGAAAAGAGATTTAGAATCACACAAGCGTAATGGTGTATTACTCAAAGAAAAATAACCCAGAAATTATTAAGTGAAATAAATGTTTCTGGAAATAAAAAGGATAAGTCTTGAGGGCAGGGCATCTGAGCAGAGCTGTAAAACTTATTGAAGTTCTCTTCTCCTTTGCATAGATTAATTTCCCTGAAGTTGACAATAAAATTATCGTGGATGTGCTATAGGATCACCCTCCCCCGCCTTACAAAGACTCTTTCTTGTGGCAGAGGCCCTTGACCGCAGGTGRGGGTAAGCAGCGGGGAAAGTCATTGAAGAAAAAGCACAAGGAATGAAGTACTGACTCTAACATGCGACTCTTACCTGTGACTGCAAGCACTAACAAAGGGGCCTTGAACGCCTGTACTCCCTCGWTACTTAATTTTGTGGCCAGTGAGTCATTCATCTTGCTGAGACCTGAATCACACTCTAAAAATGTCCACATCCACACATGGGTTGTAGAAGCCCTGGCTTCCTAACTTGGACATCTTCATTACAAACTAGCAWCAAGAACTAGGTGGAAGGAATCTAGGCCCTAATTTGTCCCCTTTGTAGCGAAATACCTCTCAGCACCTTCTGTATTAGATTAGCAACGTCAGAGTTTCCAGTGAGCTTCCCAGAGTCTCTTGCTCTATCTAGCTGTAAGGCAGAGAAACAAAAACCAGTGGAATATATGGAGGGAACATGAGATATAGGAGGAAAAAAACATCAGACAAGGARAAAGGCCAGTGGTTATAAAGGATCTTGCAGACTGTAACCACAGTTTACAGGAGCTGGTAGTGAATCATCATGTATCTGCTGCATGAAATTTTTGATGGCACTGCAGCAGCTATTTATCACTGATTTTGTTCAAGAAGAAAACATCTTTTCCACTGACTGAAATGAGAGTTCAGCTAGAATCTCTGCCTATGAGATCTRTGTCAACACCCTTAGAGCTGACCCTTGTACTTAGCGTCTGCAAGTTTCATGTAGATTTTTCCGTGGTTGCTATTGTGTCTGTTATCAATGTTAGTTTCCAAATGATGTCTACCTTTTGCTCCTTTAATAAAAACTTTTGGCTTGATTAGGAATATTTACTTCTTTACACCTCTCTTGGAAGCAGGCAAGGTTATGCCAACAAATAAAAATGTTCTGGGTATCTGAATAATAACGAAGAGGACTCCTTCCAGTGCTTTACAGCAGAGTCCATGTTAACCATGCCAGGGTCCCTTCTGTGCTGTTGCAGCGATGCTGTTGATTGCAGGATGCATCTAGACAGAGAGCAGATATGACAAAGGACAACAGTATTCAAATGAGTAATGCCTGATGAGTAATGAGTAATGCAGTAACCCAGAATATTCATGAGATACRCACCTATATATACTACTTCTAGAACCGTATCTCGTTTCTCATTCAGAAAGCTTTGATAATCAATCAAGAGGAAGGAGAAGCACAAGAACAGCATTTTTTAAGCTTGTTCTTACAATGTTATTACATTTGTTACTATTTTAATATTTGTCACAATACTTAAAATCTTACCACAGGCAAAATGTCTCGACAATATTGTTTCAGTTTCAAAACCAGATGCAGAATTCCATTCSTGTGAGTCTGCCTTGACAAATGTACAACACTGAACTTTATAAAGTAAAATCAAATTGAAGTGGCAATTCAGAAAAATCTATGTGCAGAACACATTAAAAATTCACTACAACATCACTGATCAAGTATGAGGTCTTAGGTTATATGAAACGAGTTAGTAAAGCACAAATTGTTCCTGAGAGCTACTTATCTTGCTCTCCATAATTAATTTAATACCTTAGATGAACAGAGCAAAGGTTAAGGCTAACTCTCCAGTGGGGGTCACTGCTGAAGAATAGCCTCTAATTTTTCTTCTGTGGAAGTTTAAACGCATTCTAAAAATGCCAGGAATAATCCATAGATCTCATGTCAATTTATTGGAATTTGATTGAAGCAGTTCATATAAACTGTCAAAGTGAATCCTGTGTGGAGACAAAGCGTGTGGACCATAGGAAGTTAAGTATCAGGTAATTAACACTCTCCGTGCTTAACAGAGACATGAAACAAAGAGAAGGAGGGAGATGTGAAAGAACTGTTGCATCTGATCCTGAACTGGGATCAGATGTGTTGCATCAAGTCAGATCTATTGGATCGCTCTGTTCACAGAATACTGAGCTGCCAAAAAAAGTCAGGAGCCCTCATTCCCAATTTAAAATATTGAAATCCTGGTTATCACATTTCACAGTTGCAAAGCTGACCATGGCTTTTCTTTTGGCAGAAATGGAAGAGCCAAAGAACCCCAGGGTGCAACCTGGAGAGGGTTCTGCACTCTGCGGATCCTGCCACAGCAGGTCCACTGGAGGTGTGATGTCCAGGAGAAGGAGCGAGGGGCTGGGGAAATGGGCTATACATTTCAATGTGTACACCTGCCCCCTTTTCTCCAGCCTTCCTGGGCTTTACACTTTCCTAGAAAGAGCAAGAGCCTGGCGTAGCTGTGAAGAGGAGAGACAGACCATTTCTGGGTCAGAAACTGAAAAATGCATGTAGCTAGGTGCTTGTGTCAGCGTAATGTGGCATGYCATTGGCCTCAGTGACGTGAGGGCAATTTATACCAGGTGATTGTCCGAGGTCACTATTTTATCCCCTTATTAAACCCTTGATATTAGGAGCTGGTGGCCAGCCACAAGAATTGGAGGGAAAGTGGTATGTCCCTGGTGGCTTAATAGAAGAGTTGTTTAATAATGATGGGCCATAAACGAGATCAGAACTCCTGCCTTTCTATGGAGCTAGGCTTCTTTTGTACCAGCTGACTGCCTGGCCCATTAACTCTGCTTTGGTAACATTAATGTAGGCCTATATCTTCACAAGTATCACTTAAGGACTGAATTTCACCCTTTAAATGATATTTACTACTATTCACTGTTGGTATTAGATTTCTTACTGAACCTGCACTAATGCTTCCATTCTGGACTGAAAAATCCCATAAAACTGAAAATATCCCTTTAGAACAGCACCACTGTTACGTGATATGCTGTTTCTTGAGAGCATGGTCTTTATTGTTGGTCGTATTTGGATTAAAAAGCTGGAATTGCTCTTAATTTCCAAAAGACAGCAGCAGCATTTTTGTGGTCGCAAAAGACATACAGTGTTCCAGGCAAACCTTATCAACAGACAACTACTCTTAACTGCACTGTTTTAACAGAACAAAATAACTATGTGCTGGGTCAGATCTCTCACTTCTGTAAATCACAATGACATCAGTGGAGCTCTGTCTTTTTTAATGACTTTTTTTAATGACTAACATTCTAGCTCAGAAACGTTCAGGCCATAAAATGGGGAGCAGATATGCTCTGCTTTACATGCTGTTGTGAGCAAAGAATTGATGAGGTTTCAAGTAGATCCAAATGTAAGATGTTAATCCTTGCCTGAAGGGATTATGAATTTCATCATTTTACTGTTCAAGGAGCAGTCTCTACCACTGTTAATTGTCCTAAGAAACACTTTACCGTGAATAGGTGAAAAAGTCTGTTGGTTTCAGTGTATAGGTAGTTGATGCTTCAAATAGTCCTACTGAAGTAGAGCAGAACCAGAGACATGCAGAATACAGACACTGCATTTCCTACCTACCACAAGGGTTTGGTGTATCTTTTAGCCATTAGCATTTATCAAAGTCAGCAGCTCCACAGTACAGAGTAGAAATCTGGAGTGCAGGAAAAATGCAGTTCATTTGATCTTGAACTGGGACAGGGTTTTGGAGGAACAGCTCTGCCTTTGAGTCGTGATGGTTCAGACACAGTTCACAYGGGATGTGCCTCCTCCTGGTACCTGAAGAGGATTCTCTTGTTAGCCGTAAGCACAAGAGTTACCAGGACTGTAGAGGAACACAGGATGAGCTCTAAAAGAGAAAATGACTGTGCTCTGAGAAATTAACACTGTGGAGAATCAGTTTTAAATCTGCTTTTTTTTTTTTTGAAATGGAGTCTCTGTTTAAAGAGGAAAACTGCTGGCAAAGATAATACAAAACCTCAGCATGTYCGTGTAGCTGGGAACCTCATGCTTTGTTTAATGCTTGTAATCCTGACATCTTTGAGACTGGAATATACTAGCTGTTTCACTTCTGTGCATACCTGTGTCCTTTCATGTCCTTTAACCTCCTTTACCCTTTGCATCCAGCTGCGTGTTGAAGTGTGAGCCAATGCTCATCTGTGATTAAATACTCAAAGTACAAAAGGGGACATCAGTAGTAATACRAAGTATTTCTTTAGGAGGTCTTGGATGTGCTGTAAACAGAAGACGTGTATGGTGAAGATGAAAGAAAATGCTCCTCCTACCTCACTTGAACAGATGTAAATGTGTGTCTGCAGGGTGTGGTTCCATTGTGGTCTATTACAGAGCACCAGTCTATCTAGTTGTAGGATATCAGAGGGATTCAGATCCCAGTATATCCAAAGTATCCCGTGTTAAAATACTATCAAGATAACACCATCACRCCAATAATGCAGTTTGAGTTGAAATAAAAAGATAGTTTTCAATTTCAGGCTTAACCTTGTGTGGTGGTTTGTAGGTAAAACTTGAAAGGACAGAAATGAGTAATAAAAAGCTTCTGAGTCATAGTTTTACCTAGAAAGAAGAGGTGAAAGTTTTAAAGAGAGAAGAACAGTAGAGYTATGTTGATTTTTGCTTTAAGATGCCTTTAAGGATTCATGCCTCAGAGGCATTTTTTGAGACTTCACAACATCCCTGCAATGGAGCCCCTTCCATTTCTGAGGCTCGTAGGTGCTATGGCAATRCAGATGATAGCTCGTAGTAAACAACACAGTCTCCTGTGCACAATGTCATCTGTAGAAAGCAGATGATTGAGAACAGCTCTTATGGTCCCTTTTAGCAGTGGATGAAATTAATTTGCTAACATTTCCCTGTAGTCTCACAAAGGAACTGAACAACATGGAAATATAAACTGGATAATAAAGATACATTGTTGATCCAATTCAGCTCTAAGATGTTATCCRTCATTTATAGAGGACATCTTAATATATTTAAAGGGGAATCTATCTGCATTCTCAAGACCATGAAGTCCTTCCAAACATAATAAAACACTCTGTACTACCGCAGCCATGGCAGAACTTAAGCACTGCTTAAYAAAGGTTAATTTCTGTAGTAGTGAGATGCATAACATTGGTCAACACCTCTATTTAAGTGTCTCCAGCCAATACAGTTCTTTCACTTTCCAGAGGAATTTTTAAGCATATTGATTTATCTACAGAAGTATTAATTGCAAAATGATTATCTCAGGGATTGAACGATGACTGACCATCCTCTCCAGAGTCCTGCCTCCCAGAAGCAGGAGGCAATGAAAMTCACCTTTGGAAAGGGCTACCAGTAAGAAATGTGAAGTGGAAGCACATAGGCAGGAGGCAGCAGCTCCCATCTCTCTCAGATCTCAGGATACTGCAGGARGAAGAAATTCTTGGATCTATGGGAAGCTGCTTGGAGGGAGCAAAAGCAAGTGACATCTTGCCCCATATATCTTAGCCCCTAAATGTGATGCACATCTCCTTTGCAGGGAAGAGGTTCCTTAGAAACTTGCAGCCAATGCTTGCAGACCTGACACTGTGCTGCTGAAGTCAGTGGAAATCCCCACACTGGTAATGGTGGATGCAAAGTTGATTCCAAAAGTAGGAACTTGCAGTGCTGGAAAGATAAAGAACATTTTAGCTGCTGCACCTAATAGAGCAATAACATTTTTCACTATTAAGAGGCTGCCCTATTATACTGGAAAAAGCATCTGTGAACACTCYTAATCCGCAACAGTATTGTCCTTGCAAGGAGTTATTGCAGTGGGGTCAGAAAATTGCTTGCGTGAGTTAACTTCTTTTAAAATTGCTCTCCTAACAGTTTTAGCAGTGAGCTCCTTCTCCCATTGGACAGTAGGTATCTCTACATTTGTTCCCATCAAGACTCGGGCAGCTCAGAGATCTCTCAGATGTCCTAGCTTCTTGACTTCTGATTATATACAGCTTACGCTTCTGACAGTTCACATAAATAGTCTTATTTAAAGCAGACCTGGCGATCTCTTAATGCTTTTCAAGGATAAGGTTTCAAAAGAGTTTTCTCTTCAATTCAGTTTATGGCAGCACTGTATTTCACAGCTGGTTTTAATGTATTTTTGGAGACTATATGGAATCAGTACTTGAGTTATTAGGTATGTATATCGGAAGCAGCCACAGCCACCATTTTCTGGCAAACTGTTAGATCAAATGAACTGAATCTCCTCTACTTTATTGCCTGTTTAATTCTTGAATGCTCACTGAATTGCAGGAGTAGGAAAACTGCCAACTTTGGTCACACTCTTTATTGGGCTATGTCATAAAGGATTGGAAAGTGAGGGTTTTCTGTAATCTCAGTTTGGAGAGTGAAACTTCCAGGTAGGTGGCCAGAGGTCTCTTTGCCTCCATGTGTACATGAATAGCAAGAGGAAGCAGCCCTTCAGCCTATGGCCAAAATCTCCAGGGAACATCAAATTGCACCGGGCAGCAGGACCATGAAAGTGCTTGCATTCCTGAATGACAGCTTGCTGCTGAACAGGACTGGGTTGATTATCTGCAACCTAGTCTTCCCTGGATGACTACCCCTTTTGTAGTTTTCCCAAGTACTGCCAGAAGTGGGACTGCAGATAAGCTGGAAAGGTAGGTCACGGGCTGCTGCTGCTGGAGTCACAGCACAGAAAAATGTCACTGAGAACTGAGCCTGAGGAATAGGAATTTGAGTAACAATGCTTTAGGAAGAACATTGTTGTTGACATAGTGGTACTTGGAAACAGGTCCGTGAGTGCAAAACTTCTTGTATWTTTCCAGGGCAGCAATTTCACTTTTTTTGGATGCTTTGTTCTGTTTTTGAGCATAGAAAGAATCTTTTAGCCCATGTGGCATGTTTATTGCCTACATATTCCCTCTAGAAAACCAAAATCTATGTATTTATTCTATGGCTATGCTCCTCCAGGAACATTGATGCCYTACTAGATGAGTGCAGCTGGAAGCCCCACTTCTGCACTGTTTTTCTAAGTCATGCTACTCTGTGGTGGTAGTCCAGAGCAGTCATAGGATTGGGCACGCTATCTGGAGGGAGCTCCAGCKAAGCCACTGAAATGCTTTGCAGAGCTGAGTAAAGGGCTGCTTCTGTGCAAGCCAACTTGAAACCAGAAAYTGTACAACCACATTGTATAACCTGTGTCAATAATACTAGGAGTGGAGCATATGCTGCCTCAGGTACATGAGCAGCAAGTACAAAGCTATCCTGGGTATCTCTCTTGGCTATACCATGTCTGCCAGCCAAACCTTAAATGTCCTAGTAGGAAAGAAACAAGAACATATGAAAAGATTGATGGTGTCAGACCAGAGATTCATCTAGCCAGTGTTGTCTCCAACAGTGGCAGTAGTAAATGCTGATTAGGGAGAGCRTACAAGCCAGGCTAGTTTTCCCTTATACCTTAGCATCCACAGCTGTTGCATTTGGGGTGCCAGAGGGTACATCCCAGCCTCTTGCCTTTCCTATTTGTTTATATAACTGTTGTCCATTAATTTGCCCAATTTGTCTAAGGCAATAGGGTGGAAATATGTTGTGGGCAATATGATTGGCAAGAGAGATGCAGCTGAGATCTAATGAATGAATGTCAGACTGTGTAAATAAACTCAGGTCACACCTCACTGTGGGTATACTGAGGTCACTGACACAACCCATTTGTTTTAATGGGCACAATAAAATAGCCAGAGGCTAATAGAAAATCCAGGCACCAAAACTYAAGTCACTGTTTTACATTTGTGTGGTAAGCAGTCAGCTTTTAAACTGCCATCCTGGGGATTGTGGAGCTCTTCTTTTCCAGCAGACCRAAACTACTGGATAGGAATCAGTGTGAGTGCTCAGCACTGTGGCAAAGGCAAGAAAAAGGCCCTATAATAGTATTTGGGCAGACTTTGTGTTCCTGATGATTTGCTGAGTTGTTTGCTGGTTCCCAATTAACTTCACCTCAAGTATCACTGTCCTTTACTCTGACAGGTAGCTTCTGTCCTCTTGCCAGCATCGTCCCTATGTTGCACAGACAGCTGAGGATTTACTGGTGATCTCCTTAGGCAAGAAATAATGTGGMGTTTCCCTGAATGCGTAGAAATATTGCTTCTGGAGCAGAGGTGCTGAGATAGCATGCAGGCAATGCCTTCCTTCTAGTATCTTGACTCACATTTACAGTGGTTCCCTGGGAGCCAGTTTCCCTCAAAAGCTGTTTCTGATGAACCACCAAAACAAACAAAATTCTGCTACTACAAGACTTCTGCAACAAGCTCCACTGTCTTTACTGGGAAAAAGGTTTATAGAAAACACARTGTAACAGCACAGCATGGTTGAACACATCCTGACAGAGTTATACCCCAAACAAATAAATGAGAAATACAACCTGGAGCAGCACCACCTCATGCTATCTACCATTACTACAATGTCAAAAACTACMAGTAGTTTTTCATTGCTGTTATCCCTACATGGTTTCTCTAAGCTTCAGGAAAGACCATGGAGGAAAATAAGCCTGTTTTTAAGTGGATTTCTATTTGTTACATAGGGATCCATATCTCTGCTGCTCACATTATCCAGGGATCACAAAAGAAAAAACACTGAATACCACTGTCCTATTTAATCCATATTAGACCTGCGCAAAACCAGAAGCTGTTCCAAAACCCTTCTGGCATTCAGAGGGACATATGAGTAYGGAGTAGGAAGACTATTTTTTGTGATATTCTTCTTCCTTGGCATCTCACTGGCCTAAGGGAGGAAGAGGCTGAGCTGCCCCTGCAAGATGGAGCCTGTGGGAAGGTGGCTGCTCTCCAAAGTATTTTTGCCTGCAGGAGTAATGCCCATGGGAGCTCACAGTGAAGGCATGAGAGGAAATGTGCTTGTTCTTTCACTGTCATCACAGGAGAAACTCTTTGTAAGGTAAATGTAGGGAATATTGGGGACACCTATTCCCTTCAGCGTTTAATGTACAAAATGAAGGGGAATAGCTTGTTTTTGCTGAAATAGATTCATCAAACATTGCCACAAGTACAAAACACTAAGTCTTCTGGTATTTTAAATATAATTGTGAAGTCTTTGCACAGAACCAATCCAGATAAGCACAACATTAAATTAACTCTACAAAATCACCTATTTCTTTTCTTACTGCATGTTTAGGATAGTACTAGTGAAATAACCATGTCAATTCAAAGGAGAAATTGAAGGGACATAAAGCTGCTCACATGAATAAAGTAAATCATATTATATACTCATTTTCAAGGTGAGGTCATTTGCGCATATTTCCAAAGTGTTCAATAGCTTCTTAGTTCTTTTAACACTGCCTGTACTTAATTATGGATACTATACCCTTGGAGCAAGGCTTAAGGAGCTGCAGTGGTCTCTCCTTGACCTGGTATGAAGAAGGTGAGGGAGAGGAGCAGGGAAGGTGGAGGAGAGCAGCAAAGTAATGCGGCACTAATCCTCTATTCCTCCAGCATGCCAGGACACCCAGCTCTGCAGCAGGATCATCCCACCACAGCCTGAAGAGGAGCACCGCATGATGCAGGAAGGAAGGTGCATAGTGCAAGGAGGGAAAAGTGGCAGCAGATCAGGCTCTGGCCCCAGCAGACCTGTTGTACAGTGTGCCTCTGCGGCTYGCTCTGGCAGGGCTAGTCATCCCCTGGCTCCACACGGCTGAGGGCATCCACTCAGCTGGTCCAGGTGCCCCAAACTTCTGGCTTGCCACAGTAACACTTGTCCTCTGTGGTTCACGTTGTGATATGTTTCCACTGACAAAATTGCACAGTAGTGCCATAAGTGAACTGGAGCACAAGGAGTGCTTTCATTCTCTGAGCATTTATTTGCTTTGGCTGCATAGCTCTCTGCTATGTCCGTAACTCTATAGCCTTCACCAATAAATTCAGATCAGCATTTGTAAGCCCAGCACCTTTGCTTGCCTCCGATTTTTTTCCAGATCAACAAAGAACAAAGTTACATACTCCTGACCAATGTGTCTAACGCTTATAAACCTCCTCTTTCCTGTTCCTACCTGTGATTGCTGGCTGCCTGTGATTAGTCTCCCAAATAACAAGGATGGACCAAACACGCTTTTAATTCAAAGACAACCCCAGGCACATTATTCAGGGATCACTGTCTCATAAGAGAAGTTGCTTGGCATATAATACACATATTTACATTTCTTGTGGCATGCCATCTAGCACATATTCTTTCCGAAGAGCAGAAGATTATATTTAATATTTTAATAACCTTTAACTGTGAGCTAACACATCACTATCATAAAAAGGAAAGGACTCAGGAAAAAAATACTTATGGGCTAAATTTAGAGTATCTGTGTAATTCACTCAAAATTATTGCAGATTTTCACCTCGTTAATGAAGGTAGGTTCGGTTCATTGAACTTGTCCGTGCAGAGCCATCTGAAGTTATCAAGCTCTAGCAGGACGAACGCTGATGCTCACCCATGGAGCTTCCCCTCTGAAGCAGAGAACCCTGCAGTCCTGGCACTACCTTCCGCACTGATGGCATCCCTAATTTATATCTTTGTTTAGCTTATGGCTAATTTTTCCCAGATTGGCACTCCTCAAATTTTAAAATTCAAGTGAGAGAGGGTCAACATGCTCTGAAAAAGCCACTTATTCCTTAATTCCCTTGTGAGAAATACCCTAGATTGGACCACTAATGCTCTCCTCTCCTTCCTTGCGTGGATTAGCAAGGACAAAATCGARATGTAACTTCGCAGCCTCAGTGGAGGGAAAGCTAACAGCGAGAGACGAGTCACACAGGCAGCAGTTACCAGCCCTAAAGGACAGCTTTTGACCCTCAATAAAAAGATCTTCCTTTTCCAGGATCCAGTGGACTCTCAGGAGGTCTGGTCTATGTGCTCTCATAGACAAGAGAGTATCACAGGTATCCATATTGGATTCTCCTTAAGAGTTGTGTAGCAGGAAGAAGATAAATTTGCTCCCCCAGAAAGCCTCTCCTTCCCCACCCTGGGTGAGCAGACAAATGGTAGAAGATGCTGTGAGGAGAGAGAGCAGCAGGGAGCAGAAACTGCAGGGAGCAAAGGACATGCGCCCTTCCCCAGCTCAGTGAGCAAGGCTTCATGGAGCTGTCAGGCACGTCTCAGGACTTTTCACATTTGTATTTCTCTCTTCAGGATCTGTGGATCACTGTACTGAGATCCCCGCAAGCAGCATGCCACATCAGCAGTGCTGCAGCTAACGTGCTTCCCACTGAGCACAATTTATTGTTAAGTTCAGAGTCCTTCTCATTTGCATTGATATTGTGCCATTACCAGGCCTGAGGACCCTCACAGTGAGATTGCCAGGCATAAGAAGAAGGRAAAAAAAATCACTATTTTCTTAACACCAACATCGTATGCAGCCTTTACAGCTCAGCATGTCTGAGAGCTGACTGTGCTCAGAGAGCGCATATCCAGAGCACATCTATCGCTCCAGCGACTCTCCCTGCTTCAGGCAGAAAAGATGCAAGAAGTACGTTTCCCATTAGCAGGATACCCCAGAGGACCACACAAGCACATTCCTTGCCATCCCCTCGAGAAAAACATGGCCTCTAGCCTTTCACTGTGTCAGCACAAAGAGTAATTCACATGCATATGAATGCGTTTGGCTAATCATAGTGTAGGGATAATTCTCTGTATATAATTACATGCTGTACTAGGCAGTTAACACTGCGGGGATGTTAAGGTCTGTGTATATGTAGGAAGGGGGATGGAAGGTTATTATGCAATGTTCACAGGGCAAACGGGCAGTTTCAGGCTTGCTGGTATATTTTGCTTAGATACTGAGCTGAAATCTATACCTAAATCAGTGCAGTCCTCATTAAAATAGGTGTTGCTGGTAAGATTCTATTTTAACTCTTTCCCCTTATCTTTCTCAAAAACTTATGTCTTTGCATGGGGATCTCCATCATATTGATAACTGAAGCTGCCAGACTTGCTAGATTACTGAAAAGTCTGGTCTTATGTGCCATGTGCACTGCCTCACTTTTAGCAGCTGTATATCCCACAGATGGCAAGGAATCAGAATCAGCAAGTATCTGATATCTCTAAATATGATAACATCTTTGTTTAGGATTGAGGTTTTTCTGAAATCAGTGAGTCAAGGAGAAATAAAATAACCTCAAGACAGAACATCCTTTTCCCCATTTTTTGAAATATATCAAGAAAAATACAGTCCAAATTTAAGAAAAATTGAAAAGTAGAACGAAATCCTCTAAGTAGATGTCAAAGGGAAGTGGAGGAAGGCAGTTCACAATACGAGGGATAAAAATTACAAAAAAATTCAGAAGTATCAGCAACTCAGCAGCAGGAGATCCAAGTATTCACAAAATATGAGCCTAGTTTCCAGAGCTCAGGAACTGAGATAGAAAATCATGAGTTTTTAAAGAACAAGAGTTTCTAGTCTAGTTTCTGAGCCTTGTGAAGATACGCTAAACTTCTTTTGTTCTAATTTATTTTTGCTTTGCTGTCTGGAAAGACAGCACTGCTAGAAGCTTAATTCTTACAAGTCAAGCCTGAAATTCTTGAACAATTAGTTGTCTTCCTGAGATGTACTAAATATCAACAAACTATGAGAAAATCTTAGAACTGGCAAGACATAATCAGGAACCCCTAGTGTTAGAGCAAAGCCAAACAGAGACAACATGAATTGCTGACTGAAGCCAGGGCAAATCTCCCTATAAATCCTGTATGAGCCTGTGATTCTCTCTGTGACCCTTGGCAAGTCATTTGGTCTTGGTTCGTTCCTCTGTCTACTCAGCTGGAAAGCTGGGTTAAAAAAGGAGAGAAAGCAGGAGCTCACCAAAACCCAGATGCTGAGTATGAGCTAAGCCATTTCAGGTAAATAAATAATTTTAAAATAATTATAATAATACAAAATGTTCAATATGCCTCACACTTTATACATTTACTGCTGGACCTGAGCCCATTTTCCCCAAGAGGAAGAATGTGATGACACTTGAGAGGTGGGATCTGGTGCCAGATCAATAGGGTGAACCATCAGTCCTTGAAAGGAATATCGGACTGCCAAAGACAACACTGTGATAGCAGTGAATCCCACGGACGTTTCCAACCAGCTCATGGCTGAAGCCAAGTACAAGGCCAAATGGTTTTCTCCTACAAAAAAAAAGGATGAAGAAGCTTCTGGGGGACTCATGAAAGGCCCAGAGCTGATCTCTATAGGGCTGGAGAAGCCCTGCAGGGAGCTCAAGGCAAGGCCTGCAGCTGGGCAGAGACTGGGTTGCACCCTGTGAACTGCTCCCGCAGTTTCAGCCTGCCAAAAGGCAATTTCGACAAAATCACCTCTAGCTCCATGACAACTTGGCCTTGATAACCTTCCAGTCACATTGCAGAAGCCATTCGTTAGATGCAATTTTGGGGAGAGGTTGAGGACATACGCCAGATGCAAGTGGGAAAAGGGTTTTTTCCTTTTAGCTTTGATTTACTGCTGGAGCTCATTTACTACCATTTATTTACTGCTTTTGGCAGGCTGAATGTGCATGTTGCCTAACAGATTTATCTGTAAACTGCTAGGTGGTCACTATTCTTATGTTGTAAGATTAACTGTTGAGACTCTGAGGGCATTTGGTCCTGGGAAGTTTAAGCTAGCTAAATAAAATAATACCTTTTTCTCCATGGCCTCATCTATCTGCACTGGGAAAGTCAAGACCTGTAACAAACTAGAGGTGCAACTCCTTAGGCAATGGGGAGAAACGGTGGCAAGTACAGAGCAGAGGAGGCTTTTCCTTACTTTATCAGTTAACTCTCCAGACACAGCAAGGCACAGTGATAAAAACGCCTGCTGAAAACTTGTCTTGTTGCTTTCCTGTTCCTATGGGAACACCATGGCTATGGGTTGTAAATATTTCACTCTCACGGGTTTCCGGACTTGCTGGTTTTATTTAGCCCCCAGTGATGAGCACACAACACGTGCTTAGTGGTTGGCTTAGAAACTAACACCTAAGACCTCAAAAGGAAGGAGCTAATTCTTCATTTCACACCTAAATATTATTGATTTCCCTTGGTTTGATTTGGTGGTCTGTACACAAATCCTGCTTGAGATCTGTGCTAATAAGATGATAATCAGTGATTAATATAGTTAACTCTTTAACTGCAAATAATCTGGGCTGAACTTTCCTTTGTGTCCTACCACAGTGGTGATAAACAAATTAGCGTAAAAAATTTTCACAGAAAGCACTGAGGACTAACTTGGTACTTTTCTCAGTCCAGCTATCACCGAATCACAGAATGGTTGAGGTTGGAAGAGACCTCTGGAGATCATCAATCCAAATCCCCTTGCTCAAGCAGGGTCGCCTAGGGTATGTTAGACAGGGTTGCATCCAGGCGGGCCTTGAAGATCTCCAGAGAAGGAGACTCCACAACCTCTCTGGGCAACCTGTGCCAGTGCTCTGTCTCACTGTAAAGAAGTTTTTCCTCATGTTCAGCTGGACCTTCCTGTGTTTCAGTTTGCTCCTGTTGCCTCTCATCTTATCGTGGGGCAGCACTGAAATGAGTTCGGCCCCATCCTCTTGACATCCTCCCTTCAGATATTTATACACATTGATAAGATCCTCAGTCTTCTCTTCTCCAGGCTGAAAAGTCCCAGCTTTCTTAGCGCTGAAGAGGTTGATGATTTGGAGTGATAGGGAAATTGCTGGTGCCCACTCCTTATGGCCATCCTATGATCATAAACTGTTATAAAGTGCAACCATGAGACTTTCAAAGCCTGCCTGTGTCACCCTTGCCTGTGGCTTCTCTTTCTTGAGCTGTGAACAACATCCACCAAGCCACAAGTGAGTATTTTCACAGCACAAGGCCCATGAACATCACTGGCTTCATGGTCTTGCTGTGCAGCCCTTGGACTCAATGTTACATGTGCCCAATGGCAAGAGAGGGGCTATTTGGGACACCACGTGTGCTCACATCAATGCTATAGGAGATGCGTTTTGTGAGTAATGAAGGGTTAACACAAGTCCTATTCCCTGGCAGGGTATTTAATAGAACATACTGAATGGACTCATACCGCAGAATTAAAGTACCAGTAATTATTGTGTTTATTTTTTAAATAATTCTTAGGATGAGGAGACATTACACTATAGAGGGCATTTTTATACTGATTAATTTCATGGATTTTCACTGAGTAAGAGTAAATTTGCTTGCCAAATTTATCAGTTTTAATAAAGCTTTCAGGACATAACCAGTCTAGGAATATAGGGTGCCATTTTTCTGGGGTGTACAGATTGCTGGCTGGGACTTTTTTCTTTTTATACTTCAGTAACCTCTTTTTGGCATGAGCATCAGCCTCTCATTTCCTTACAACAGAGCAGGCAATAACAAGAGCTTAGACACACAGGGACTTCTACTAAACTCACAAATGCAGACAACAAGCAGAAGCTTTGCAATAGCACAGCCAGACTCTGCTGCCAGACTTTGAACAGCAAATAACTTCGTTGTGGGCTTTTAACTCTCCAGTGGGTTTTTAACTCTGAGATAGTTCACAGTACAGAAAGTGCAAGCTAAAACGAAGGTTGAGAAACCTGCCATGGCAGATGGAAGCAAGCACATCAGCAACAGAAATATCCACTTTTCCTTTTCTGTCTGGCCCTCTCTGACATAGGATTTCCACAGCAGCCCAATGAGGAGGAAAGGTAGGTTTGCGTGTGGTGGCTCATGAGCTGTCACGATGCCTACAGATGGCCCTGGCTCCCCGAATAAGTGTGCACCTTTTTTTCCATCAGTGAGTGGCACAGCATGGGAGAAAGGGTGGAAAGGGAGCCAAAGACTGAAGYAAAGATTTTTACCTGCCCTCGACACCCCTACTACTTCTTACAGGCCAGACCAGCCTGTAAATGGATGATGAAATCTCTCTGGAGATCCCTGAGGTAATTCATGAACTACTGGTAAATGGAAGGACCTATCCAGAGGTTTGTGGGTGCTGATCTTCCTTCTCACCTTGCCAAACTGACCAACCAGATTTCCTGCTGTAGGACAAAATTCCACCTCTTAGAGGTGGAAGACACTTGCTGARCCTCGTGAAAACCCTGACCATCTGCTGAGGAATAGGATTGCTTAATTAACGGCCACAGACCAGCTCACCCCAGATTGGAAGATAAAAGCCGTTTGGACTTGGCCCGTCAAGTTTTCAGAGATTATTATTKCAGGAGCTTCACATTGAATGGAAGGTCTGCCAAAACTGCCTGTAAATATTGCCCACCAAAGAGACCCTGCAGGCCACTGGGAAGGCAAGGCTGCTCTGGCCGAGGCTTTCTGTGTGCCTAATTTGCAATCGTGAAAAATGGACGATAATAGGCATCTTTTTTCCTCTGTAAGTGATGGCCAGCCCCATGTGGCAAAGCCCCACAAGTCCTCCACCTCTGCCTTTTGAAACTTGGGAAATAAATGTTCAACTGACTGTACTGTATCCGGGACATGCTGAACATTCAGTGAACCCATCTGTAAATTCAACACATGGCAAAGTTTCGCTCTTAGCCTTTGAGCACAGTTTATTAGTTACAAAATCAGATCGGAAGGTTCTGCAAGAGCTGTAATCCATTTTCCTTTTTTTTTACAGTAAAATAATTTTCAAAAGCAGAAACTTGTTTTTTCTTTTTCTTTTTTTAATAAAGAGACCTTTTTGCTTCTCTCAGCAGAATCGGTGCATTCTTGTCTGTAAAAATGTCACATTTTCACCTAGGGCAAATTCATGGAAATTAAAACTTCGCTTCTTGTTGTAAATCTTTGTAAATTTCCATGAATTTGCCCTAGGTGAAAATGTGACATTTTTACAGACAAGAATGTACCATTCTCCTCGGCAGGAGAATATTTTCCTAAAGAAACAGCAGTTCAATTTTAAAAGCTGCCTTCAATTACATTTTTTAAAGCTACAAAAGAAAAGCGTAATGCAYCCATAAAACCTGCTCCTTTCCCATTTTGCCATAAACAGGAGCTTCCCAGTTATATAGGCAGTATTACTTTTATTGCAGTTACATTCAGGATCCTTAATCATGGATCAAGGCACCCTCATGCTAGGCACCGTGTTTAGAGACAGCATACGACTCGTTCTCGCTTCGGAGAGCCAAGCCCCCACGGCAAGAGGCAGCAGCGTGGGGGAGCATATGGAAACGAGACAACAGATCATCAGCAGAAAAAGTTTAAAGCCGATGTACGGTGACCCCTCTGCCTCAAGCTGAGCCAATGAGGTTGTGACCCATCAAACTTCAAAATCTTTGAATTAGAACTGGGGATTAGGGACAGACTAGGAACAATCTCAGTGAGCTGCAGCAGTCAGAAAGAGATGAGGTGTGATGCTGTTAATGCAAAATTTTGCCTTTATCCGTAAGTATCATTCCGTCAGTTGGAATATCAAATGGCTTGTATGTCAACGGGGGACCAATATAAAACACCAGGACAGAGTGCCAGAAAGCAGAAAAAGATCCAGGGGTGACTATGGGGTGAGAAGCRAGTAGTGAACCAACAACGCTGAGCTGCTGCTGCAGAAACTGCAAGCGTCATGCTGGGATACAGTACCAGGAGCATCAGTTATAAGCCATTTGCCATTCCTTTGGTCTGTTCCATGCTAGGAAGGCCTCAGCTGCAATATTTTGTTTCATTCAAACACATCTTTCATTTTTTTAGGAAAAAAAAATGTGGCCCAAATCCATGTCTCCAAAGTTGCAAAAACAATTAGAGATCTAGAAAACACTATTTATGAAGCAAAACTGAAGGAAAAGGGTTGTTTAATCTAGAAAAAGACAAAACTTAAGGAAGACAACAACAATCTTTAAATACGTCAGTTATCTGCAAAGATGAGTGAATAATTCTGTTCTCCATGTTCACTGATGATGGGATGGGAAATGATGGGCTTAGATAGTTGCAAAAGAGATTTAGAATAAACGAAAAAAAAAATCTAATAGTAAGGATGATCAAGCACCAGAGAGATTGGCTGGGGAAACTGTTACATCTCCATCATTTTTAGTTTCTTTTTGAATAACAGCTTAGGCAAACATCTGTTGTGAATGGCTTAGGTACAAGCTGATCCTGCTCTTGGACAGGGAAGGGATCAGATCTGTAGCAAGCCATCGAGGTGCTTGTGAGGCCCCCCCCCCAATCCCTAAGGGATAGAGGGCAAGGATGAGGAACTCGGAGAAATACTGGGCAAGACCATTTCTCACAATCCTTTCAAACCTTGTTTGTAAGATTTATGGCACATAGAGCGCAATATATTGTGTATTATAGCTTGGAGCCTTTGGTATGTACATATGCTGGAGCTTAAGGAAGTCACTGGTGGTTCTGAGTGCTTTGAAGTTCAGTGTGATCCTGCAGCTTCTGGGGAACGCAATGGACRCCTGCCCTCTGGAAGCCAAAGAAAAGGTTTTCAGTCTTTTAAACAATTACTCCTGTTGGGCACCCACATTCCCTCATCATGCCTGAAAATTCAAAGGCATCTCTGCTTTTCAGTCTTTTCCAGACTAATTTGGGCCAAGCCATAACCAGTGTTCATAAAAAAAGATGATTGCTCTAAGAAAATGGARAAATAGAAAACAGGAAACACGTGGTTACGTATGTCAACAAGAACTACAACCAGAGAGACTYGAGTACAAGACTGAATCATAATTATAAAAACACAAAAAGAAAAGATTTGGTAGACTTAACAGAACCACTAGAAACTTGTGCTCTCCTCAGGTTCGTTCATGTGGTTTAAAGATTTGGGTCAGACCACACAGATCACAGGCAGTKTGATGGAGGCAGAAATGTCAAGGGAGGGAAGTGGAGAGACCTGCATCATAGCAAAGGAAACTCTAGAAGGGATTTGTAGTRAGTGCCTTAGTTTTACCAGGCTAAAATCCCTTTTAAGTGGAATAAGAGAAGGAGACTATGGATGCCACACATCCTACTACTTCAGTTGTTGCAGGTACTACTGCACAGCTTTGGAAAGGCCACATTGGGTACTGAAGGCATGAGCAGACGAAGAAGATACCTCAAATACTYTTTCCTGTGGTATGTAGCTGATCCTACAAATGAGGAAGAACACATTTTACCGTTACTGTGATAGGAGCATGCACTTGGGCAGTTGCTTGGTAGAAAGACACACTATAAGATGTAATAGCTAAGCCTTATGGCATCTCCTCTGTTCCTTGCATGTGCCATAACACTTCTGCAAAACATCTACTCAACTATCCTGGCATCATAGGCACATGTGTGTTTCCATACCTGTCCTGCTAATCCCACAGGATTTGCCCAAACTTAGTCTTGAAAAGGCAGAGCAATTACTTCACATTGTCCCAGCTGGGGGTTGAAACATCCCGAGAACATGCACTCAGTCCCTCACTCCATCATCTGTAATGCTAATCCGTACAATGTATTTCTGCCCAGAGAAACAAACAGTAAGGACTAGGCATATAGCAAAAAACTTTCTAACCAGTCTCAGACTGGTTCTGCTTCAGGAAGATGATGCACTTTGGTTTTGGAGAGCTTTCCCTGAAGTGCTACCTTTCTGTCTAGCACCAGTGTAGCTCTGGCGACAGATAAGATGACTGGAGAAACATGAACATAGGCAGCGGTAGGAGATTTTCAGAAAGCACACCCACACAGGGACCAGGTTTCCAGCAGCCAAAGCAAGAGCATGCATGCAGTGTGTGAAGCTGCACTGTCAGTGCTGTCATGAAGATTAGAAGAGGGTGGAAGATTTGTCTATGGGTATGCAACAGTCTGAGTTTTCTTCCAAGATTTTCAGGGGAAGTGTAATTCCCCACCTTTGAAGAAAATGACTAATTACTACAAGATGTATGTTTTATGCTTGAGTGCTTGAGCAACCTTCCCTCGTGTTTTTTCTTTTTTCTTTTCTTTTTTTTTTTTTTCCTTTTTCAGGGACTCATCTCTTCCTTTTTGAGGGAAGATGGAGGCAGAAGTGTCCAGGATAATATCCTTCCAGTGCTGAAGAGAGGTCCTATGTGGAATATTTTTGCTACTGAGTGAAGTTCTCCTGCTTCTCAATTTTATGATACTCGTGAAAGATCTGGATAGATGTGCCAAAGGTGTATATATGTACACGTGAGTGGGGGATGAGGGGAAAGAGTGGGAAGGAAGAAGAAAACAAATTTTATTGAGACAGATTTTTCACAAGAAAAGAGTCTGGAAGTCCGGTTGCCTATGGAGAGTGATTCATTTCACCATGAAGCACAAATGTGGTTGCTAGTTTAATCTCCACAAAGCCACAAAGAACTTTCACTGCAGAGTTCATTAGGTTTTGACAAACTATATGCACTGGGCTGTGTGTGCTTGCCGGGCTCTCCTGAGACAGTGGGAAGTATTTAATACACAAGCAAACATCTTACAAAGGAAGGTATCCTTTCCTCATATATTTCCACAAAAAGCATTTTTGAAAGATTTATTCAGCGTAATTTGATTATTACTGAGCTGCCCTGGAACCCCCAGGAACGGTTTTGACCTCGGCTAAGGATGGGAAATCAAGGAATTCAGCTCTGAAAACAGCCTTTCCAAAGCACTCTCAAGTTTGGTGGCACAGCTTTAAGCAGGAACTTCCCAGTTCAGTGCTCATGTGGGAAAAAAAAAAAAAGAAGAAGAAGAAAAAGAAAAGAAAAAGCATGTTTTTATTCACCAGCTCAGCCATCACAAAGTATTACTGTTTCCTTCCTAGCTCTAGGAAGTACCTAGGGAATTAAGAGCTTATTTTCTTAACGGGTACCTGCTACAGTTTGTTCCAATGATCTATTTTCAACTCCCTTTTAGTCAGGCTAATTCACTTCATGCAGTTAAGGGAAAAACAACAATCAAATTAGATCATATTATCAGCATAGTATAAAATAGTAGTGGAGTTTTTTAAGCATTTTATCTCAATGGCACAATTTGGACCAAATCCAAACACTCACAAATTCTGTAAATTTATTTTTAAGAGCCCAGTAGGGGTATTTAATGGAAACAGGTCTAGTATATGAAAGAATTTCTGAACAGTCAAGCCCATTTACTATAAGATTTAATATGATTTTTTGCTGTGTGATTTGTGAAAGCCTATATTTCTGGTTGCTATTTCCCAGCTTTATGTTTTTTGTAAAAATGCAGGAAAGTTTTTACTCTTTGAAAAATTTATTACACTAAATAGCAAAAGRACCAAAACTTTAACAGGACTACTGTTCTAGCTTTAAGAGTCTGAACTTTGTAGGGAAAGTAACATCTTTTATTAGAACTACTGATATGCCTTGGAAAAACAGACGAGTCTCTGGGTACGCAGGTCTGAAGCAGAAGCAGGAATCTTCAAAGCCTAGTCTTGGTTGAGATTAGCTACTTCAAGTTTAACCTGTATGAACCTTACCTCAGACTGAAAATGACAGATGTGATGTTCTCCAACACCCTGGATATCTCAAGTTTGTAGAGCGTAGTATGGGACACAATTATTTTGATTCAAATTTTATTTTGATGAAAAAATTATCATTTTGGACCCAACAGTGAATTCCCATTATTAGAAGCTAATGAATCCTCCTTTTTTAGGCTCTATTACAAGCTTGTTTAACTTGCTGAAGTATTCTGTTACAAGCTTGTCTAACTTGCTGAAGCAAAGGGCTTCTGGTACGTCAGCCAGAAGCTGGAGAAACACCAAGAAAAGGCTGGGCTCATCTGAGCATTGGGCTTTCTATGCAACCTTCCCAGGTAAGATCCAGCTTCAGCTCCAGTTTGGTTAGGCTGCTTAAAACAGCCTTTCCATCCCACCAGCAGAGGTGAAGAAGAGCCTTTGCAATGTTTGATTACCCAGGAAAAGCCATGTTAGCCAAGCACTGCAGGAAACAAGACCCAAGCTCATCTTTTCTCTTTCCTCTTTCCCTTTGCCTCAACTTCTCAGCCTACTGGGCACCTTTCACTGGAGCCAATAGGGAGCAGAAATGTCAAAAATCCATTCCTACTAATGCTGTAAAAACAGGCAGCCAGGTGACAGAGGCATCCTAGAAATGTCCCACTGAAGAGGAGGCTTTGTGGTCCCTGCCAGGCTCTGGGGAACCTCAGGTCAGAATGCCGTAAATGGCCTGTGCCCTCCATCGGCATTTGACCTCCACCAGGCACCAAAGAATTGACTGCACCTCAGCAGTCCATAGGTAAATGTGTTTCCCGAGTGCTGCTGAGCTTGGGAGCAGTTGCTCGTTACAGTGCCTTATTACACATATGCCACAGGATGCTAATTAGGAATGAACCCAGCAGAGACTGCAATCTGCAATGTAAAACAGCACTTGGCCTTCAAACCTGGTGCTCGGGCTGCTGTCCAAGCAGCACAGCCTTTTTGGCTCCACCAATGCACCCTGAGGGAGAGGACAGTACAGGACAGTCCCAGCAGTTTTTAAGTGCTTTTTGGCTGAACACCAGCAGAGCATCACACTGCTAATGAGCTATGTAGAGATGGTATAGTCTCCTTATGGACAATAAGAAAGAATACATTCTCATGCACTTTCTTTTTCCTCAGATAGGCATATGGAGAAATACCAGTTTTACATTAAAAAAAGAGAAAAGAAGTTTACTACATGGAGAATTTGAGAATGCTCTTTAAAAATGTCATTACTAAATAGTAGAATAACAAATGGAGCCACAGCAGTGGGACAGAAGGAAAAATAATCGACAGGCAATACAGAAACACGGCAACCACCACTATAAGTTTGCCTCAGTCTCTCACGTCAGCTCTCTCCAGTTCTTAGTTGCCACAGAAAGGATGGAGAAATATAATGCCTCATTCAAAACTGTTCTTTCCTCTGAGAAGTATCTATGAGCATTAATGTCTTCAGCTACCAAAAAAAAGAAAAGAAAAAGAAAAAAAACATTACATTAAACTSATTAGTCATAAATATAAAATACTTAGAAAATGTCTTCTTTTGCCCTCATAAGGCACCAGCTGGGCATGTGGGCTTTGGTACCTAGAATGAGGAGTCCRTTGGGTGGTGGGGGACAGGGTGCCTGATCCTGCCTGAGCAACGAGAGGTTTCACCCCACCCTGTCTGCTGTCAGTCCCCTTACCCCTCACCGGCAGGGGCTTGCTCTGTACCTCGCAGCAGTCTAACCTTGACTGAAGAGTTTCTAGCAACATTTAAGGGGGTAGGGAAAGCCTGGCAGTGGTATAACTGCCAAGCGCAACAGCAAGCTTTGCCACGCCAAGGGCCAACCTGGCCATTAGCCAGGACCATAAGTGAAACCGTTAATTTGCATCTGAATTACTTAGGATTTTAATCAGAGATTAATAAACAAAGATCTCCATAATTATTTATATAGACCACAGAAATGCTTCACACAACACAGCAGYCAATATCTCTTGCTCTTTGGGCTGCAGAAAAATTCAACTGGAAAAAAACCCACCTCGCTGCTCTGCGGGAGTGAACTTCTCCAAGCGCAGCACTCACGTTAGAATTGGCCATACCCATGCTAAGGGTATGTCCCCTTTTTCCCTRGTGGGGGCAGGGACCCTGTCTATACCTTTATCTGCCAGGTCCCTTGTAGGTGAGATGCGGCGGGTGCCCTGCAGGTGAGGGCAGGAGAGTGGCTCTCAGGTGAAGGTGGCTGAGCACAGCAGAAGGCTTCAGTTCTCCTCTGCAAATACTTGATGCTGGAAAACCAAAAGACCTTCTGCCTACAACGGCTCGGGGAGATTTACGCTTCCCCGTATCAACTTTGGATTGCAGGTTTGTTAGTTGGATTGTCCTGATGATTCCTCTATGTGACCTCTGATTTTTTTTGTYGTGTAGACACGCCACTTATGTCAGCATATGTGGCAGCTCGGTCGTAACAAAGTTAGAGATCAAACTTCAGGATCTCACAGTAATCTTGACTATTTGCTGCTATCATTAGTCATATAAAAATAGAAGATCCTATTTTAAACAGACAATACTGTGTAGAAACTTCTGTTCTACGTGGGGGAGAGGAAGAGGCAAGAAAAAGGAATATCTTGTTACTTGAAAAAACACAAGACTCACAAAAATCCCTGAGCATGGAGCTGATCTGTTCCACAGAGCCACTTTAGTACAGTTTTCAGAGCAAGAGAGACTACATCATACAGTAAAGAAACAGCTTGCTTGTCCCTGTTTAAAGAGTTCAGCGCACAGATTCACAGCCCTAGACGCTGCTAAAGAAAGCTGCTCTAGCAGGAAGATGCTGGAACACATCACTATCACGAAGCACACAGGCTTTTTTTTTTTTTTTTCAAGACAAAACTTGAATTGGTCCAGGCTTTAAGATTCATTTCCTGCAACAAGGCCAGGCAAGAACAGGCACAGCAAGACTATTTTAGCTTACTTTTTGTTAGCTGCTTGCAAACAGAAACTCAACAGCTTAGCAGTTTAACACAGCTGGGGATATTCAGCTTCAATGACTAAATATGCCTGAAAGATGTCATAGCTGACTTGGAGGATTTCACATTTATTCTGTCCAAAGACTCACTGTAGCACTATTTGTCATTGCAGGTAATTGGCCCTGCTCAGTCTCTGCATTCAACAAAGAATGTGTTGAATCCAAATTTTCCTGTCGCTGGGTGAAGCAGTGTTTTCAGTCCATCTCGGCAGCTTCAAGCTGTCTTTCCTTAGTGTTTAAGCAAACAAGTCTACAGCTGCTTCTGAAAGGGCCTACCGGCCACGTACAGGTTCACAGGAATGAGCAAGAACAGAGAGAGGAGAGGAGGGAAAAAAAAAAAACACTTTGACAGGTTTGCAGCTTCTCTCCCCCGCTAGCAGGCCACTGTGCAACTCTAGCCAGAAAACACACAATTTTCCTCTCCTCCTTCTGAAGCTGTACCTGTGCTTACCTTCCAGGGGCAGCTGCCTTCGGTGCTACCTTTTGCCTCCAAGAGGCTGCTGGCTGCCAGCACCTCCCAGCCACCTCGTCTTCCTCCCAGCAGCCCTGGGGGCCGATRGCCCTTTCCCCATGCTCTTGTTTCCCCATACCGAGCGCCTGGTGGGGCCTGGCTCAGGCTCAGGTGAGGAGCGTGTCTGGTACAGGTTACGAGGGAAAAATCCCATTTGTCTTCCTAATGCAGTATTTCAACAAGCTCAAGGTACCATACAAGCACCATTTCAAAATCTTCCCCTGGACCACCCTTTGCAAGCAATTACTGACCTTCAGGGACACCTTCATGAAAAGGCAAATGTGGCCTGTGCTATCAGAGGTTTTCTGCCATTCCCAGACTGTGGTACCATAGTCATGCTGGATACCAGCATGGGATGAAGGGAAAGGACTGCAGACAGCAGCGATGCCCTAAGGAGCACCCCTGCTGCCACCGTTGTTACCGCTTTCCCAGGGCAAAAGCCTCCCTGTGAAGGGTATGTAAGGGGACAGCAAGCAGGAACCAGGGGGTACCTGTTACAGCAACTGAAGTAAGTGGAGGAGCATAAGGGTCAAAAAACTGTCAAACAGGGAGCCAACAGAACGGGGGAAACCCAGCAGGACACCCTGRAGGTGCCCACAGCTCCCAGGAGAAGGCAGAGGGGTCAGCAAGCAGAGCTCGGTGGTGCTCTGCTGAGAATCATGAGAGCACCTGGGAAGGGACACAAATCCCYGGGATCTCACTGGCCAGGCTTCCCCCTCCAGTAAGATGGGTYGCTCTGGACAGAGGCAAGAGAAGGGTGCACAGAGTCTCCTTCTCACTTCCCAAGAGACACAAGTCRGGAGCATGAACATGTCCATACTCTGCTATGTGAAGAATTTTCCAGGTTATAAAATCACAAAATAATTCAGGTTAGAGGGGACCCCGTCTTGCCCCCTAACTCTCTTGGCTACCCTCCACTCCTCCACTGGCTCTAGCGTGCTGACTCCTCCCTCTAACTGAGGGCCCAAAGCTGGACACAGTGTCCGCATCAGTGGCTCCAGAAATGCCAGTTTCTCCAGTGGGCTAGAAATCATCTCTGATGAATCAATTTTATCTGCAGAGAAGAAAGCATACTGGGCTGTAATYAACAGTAGCATAGCCAGTAGATCAAGAGAAGCAATTGTTCCTTTACTTGTCACTTGTTAGACCGCATCTAGAGTGCTGATTCCAGTTTTGGGCCCCCAATACAGGAAAGACATCAGTGACCTGGAGGAAGTTCATGGAGAATCACCAGGCTGGAGTACTCACCCCATGAGGGGATGCTGGGGGACCCAGGATGAGGGAAGTCTTCAGGGGACCTTCTAGCACCTATGAGAAGGTTACTGAAAAAATGGAGCCAGGGACTTTACTGAGGTGCATGGTGGGACAACAGAAGACGGTGGTCCCAAACTGAAGAAGGGGAATTTCTGACTGGTTATAAGTGGAAAAAAAAACTGTCTATGAGATTAATTAAGCAGTGGAGCAAGGTTGTACAGTCTCCATTCTTGGAGGTTTTCAAGACCCAATCCAACACAGCCCCAAGCAACCTAGTCTAACCTCAGATCCGGCCCTGCTTGGGCAGGTGGAGGAGAGACTTCCCAAGGTCCTCCCAGCCTGAATAACATGGTAGCTCTGTGATAGCCTGCTCAGGATCTGGGCCAAGGGACTGTTCCTCATCTGGAAGCAAATAATGCATTTTTGACACCTTCCTTGTCCAGCTAAAGCGGATACCACTGTCTCCCAGCAGCTCCAATGTCTGTCAGCCCTGGGCCTGGCAGCTGCCTGAGGAATGGAGAGCCCCTGACTCCTGCAGGGACTCCCCTTAGAGGCTCTGGCATCTCGAGCTATCATTTTAAGGTGTTTCACAGTGGGGTTTGTGGCCCATTAGGATCCTTGCAGCCAAGGTGTGGAGAGGCAGTGGGGATGGGCTGCAGCAAGGAGGCTCCTGGGCTGTCCCCATGGACGCTGGGCTGAGTGGGCCGTTGGCCTGGCCCCCCTCTGGCATCTCGCAGTCCTTGCCTTATTTTGTTCACGTCCATCATGAACAGGAGTGGAAGCCAGAAAATTTCCTATATGCCAGCTGTAAAAATAGAGTCAAAGTAGGACGTTTTCTCCACTACTTCAGGGCTTGTTCTTTGTTACTGAAGCACATCATGTAACAGTTTGCAATTAAAACCATCAACAGCATGGAAGACCATACCACAATAGCTTTGTAGTCAATTATTTGATTTATAATTAAACATGCAGAATTTCAGCTTACTGACTAGAAAGTAGGACAAGTACTTTCTGTTTGCCTGGTTCTAAAAAAAAAAAAAAAAAAAAAGCCAGGAATTCAGGCTGCAGTTTCAATGGCGTGTATAATTTCTCTCCTCCAGCTCGGGCTGTCTAGACAAAGAACAGGTTAGAACAAGGTTAGTTTGAGGATGTAAATTTAAAGTATTACCACAGCAACAGTAAGAAGCCCCCCAAATAAACAAACACGTGGTGGCTATGCAAACCCCTCAGTCACCCACAAAGGCAAGAGCCCTTGCTAGGAATGAAGTTGCGRGGCTAAGACACGTAGAACATGGCCACACATCAGGCTGGTCTGCACATGGCTTTTGAAGAAGGACATTTCACATTTTYCTGGTTTTATGAATGAGAAGACACAGCTTATGGGTGTAGTTTTGTGCAAAGAGTCTGGGCATTGAAACAACCCTGAAGGCAGGAATTTCCAACGGCTTTTTCACATGTCCATCAAGGCAGTTGTGTACCCCCTCTTTTTTCCCTTCCCACCTCCCCTTCAGGAGAGAGAAGCAAGGACTGACAGGAGATACCCAGGAGAGAGGCCTTGGGTGTCCTGGGAGCTGGGCAGAAGCCCTGACTGCTGCAGGTATCGTGTTCAGGTCGAAGCTGAGCTGCACTGGGAATACAAGGAGGAAGATTTGAATGGGATCTTTGCACTGCAGTCAAAGCTCGTATAGTCAAAGAAAAGACCAAATAGGTGATGGTTCTCAACCTGATCCATGTGCTGGGCTTTGTTTTGTTTAACCCTTCAAATCCTAGCACTTCCCAAGCCAAACAAATACGCGTAGGGATTGTACACAGCTCTGCTAAGCACATCAGTGACGTCTTCAGGGTCAGGCGTTGCAGTCGTCAGCTGGCTCTGTATTTGCAAAAGCATAAAGTGAGGCCTGCACAGGAGAACATACTGTACACAGAACCTCTGTGCAACAGGCAGCTTGGCTGGTGCTAGCAACAATTTTGTGTCCCACTGATGAGCACAGCACTATACTAAATCTAATCAATCCATGCTGGCTTCTCTGAGAAACAGTAACAGTACCTTGAAGGCTGTTATACGTTCCTGACTATTTCACACAATTAGTCTTGAGGGTCTTCTTACAAATTTTCTGTAAAATACACTCTTTCCATTACTTTCTGGTATGCATTAGATTACTTTTTTTTTTTCCCTGAAGCTTTCTAGGAGAATACTAGAAACTCACAGACACTGTGCTTCCATCAGGCACTCCAGGAGGCTTGTGAAGGGTAACAGCTCCCAGTTTTTCTGGGATTTCCATGTTTATGTAACGAGAATGAATGCTGAGCCACAGCTCATTGCTCAAGATCCTAAACATCTGTTTGTGGGAAGGATTTTTGTATATCTGTACAACCTTTAGAACTGACCTTCATGTGAACACAGCAGGATTTGTGTTCACGACCTGAGTCTTGGGTGCTTTTCTATCCACAAGCACCATGTAGAGTGCTTACAATATCACTGGAGCAGCAGAAACACTTCAGGTTTTGCGTGTATCTGAGGTACTTCTTGGATCTGAAGAGTAGGCTTAGCTATCTATAGAGTCAAAACTATCATCACCTTTCCCATATTCTGACTTTGAAACATCTCTAACACTTATCCTTGCAAAACATTAAGTATGACAGTGAAATAAGATCTGAGTAGTGTATCTGTGTTCTCCACCTCTTAAGTGTAGAAAAAAGGACTTTACTTGATGATGATGATTTGTACCTGGGGACCTTTTTATGCCTACTTGCCACTCTGCCTTCCTCTAGTGATGGTGAATAGTTCTTTGTAGACAAGATCACCATTTTGGTCGTCAGAAGAATCTACCTCTTTGTATGTGATATTTCAGGAAAGTGAAGCAATAATGCCTCCCAGGGGATCCTTTCGGGAGTCACGTTTCAGCTTGATCAGTAGCAAGTATGCCTTAGCGCAAAAGTAGCTGTTCTTTTCTCACCAGCCTAACCCAAGCATAGTATCCAAAGCTTATGTTATATTGGGATCAGACTAGTTGCACATGCAGAAGAGACAGATTTCCACCCTGAGAATGTTGCAATATTTGTCCATATTCCTGACAGGGGTTCAGTGGAGCTCAAAAGTGTTCAGCTTATGGGCCAAGTTGTGAGACTGGAAACCCAGTGGTATTTAATAAATTTAAAAGAAGGAATATTGTTTTGGTGTGCTCATTGCAATTAGCAAAACACTAGAAACACTCAGCAGGGTTACTATTTATTTTCATCATGCATCTGTACAGATGACTGGGTTTAAATGCAAGAAATGAAAAAAGGATAAATATTAAAACATATATTTCACCTGATGTGTTCTTCTCGTTTGACTCCCATTTCTGAGCAGACTGTCACCAGAAGATGTTTTTTTTATTTTTAACATTCAGTATACAAAAAGACATGCTTCATGACTGCAAATATCAAATGCTAAAGTTCTGAATAAAGGGCATGTCCAGTATTACTACATCCATCAGTGACATCAATTGTTAAAAAAGTTAAGATCAGTTAACCATATTTTCAAAAGTCTGCCATCTTGCAATTTCCCCCAGAGCTGTCCTTTCAGCTGCATGGGGCATCAGTTAAAGTATGAAGCAACCTACTGGGATTTTTCTATGACTGTATGTTTTCCCCTAGGGTCTGGGAAATGTTAGCATCACCTGTTGCCAAATTTTGCCTACCTCCCAGCTAGTGCAAGGATGTGGCTTCTTGCTGAAGAGGTGAAGATGTTCCTCTGAGCCACTAAATTAGGCATGAGGTAAGCCAGAGGGGCACAGAAAACTCTTCTTCCTCCCAAATAATGGCATGGGCCTAAATTCACAGTGAATTTCACCATGAAGTTGTTTACCTCTATCCAGTGAAAAATGAAACTTCACCATGCTGGCCTGACAGAGCACACAGTGAGAGTGGCTACAGCAGACACTGCAAAATGCAGGGCTGCTTTACTAAGCAGTTGTAGAGAAAAGCAGCCTGAGCTGGAATTCAAGCCTCCTCCCCAGGCCACTCCCTGACTCATGGTTCTTTGCAAGACTGGAATATCCTAATAGTTTTAAGATAAAGAGTCAGACCACAAACAGGAAACAAAAAGCCACTGGCTGGGTTTCAGTTTCTGGACAGGGACCATTGGCACATCCRAATTCCCAGGAAGTCTAGTGTGTGTAGACAGGCATCTCAGCCAGGCAGTAAAGCTTGCAGCCTGCCTTGCAATGCCTCATCGATGTATTGTGGAGATGATCTTACTTCACCTGTTCAAGCAAAAACCTCATGAGTTTTAATCATATACATTTGGTATGAGAAAAGATCAAAGTTCCTCTCCCAACAGTGCAAGAGCCTTGCCCCCAAGTGCCTCCTCTGGTGCTTCATCCAGCCACAATTAAATCGCATGGTCTAAGGTGTGGGACCTGCACGACAGCCACGTTGGCAGGAGAGAGCAGAGGCATCCACAGCCTCTGACTATGGCCAGAAATTCTGAATTCTGCTAGTTGTCATCATAGTATTGCCCTTCGCTTTCCCTGCGTGCTACTGCACTTYTCCGTCACTAGCTTTAGGCTATTTTCTTAGGCAGACAGGAACAGTTTCTGTTGTTCTGCCTCATTAACGTCCTTGCCGTGCAGTAAAATACTGAGACGACTCCATTCATCATGCTTGCCATTTTACCAGTTGTACCAGGAAACCACGATTGCTGGTGAAGACTGAACGTTTCTTTTTTTGCCAGTTCACTTTTCTGTGGTCTGTAATTTCTTGTGAGTAGTAGGTAGTTGCTACTTTGGCCTCCTTTAAAGCTCCCCATGGCTGTTTCCAGTGTAGGAACCAATTCCAGACAATCTGTATCTGGGATGGAAGTAGAGAGCCTGTAAGTGTTAGCTGATTCYTCTATAAAGCTAGCTATATGTTTTCTTTTCATTGGTCAACGCGCATGAAGTTTTGCATTTTTTGCGTAGCCAGGTRTCTGATTCTCACCCAGTGCAGCCTGGCTCTCTCCCAACAAGTCAGCGCTCCCCTTTCAAATCTGAGGAGCAATTTGTCTCTGAAAGCATGTAGAAAACCCGAGTAGTTCTCCTTCATAATTGGCACCAAAAAAAAAAAAAAAAAAGGAAAAGAAAAAAAACGGTTGTCTTCTTTCCGCTCGTAGTGAGGCTTGCTGGATCTCATTAGGGGAACTCCATTTCTGACAACCACACCGCTGAACATTGACTGGCACATTAAGAAGTATTAAAACTAACGTGGCAAGTGTCAAAATCCGGTCTGTGTCGCGAAGCCTTACACCTTGCTTTTTCATTATGTTCATTCACTTGCAAAATTCTTTGCAGGGAGCCCRAGAGCCATTAGGGAGAATTAAAGCAGATCTACTGAAACTGAGGAAGAAAAGCTTAAGCAACTGCACAGAAAGGAGGGAGGGAGGGGGGCAGACGTCTGTGTGTTGGTTCAAGGCAGTGTAATTAGGCCTGCACGTATCCCTCGGAGACCCCAAACTGTCTGGAATACAAGTYCGCGGTCCAGAACCAGCCGCCTCTCGGAAGCGCTCGCCTTTGCCACGCGGTTTCTCGTGGGCAGTCCAGCCTGCAGCCTCACGAGTGCGCAGGAATCGGGGCAGCGTTTGCCCAAAGGAGCGCGCTGCTGCCGTTCGGTTATCGCTTGGCAGAGGCAGGGGAGGATTTGGGCTGATTCCTGCCCCCCTGGCGCCTGGGGGGCTCTCGTCGGAGGAGGAGGGTGGCGGGGCCGTGACATGCCAGCCCTGTCTAATTGACGCCGTTTTTCAGACAGTTGCAAACTCCCTTTGGTGGCACTGTCTGAGCTCGCGTGAACGACTGTACGGAGCAAAACAAACGCATGAGTGGGCAGTTTTCACCTTAAAGAGTCAAGTTTTGGTTTGACACTTCCAAGAGAGTATTATAAACAACTATGGGAAAATGATGAAGAAAAATGTGTGCAATGTCCCTTCATAGGGGAAACAGTGTGCCTTGCACTGAGAAATGTAATCAAAGAAAAAAAAAATCCCCTTTTGTCCCTATTTTCTTGCATAATCTTTGGTGCTAAAACTGTGCTTATATCTACAAAGCCTTTTCCTAGCAATTGYTAGTCATAACGTACCAGCCACATTTGCACAAATAGCCTCAGACCYGGTACAGAGGTTTGCACACCTGCTTAAACTCCTCTGCTGTGAACAACCTCCTTGACTTAATGGGAACTGCTTTCCGGGCAGAAAAGCCGAGCCTGGACTGCAAGTCAGGATCTTTTAAGTATTTCTATCCGGCTTAGTCCTACAACATCTGTGCAGAAGCCTCCTCACTGCCTGGCATTTGTAGGAGTCTGCCCACACAAAAGCAAATGGCACAATTTTGGCCTTAGCTGTGGCAATTTAAGATGAAAAGTTGAAAATGTTTTCATGTTTATTTTTCCAGAGATGCTGAAAGGCCCATTTGACTGCTTGTGGTGTTAACATTCATTAACATTTTGGAGTATATACAGCCTTTATTATGCTTGCAGTGACTGCAATTCCTGTTTAAAGGACAGAGAAATTAAACTCTTGGAAGCTAAACCCTGGGCTCTCTGCAGCCCACGCTATCCCCTACGTGTATCTGTAGGCCACAGTGCTGTCTTGGCCGTGCTCCATTCAGGGTCGCCCTGTGTGGATTACAGTGGGGACATTGAGCAAACGGCTGCACCAGCAGTAGGGCAAGTGCAATTGTAGGTGCATTATATCCATCTTCACCCTAGTGGCAACGTCTTGACTTCTAAAGAAGGGCACCAAGTGAGCTGCTACCCTGCAATCAATGTCACACCAGAGAGTAGCAAAAAAAGACGTTGGAGACGTCCATGTTTTCCTATGGCAGCCTGACAAATCTCCCAGTAACCCTCAAATTTGAACTGCAATTCTTCCTGCAAACAAATGCAGTGTGTGTAGACTACAGGGGCTGTGTACCAAATGGGCTGAGCCGCTCTGAGACCAACAGCCRGGCAGCTTCCACAGCTGCAAGTCTGAAGATGTTTTTGGATGAGCAGAAAATCAAACCAACCTTTATGGGGAATGAATTGTGTCAGCTGATTGCAGTGTGGGGCTGAAGCTCCTTTCGTGATCCACTAACAACATCTGAACTATGATCCTGGGCAGTGAAACCCTAATGGTRAACTGAGAACCAAATCTCTTTTCAATCAAGCAAACGTTTAAAGGAATGTTATCATATTTTGTTTCAGAAAACGAAAACATGGAATGTTTTGTGTTCTGTGTTGCTACATAACATTTTTAAAAAATAGTCATGCCCGGTCATTTTTGGCAAGCCTATTACTACAGAAATTTTGCATGAAAACATCATGCCAGCTCTGCTCCTACTCACCCCAATCAGTAACTCCACTGATTAAAAATGAAATATTCATGACCAGGTCAAGACCAATGTGTCAATTTTGGTATATTCCGTCAAAGAAATAGATTACAGTCCATGACGCACAGATTCTTTAAGGTCTGTGAACAGCTTCTCGGGGGGCCGTGAAAAGAAAAGCAAAGCTATTGACAGCAGACTCAGATTCCTCATGCAGGGATCTGATGTAAGGTTCCAGAAACCAAAATACTTTTAAAACACASCCTGAAAAGAGAGGTTTGCTGTTAATCCTTGAGACCCTCTTGTGTCTGGCGTATAATCTTAGGTATTGAGAAATAAGTCATAAATGACTCTCCTGCACACTGCRGTGGGGTGGATGACATCAGATAGTTTTCCACTACTGTTCTGCCGTCAGTTGGGAATCAAAACACCCAGCGGGGCCCACAGGGGATTATGGTTGGTGGGAGAGACAGTGCCATGCATCAGTGAATGTGCACCGGGAGCAAAGGAACTGCTAAGGAACAGAGGTCCCATTTTCATGCAAATGTCCCCAGTAATAAATGATGAGGGACAAACAAAAGATTCAGATTAGTATTAAATTAAAAAGCATATTTTTCAAAGTTTAGCAGGGATGCATCTGTTGCCCTCTCAGACATTTTTATTCATGACATTCTTAAAATTCAAGCACCTCCTTTATTAGCTATTTCACATCTTTCCGTGAGAAATGAACCTGAACCAAAACCGTAACTAGGATTACTCTAAACATTGTTTAAATATGACATCATATCACTGAAGTATATTCTAACATGCTCAAGCTTTAGGAAATCCAGGTTTCTCTGCATTCCCTTAGGCCCAGGTCTACTGCCCTTGACCTTCCTCCCTTTTTTTCCAGTGTAGCATGACGCAAACATGGATGCCTGGCTATTTTTTCATTTATGCCATGACCTCACAGTCAATCTCTGCTTGTTGGTGTGCCAACAGTTAATTTCAGTTTTAGAAAGGTGACCAAATCTCTGTTCTAATGAAAAATAGCTCTGTGCTATTTCATAGTTTATCCTCCAAAGCTGACTACAGAGTCAGGTCAACACAAGAAATGTATTTGCAATATGTTGTGTGAATTGTGAGCTATATCTTAATCTGCATTCATGTTTCTATGGATGGAATTGCATTTGGGAAAATTTYGGATTGTAAGCATGCCATTTACTCCTCATAGAGGAAAGAAATTCATTTAAGATGGAATCAATGTCTATTTGTAAAAGCAGAGGTAGAGAACCCATAGCAGGAGGYAGAAGTGACCAAGTGCTCTCCTCAGATACTCACAGACCAAAGAAATCCTCCCCACTAACAACCTGTTAATAATTCATAGGCAGAAATCTGTGTGTGAGAGCTCTTYGCCCAAACCCTTTAGAAAAACAATCAGCACTGGTTACAGCTGGATCTATTTTTCTTCTGTAAATCTAACCAAGAGACAAGAGTCAGCAAAGAATACAAACAATTGCTTTGGGCAGGAGGAAATCTGTATTGTTGCCTCCCAGCTATAGGCTGGAATAGAGTGACAGCGATGTCCTTTAGCATCTGGTAAGAAACTAAGTTATTCTTATCAAGTAGGAATATTAAAGCCAAACCCCCAAATTAATTTCCTTCCCAATACCAAACGAACAGATGCTGAAACAAGTGCTGTAGCAGGGTGAACATCCATGGAGGCCTCACTAACTAACTAGCTCTTGTGACTGTCGACAGAAAGTCTGCAAGGTGGATTTTCAGCCCTTTGAACGGGATTTGTTTCRGAGAAGCGCTCTCTCTCCTCAGGTCCCTGCTAATCCAACCCCACAGTGAAACAAAGCCAATGAGGGAAGCACAGCAGCTTCACGGGCTGCACTCTTACTTCTGAGGCAGAAAAGAAATATGGATGTCTTGGCAAAAATGAAAACACTTTCTATCATTCCTTCATCATCTCATAGTCTCTTTAAGACTGCAACTTTTGGCTCCCAAAGCTACCTAGCTCTCTGCTCCATGGTATACCTTGGCTTTTTGGGTGCAAATCGCACTGTTTCTGTTGCAGTGGCAGTAACTCCAAGATGGGCAAAGGGCTGTGCAGCTGAGCAGGGCACACCACCTCACCTTGCCCTCGGCTGCTTCTTGTCTGCAAAAGGCAAGTGCCAAGGTAGCTAGTGCATGAGGTTGAATGGCAKGGAGGGTACCAACAAAAGCAGGAAGATTATCGATGAAAAGAGAGTTGTGGTATTGGCAGCCTTTTCTATCTGTGGTGCCTGGGCAGACTGGTGTTTTTAGGCATACTGGGAGTCTGCTGTTATGGACCAGGACAGCCAGGTGCCTCTCAGGAAGCCTTGCCTGCCTGGGAGCCTTTACAAACCCTCACTATTTGAGACCTGGCTGTCCCTGTAGGGGTTTTCTTTTCAAATTACTTTTCTTTTATAAAAAATCAGAGGCCCGACATGAAGAATGATTAACTCCTTGCGTGAACGTTGGCATGCTGCTAATCCCTACAGTGAATTAGACACTAAAGTTTGCTAGACTTGATCAGAAATCAGGGCTGAAACAGAAAAAAACTGCAGAAATGTGAAAGTGCAAATGACATTATAAAGCCAATTCCAGAGATTCATGAGGTGCGTTAATTTAGAGGTGAGAAAAATTAGTATAAAACAGGCAGAGCTACACTAATTTCAAGTGAAAGTTTAAATACTACCTTTCCTCAGCCACTTGCAGGGACTAAAGTTGTTTCTCCTGCCTGAAAAACTGACTCTTTCCTGGGTATATCTGGAGGGTTGATTTGCAGGAGTTAACTGCAAGATTAGTGTTTATAAAGGGGAAACAACCCATAGGGAAGACATAGTGATACATACACATAATTTGAAAGAGGAGATTTATGAGAGATTAGTGCTGTCTCCTGGTTTTATGCAGTGTATGCAATTAAATGTCAGATCTGTCAGTGTTTATGTTTTCATGTGCAAGCAGAACACAAAATTTTCTGAGCTGCTATTTACCACTCATATCACACTGCTATGATCAAAAAAGACACGTGGACAAGTCAGGCAGTCCACTCAAATCACAACACATTAACACATGGAGTCAGTACTTTTTTCTGATATTTTGACTGGCCTCTGACAAGCAATGTGTCCCTTCCTATAGGGCCTGGAGAGAAGATAACCAAGGGATATACTCACCTCAGGTGATATGTAGGTCTTAATGTCCTTAAATATAACTTCATAGAAGCCTACCAGTCCTCATTCCTCATGGGGGTTTAAATCTTCATCTGCTTATGCCCAGCCACATATATCTTGTCAGAACTGAATGTCTCATGCACTTTTAAGACTTGTGTTTCCTTGCTGTATCTCCAGAGTAGCCCAGCCTGGCAGGCACACTTTGAATATGCCTCATGCAAATTTATAAGATCCAATCAGCACAAAAATCAGACGGTTTGTGCTGCTGAAAATGACAATGTTTTACACAGTAGTTGATTCACTGGCGCAGTGGGTCACCTTTAAGGGACCATCCCCAAAATTCAGGAGATCTGCATTCAGTCATCATTGAGTCTCATTCAGTCCCTCAGTCTGAGGGATTCAGAATCACTCCTACCATGAGATAGACCATAYCAGTGAAAATCTTCTCACTGTAGAAAATTTGAAGTTTATTTGGACAGAGAAGATAGGGACTGGGCCCTGTTTTGAAAAGTATTCATAAATTTCATAAAAAGTCTACTTTCTCCATGGCAAGAGAAGTTATTTTTTTTTTTTTACTGTCTCTTTCTCAGCCAATGAATATTTAATGTTTGAATGCAAAGTGGAACAGCTTCAGCAGAAAATCTTGAGAGACCTTCCCTTGAAACTAGTTTCTCACTGAGTGATTGGAGAATGCTGCTGTAGGTCCAYACGTCTTTGGTACAGGAAGGAGCTCCACATCCTTAATAATATCTTGTTTCAGCATCACACTATCAGGCAAACATTTCCTAGCACAGATGGAAGGAGCTGTTCCTTTCTTGAGTTTTTCAGAAAAGTTTACAGCACATAATGCTGGGAGAGGGACTGAGCAGTCTCAGTCTGAAGGCTCGAGTAAACGTCTCTGAGAGGTGCGAAGTGTAAGACTCRCTCCATCAGCCTTCTCACTGGCAAGAAGTATATCCTTTTACTGATAAAAACTTGAGGCTGGAAACCAAGGGGAAACCTCTCAGACTCCTCCTCCACCACTCCATGTGGAGAACCATGTGCAAAGCTTGCAAWGTCCTTCTGTGTCCCTGCAGGTGTTACAGGCCAAGGTGCTCCTACTGGTGCATGTCACCATTTAAATCTCAGCTCTGGGCAACGCTGTTGCCTTTCCAAGTAGCCTGCTGATGGGATGAGGAATGAGAGTTGGAGATGAAATGATGAAGGYCTCCTTCTTCTCAGTGCTTGGGGGCACCCTAGAGTGCCTGTCTTGCTAAAGTGACGGGTGAGCTACACACCACTTTTTACGAATGTCAGCTTTCCTATCCTAAATTTTCCCTCCACCAGTTGCCTTCTCTCTCTGGAGCCACCCCMTCCAGGTCCCTGCTTTGCCTGACTTTGGTATTCACCAAAGTGTCTAGCAAGGCAAACAAGCTCCTCATACCATACACATCACCTTGCTGTCRGTGGTCCATAGCTAGCAGAAAGTTCCCATTGGGATTAGAGACATTGGCTACATCTCCAGCTCCAGATTTAAAGATTCACTTGCAGGGATGTTGCTAGCTGATCCTCTAGGAAGCTGGTCTCTTCAAAGGAAGGAAGGTAAAATGTCACAGCAGCCTTGCACTGCTGAGATACAGTGTCCTGGCACAAGGGAAACTTGGATAAATATGCAACATATTGACCAATACAAATCCTGTTTTGCATATTCACATATTCAATGGTAATATATTCTGGACCAATTACATACTACTGATGACCTAGGAATGTCTTCATGTTACAGTCCTCACCTCACCTTGCTTAGCGTACTACCTTTTGAGAAGCCCTCCTGAAGTGGCTGATAGTCCTCATGCATGTTGCAGAAAACCTAATGTCTCACCACAATGTCCATCATGTGGTACTAGCCCTTGATCTAGTGAACAGACCTGGACTATAATGTATAAAACCACTTGTGGTGAGCTATGAGATACTGAGCAGTTTTGCGCTCCTYACTCTTCCCATCCATAATTTTTGACCCTCAGCAGTGAATGTGACAAAATCAAGTAAGTCGGTGGGATCTGCTGCATCCTCCTGCAGTTTGTGTTGCACGTGTGTGCTCCTGAACACTGGGATAAACCGTGTCCTAGAGGTACCTGTTTYTCTTCATTACTTGGAGCCTGGTGTGACTTGCTCACGCTGCAGACTTTCATCTTTATTCATGCTTAGTCAGCTGGATTGTATCTGAGCTATCTAAGTTAGATATCTAACCACCAAATTGTGCACTTATGCCACTTAAACAACAACGAAGTGTCCCATTAACTCCAACTGGAATAATCACATATGCCAAATTATACACATGAAGAAACTGTTTCAGGGGTAAGTCTTGGAAAGCTAAAGAAGTGTGGCCTGATTTCCCAGAGAGTCTGCTGAGTGCTCAGATCACCTGTTGAATTCAAAGGAGCTGTAGGTTCTCAGCGCTTCAGAAAATCAGTATGTGCCAGATTTTTATAACAGAATGATGCCATGCTGCACATAAAAATAAACATTTTCCCCCCTTCCCCCTCTCTGTGTCCCATTTTAACTCCACTTTTTTTCCATTGGATTTTATTCCTAGCTTTCTCAGTATGAGCACAGGAAAGAGAATACATAAGTTTTAATTAGAAATTAATCTTTCAACTTACAGTGTAAGTGAGGTTTTAACATACAGCAAAAAGTGTTGCAAAGTCTGTTATTCTTAGTTACAAAATAAATATGCAAACTATGTCACCTTACTCCTCATAAATATCTTTCAGCTGTTCTTTTTAATAAAGAACAATATATAAGGTCTTCTGTATTACTTTGAGTTTTATGTAGCTCAAATGTTTGGTCTACCAACTTTGACAATGTCCCTTTAAGTTTTCTGATTTTTGTGGAAGATGTAGCCCTGGGGTTTTTTGGCTTAGACACAGTGCCTGTCAAAACCCTTCAGACACTCTTACTGAAGTGGCTGATGCTGGGCGGTTTCTTGGTTTGGTCTTTTTTTTTTTCCGAGTGACCTTGTTTCCAACTCCAGTTTCCTGAGAAAATGTGATCRTGTCAGAATTTTCCTTCGAAGAGAATTTTTATTTTACAGATCTTGACAGATTTTCAATTTCATGCTCTGATTTGAAGTTTCTCTGATTCTTTCTCCTCTTATRTTTTAATCTGACAGCCTCTAAGGCTAAGGGGACCTATTCTGTAATGGTTAAAGCAAAAGATTGTGCATCAGGAGATCTGGGTTCTGTTTCTGGTATGATCTCCAGTCATAGTGTGTATTTTCCCCAGTATGAACATATATGTGTGTATGTTTGTGTGTACATGTGTGTATTTTGCTRTGCCTTGTGCTATAAATATATAAATAGACATTTAAATAAGCAACTATATGCATAAAAGGCAGTAAGGCTTATCCGCTCTCGTTCCCTTAAAATTTTTGAGTATTTTAAGTTTTTGGCTGTGAAAGAAAAAGATATTACAATATTGCATATGAGCTTTACGGTATTGCTTAGTGTGTTCTCTGCAACACTCAGATTTTGATTTATTCGAAACTAATGTTGCATTTGCCGAAGTTTGGCATCTTGGTGCATCACGCAATATCCTAAACATGCTATTACTTCAGTGAACACCTAGGGAGGGCTTCAGGCTGCATAAATGAAAATACCTGACTCTTGCCTGCCTTTCTGGCTACTACTGATGCAGTTCCTAAAGAAAGTTCAGGCTTCCTGGTCAGTGTGAACTGAGCAACATCTCCAAAGGAGGCTCCAACCAGTGCCAAATCACAGAATCACAAAGTGGTTGAGATTGTACKGGACCTCTGGAGATCAACTAGTCCAACCTCCCTGCTCAGCAGGGTCACCTAGAGCATGTTAGACAGGGTTGCATCCAGGCAGACCTTGAAGATCTCCRGAGAAGGAGACTCCACAACCTTTCTGGGCAATCTGTGCCAGGGCTCTGGCACKCCCRCAGTAGAGAAATTCCTCCTCATATTGAGGCTGAACTTCCTGTGGTTCAGTTTTTGCCTGTTGCCTCTTGTCCTGTCACAYRGGACAACTGAAAAGAGTTTGTCCCCGTCCCCTTGACACCCACCCTTCAGGTACTTGTACACACTTGTACACGCTGTTCYTTGGAAGAGAGATGCTCCAGTCCTCTGATCATCTTYGTAGCCCTACGCTGGACTCTCTCCAGTAGCTCCATGTCTCTCTTGGACTGGGGAGCCCACAACTGGACACAGTACTCGAGATGGAGGCCTCACCAGGACTGAGCAGAGGGGCAGGATCACTTCCCTCAACCTGCTGGCAACACTCTTCCYAATGCAGCYSAGGAKACCATTGGTCTTCTTGGCCACAAGGGCACATTGCTGGCTCGTGGTCAACTTGCCATCCACCAGCACTCCCAGGTCCTTCTCTGCAGAGCTGCTTTCCARCAGGTCAGCCCCCARCCTGTACTGGTGCCTGGGGTTATTCCTCCCTWGGTGCAGGTCCTTGCRCTTGCCCTTGTTGAACCTCACGAGCTTCCTCTCCGCCCAGCTCTCCARCCTGTCCAGGTYTCTCTGAATGGCAGCACAGCCCTCGYGTGTATCAACCAGGTATCCAAGTGTACCCAGCTTGGTATCCTCAGCAAATCTGCTGAGGAGGCACTCTGTCCCTTTGTCCAGGTCATTGATGAAGATGTTGAACAGGATGGGACCCAGTACTGAGCCCTGGGGGCTGCCACTAGCCACAGACCTCCAACAAGACTCCRCACCACTGRTGACGACCCTCTGAGCTCTGTCTTTCAGGCAGTTCTCAATCCAYCTCACAGTCCAAAGGTGTCTCCAGGGAATTCCCATCCCTCTTCGCTGGCATTAAACCTACATTTTCATCTAGCTGGGCTAGATGCTGAAGTGTTATAAGGCTAAATCTGGGCTAGATGATTCTCACCTTAAATGCCAAGGTTTCCAAGTCAGCTGTTGGAGAGAAATGCAGGTACTTCTGCCGCATAGAGTATTATCTTCCTGGGAGGTCTTCAAAGGCGTGTACTTCTCCCTAGAGAAATGAGCTGGTTACTTTAAAGAAGACTATTTCATTAGATGCCAAAAATGTAGGTGCAATCTGTATGCTTATGTTGATTGGATCCTTGTCATAGAGGTGTGTGTATCTGGCAGTAGGTCTTCAGGAGTCCTCAGAAGCCATTTATATCTTATTCTTTGCKAGTGAGGAATTCCACACTAAAAAARCTATTTGAAAATTTTAAAAATGAGACGTCAGACTAAAATGAATAACAGATAAAATATTTAACAGTGAAAATACTGTTCCATGAAAATCTATTATCAGTACTCCTGGCCAAGCTCAGAAGCTCTGAGCTTGCAGGCTGTATCATGTACTTGTAATGGAGCCCAACACTTCTCTTTCTGAGCTGTCAAACAAAACTGGAGATAGAATCCAGAAAATGACAATTTTATTTTTGCAGTTCAACTATTTTCTCATTCATTAATTAGACAGAAACTAGGGTCTATTTTTTATTTGGTTATTACTGGAAATGAAATCTATGTAATTGTCATATCAGTCAKATTTATTTTCTCCTTGACCAAACAACTCCCAGGCCATAAAAGGGGTTTCTATCTTGTCCCATTGGTCTTGTCACTGAGACTCCACATGTGATCACTGTCAGATATGTTTTCATGTGATTTTATAGATTTTTTTTCTGGCAAAAGGATAGGAAAATTCATCTACTTGAATRTTGGTTAAAAGCACGTAAAAGGAGATCTGACACTAAAAAACAGAATTTACTATTGTCTTCAAAAATTGCTTTTATCAGCATTTGTTCATTCAGAGRTGATCTGTATCCCACTCACACAGAGCTTATCGGATTTGATGAACGATCAGATTCATTTTATTTCACGCTCATTTGAAGGAGGAGAATAAGGACTCAAGAAAGAAATGCCATCTCTTCCATCTCTGGCTAAATACCCAGAAGTGCAGAAGTTTGGGGGCATGGAAGAGGCTGGTTCAAGTGCTGTCAGGAGCTGAATGCCAAAGGAGCTCGTCCCTGGCCTTGTGCTGGGACAGCGAGGTCTATTCATGTTTAAACAGTGTCTACTACAGAAAGCTAGAGCATAAAGGCAAACAGCAYCCCATGAGAAAAATGCTCATTAGTGAAAGGTATCACACAAAATATCACCTAGAGAGGACTAGAAGTAGAGAGCGAAATAAACATGGAAGATAAGAAGGTAAYGAAAAATATCAATTCGAAGAAAAAATACAGGCTGCCATGGTCACATTTTACAKTGGGCCACTGTGCTGAGGGAGGCCTGGGAGGAATGCAGAAATGTTTGAGAGTATTAGACCCTCTAGGCTGGGGCTAGGGGACTGTCCCAGGTGGCAGGGCCATGCTAGACAGCCTAGCTCTGTATCACCTGCAGCAGATCCTGGAGTAAATAACCTATCTGCTGCAGCCAGRTTTCCTTTTGAACCTCATTATAGTAAAGGCTTTAAGTAGGAATGACTGTATGAGCAGGGTGGATGATGAGGGCACTGGGGTCCAAATTGGGAAGGGGAGTGATTTGATAGTATACATGCCTCACACTCCCTAACTTGATGGAATGAATCRTCTTTCAGAGGCATTTGCTGCTCCAGACATGCTAAAGAGACCCCAGACAGCAGGCTGAACTCTACACGGCTATGCAAGATGAGAGGAGCCCCACTGATGTCTCAACCCTTTCCAGTCTCCACAGGTTTGAATTCCCCCTTCTTACTTTGTCTGCTGGGAAACGAGCCAAAGCCACACAGAGCTGGATCTGCTCCTGATATTCCTCATGTTCCTGGTGTTCATCTCCAGGGTTTGGGGTTGGATCTTTGGAGTTTGGTTGGCTTCCTAATGCGGAGGAGTTTGTTTAGGAGGTGTGGTTTCAATCCCATCGCCACCAGTGTTTGCTGAAATAATAAAACCTATTTTTTTCCATTAGCTTGACTTGCATTTGCTGTGTTGGTGGTCTCTCTTTCTCCCCTTCCTTACAGTCTTTCCTTATAAAGTTAATCAGAACAGGTTTTCTAGATTTGCAGAGTGAATCCATCGCATTTTCTGACCTCTCTCTTTCCTTTCTGCTTACCACTCTGCCTCCGCTGCTCACTACAAGACTCTCTAATGTACCCTCCTGAGCCTGTCACAGTCCTTTGGCRGTTTCTCTCTAAGCACTAAAACAGGCCAAAATCAGCTTGATTATTTGACAGTGTAAGGAGAGACTGTGTCCCTCTGCTGCTCCCAAGGAAAAGTCCCCTTCTGTGACTCAGATGTAATTTATTGCTCCTGTCTGATGGGACCAGCAGCCACTGTAGTGGCTTTTGGTGGCCACTTTCCAGACAGCAGCTCATCAGGTCTCCTTTGAAGTACCTTAAAATTTATGAAACTTGTTGTGTTGTTTTGATGGATGGAGTTAGAGCTGAAAACCGACGACTTCCTCGGAGAGTTCGGGCCGAGCGCGGAGCCCCAGACACAGGCATGTCTGAAGTTTGGGAGTTCGGGCTCAGCCGAGWGCCCGGCACCCAGGGCCGCTCCGGCGGCTGGGCGGCCGCAGCTCCTGGAAGGGATTGCATTGCGCCTCTACGTTCCTCGGACAAACGCAGCCCACCTTTCCGAATCCCTTCCCTTCCTTATAGCCAAATGCCTTTCCTAACCTTGCAGGAACATGAGTGCATACGAACCAGAGGGGATATATAAAACATGTCAGCATGTACATAATACCATGTGGAAAAGCTTACCTGAGACACTGGGGCACGAAGACTACAACATGCTGCTGGAAAACAGGGAAATCTATTGTCGGCTTTAGGCCTCACTATCTTTGATGTCTGCCAGAATAGCAGAGACCAGCGGCAGGGACAGAGTTGTGCTTGGCCTCTTCCTTAACAGTCAGGAATCTATTTTTCAGTCATTAACTTACTACATAGCGCCTCCTTCCTCCAAAGGCTGCAGTTACTAGAGAGGGGGGAAAAAAGCCTTCTYGTTCCTTGTTTCTTTAAAAATATATAATATACCCTGTGGAGCATTTGTTTTGTCTGAAAAGCCTCTGCAACGGGAGGGTGAAGAGTGTCAGAGAAAAAAAATATAAGTCTTTCTTACAAAAACCCAATGGTAGCTTTTTGGTTTTTCTTTTTTCTTTGCATTCCAGCTGTACAGCTGTGAACTTTATTTCGTGCCTTCATTGTTGTTTTTACTGCCATTGGCTTTGCATTTGATTTCAGCTTGGACTTTTCTTTCAGGTGTACTTCCAGCAGYAAATTGGGGCCACTCTTGGATCTATTGATCTGGGTCTTCAGATAATGAAGCTGAGCATTTCTCTCTTTCTTTTATCTGGGTGTCTCTGAGCACTTTGCAAACAGTAATGAATCAGGTGTCTTGAGACCACAGAGACAAGCCATAGGTACCCATTTTCCACATTTACACGGCGATGCAAGGAGACTTGCCCAGCATGGCCGGGAGTCCAGCGGTACTGCTGGAGCAGAGCGACAAGCACCAGTTCCCAGCACGGCCTCTCCAAAGTGACTCCCTAGTCTGATGGGGATATTGCCCACTGAGAGGGCGGTATTGAGCTGTGGCAGATGTCATGGTTCCTTTGTAGGAGGAAGAACTTGTCATAATGAGGGATAAAACATATTTCATCTTTGAARCACTCTAAAAAAAGTAGCTCAGTAACTTCCCAGGTACGAATTCTGATCTCTGTACTTCGCCCTGTTATCGCTGCTCAGAYTGACTGCAGCCACTTATCTGCTGCACTCTTACTAATGACTCGTAGAGCACACAGCATTTCTCTCCTGGGGACTTAGGATGCTTAAAAGAGACAACAGGAGCAAGTGAAAAAAGATAAAGAATTAGAACTCCTTCCTCTTAAAAATTTGCCTTCTGCATCATGCCCAGTCTGCTTTGGAGAATACTCTGTGAAGCCTCCCGGTGCACAAAGACTGCAGCTTTGCAGTCAGGGACCCGGGAGGCCTAAAGGGGCTGACACATCTGCAGCTACAGAACAAACCAACAGGAAAAGTAGCTCCRATGCTGGCAAGGGACATGTCACTTTGACGTAGCTGTCCAAGATTTCCCACTGAAGTGCAGACTAATGAGAGCCCCATTGAGAAATGACACGGAAGTAGGTTCTTAGACACCACACAACCTGACAGCTGTCCAAATGCAGATGGGTTCAGATCCACTACTGACTTTTTTTCTTGTTGCCTCCAGAATCTATAATTCAAATTTTAAGAAATTAAAGGTTGTATACACCTCCTTGTCCCAGTGAGAACTGTACCCGGTTACAGCTTAATGCACAGCTGTGCTTTTAGCCAGAGGGTATGGTTTCACAAGATGTCTTGAGCTGAATTAATAACTCACAGCTCTGCTCTTTTAATGGACTGAATTGACCTATCTTACAATCAGACAAGTGCCAGAGTTAGCATAAGGAGAGGTGGGGAGTGGGTGGTAGAGGCTGAGACTGGGCCTGGGAAGAGGACAGGGAGAGGAGCTGGGGATGGAGGGAAGCAGGACCTCCCCTCCTCCAGTTGCAGCTAGTTGCTAATTCAGCCCATGCATACACCTATCCCTCAGTGACCAGGGAGCGGTTAGACAGCAAAGGCCTGTGAACAGCAAAGTCAGTTCTGCTTCTCTACAGTGAGAAAGCTCCTGAAGGCTTTCGTGGCAAACTCAATACTTCAGTCTGCCACCGCGAGGACTGAAACAGCATCCCCAGGGAGGTGTCAGCTTGGAAGGCTAATTACTCAGGAGAAAACAAAACTTGCTCTGCTACCAGGCAAAAGGTATTAGACTCCCACAACAAGAGAATGCAGGATTTAATGGGTACACTATGAAAAATAAGGAAAAAATAAGAGAAAGAAAATATGCAGGTTGGTTTATTAGGATGATAAATATTTTATGAATTCTTTCAAAACATGAGCAGCCAGAGTCTTGGATGGAAATGCTGGAGAAACGCAGGCACTGGATGGCTGTGAAATTCCAAAGATGAGCCTGAGGATGGGGAGGCAAAGGGAAAAGATGTTCAGAGATTTCTACTGACTTCTGTTTCTAGAGTAGCTCATAATAGACAGCATAGCTCAAATTATTTCACTGCAACATATACATTTTAAAGACAAGCCTGTAATTAATGTGAAAGCTTTCCTTATATGAAAGGCATATAGGGTTGATCTTATTCTTGCCATATATCTTCTGAAATGACAGATAAAGACATCTGAATTGTCTCTTGGTGCTAGGCAGTGGTTACTGGCTAAAAAGAATTTTTATTGAGCAAATGATTATATTCCTTTCCATGCTAATACAATTATCCATGACATTCATTAAAAATGCTAACACTTCCCAGGTAGCCAGTGCACCTTGCTGTGAACATAGTGCTTTCCTGTTTTTCACACAAGCCCAAGAAATGTGTAGTGATGGTTGTGTATTTCCAGTATCTTCACAATCCTCCTTTAAGTACATGTTATTTGTCTTCCAGGCATAAGTCCAGGAGTGTCCTGCATGATCCAGAGCTGATTCTTGTGCTGCTAATCCTCACTACACTGTTTTTAGCCTGTTTTCAAACCTGCCTGCTTTTCTGTTGTGTATTTACTCAAAATTATCACCTAATTTGTATGGTCCAGAAGCCAGTTGCTATTTTCTGCAGCAAGGAACAGGGCTAAAATTATTTTTTTTTCTCACTTCATTTTAACCCTGTTTGATTTGCCTGAATTAAAGTAGCTGTGAACCAAAGACTGAAGCATGAGGCCTGACAGGTGTCTGAAGCCAACGGTACATGGTGCTGCTGCTAAAAGCCCTGGTCCGGCCGGCCCCCGGCGCATAGTCCTTAGCGGCATCTTGCCTGGCAGCAGCTCTTTTGGGGCCGCGCGGGGCCCAGTGCTGCTCCTGCAGTGAATGCAAAASCTCGTCAAGGCTAAGGAGGCACACCAGTGCTCCAGCCCTTGCAAGGAGGCTGTGGGGCCCAGAGGGGCACAGCGCAGGGGCTACTGCCCTTGGCGCCATCCGTACTGCCATGAAAACCCCTAGTCTGGGAGACAGAGTTTTAACAGCAGTTAAAGCTTAATTACCTTGAGAAATTTGAGCAGCCTGTGAGGGAATTCAGAGCTACCTTTTGGGTTTGAAATAGTCTGGTGCAGACAAGGATAGTCTTCTGCCACTGGGCAAGAGGGAATAGGTCTAGGGAAGGGTGTGCATGGCATTTGCAGTAGAAAAAGTATATGTTAATTCTGCGAAAGAGCCCCTTTAAGGGAGAGGGCCGTCTCTGACCTTTGCCTGGAGAAGTAGCGGTCCTCAGAGGGCACTTCTACAATGTGTTAATGACGTGCTGAGTCTGAAGAATAAGGGCAGCAATTTACATGTCAACACTTTTAATTTGATGAGGATCTTTCTCAGCCCCAACACTGGTTGCAGGATCCGGCATTTGGCCCAGCAAAGACCAGGYGTGAGGGAGCTCCTTGGTCTGAAGCCAGTCAGCAGGTCCTTGGCTCATCCAGGGTCTAGGTAAGGTTGGTTGTTGAACCATCATGTGACCTGTCATCAGGGGATGAAATCTGTGATGCCACTGCAGGCTAGTATTGTCATTTTGCTGATAATACAGCAACATTTTCTTACAAAGGCAGGAAAGTTTCACCTTGAATCAAAACCAGGACAACTCACACTATATTTGCTGGAGGAAATATAGTGAAAACAAACTTGTGATAGCAGAGATGGGCTGAATGTTTCTCCCCGCCAACTCTGATTCTGTTAAAGTGTGGAAATCTCAGTTAGGGTCATATCTGAGCATCTCTGTGGATATTCACAAACCTGTCAGGTTTTGCTCAGCAAACACCATAGAATTTTTTGGCCAAGACAGTTTGAACCCACATTCCTCCTCTGATAAAGGAGCTGGGAAGCATGTTTCAACTACTGTGCAATGGTTTGTGCTTCACACTTGGATGCAAACTGTGTGGGTTTGCACTTTTAGGAAGAGCCTGCCCTCAAGGAAGAAAGTGAGGTTTATGTGAAATGGCGCTGTGAACAGCCTTTGGCTGCTATAGCTGCCAGTTTAATTTAAGGGCAACATGAGCTCATGTGCTTTACACAACCACAAATGCTGTGGGCATGGCAAACATCAACAGCTACTGACAATATATCTAAGGATAAACCCAGATCCAAGCTATCCCTTGAACCCTGAATACTAGACTCCACTTTCATGCCAAATGCTGTTTTGCAGGATACATGCAGAMTCTTAAGGCTGATTATTCTTACAGCTAGAAACTTGTTTCAAAATGGTTCCAAAATAGCCAGCTTAAAGCCTTCAGTAATTTACTAATTTTCRGTTTCTTTTGCATTCATGACTCAACAACCTGGCAGCAAGAGGACTCTGCTATTCTCATTACACCAGGCAATGCGTTTAAAGAAACTGGAACCAGCTATGTTAGTTAGGTTGCTCCGGATGAACTACCTTGTCTGGGAAGAAATTAGATAGAAACAAGATAGTTTATTGGTGACAAATCCTTCTCATTTCCTTCAAAACCACGTGCCATTTGTCCTGGAAAAGACTGTCCAGAGTGGAAGGATGATTAGTCTGGTGAGCCTCTTTTCTTYGGCCCTGAGGCCACCCTGTGGCCCACGATGGGCTGGGTGGGCTCCAAGCCCTGTCGAGGCTGCCCAGGCTGTCCCTGGCCACGGGACAGGGGTTCAGGAGATGACGTAGCTGCAGCTTGCACAAGGGACAGCTGGGGGGTGCCTGGCTACAGGGCTGGATGCGGGCTGCATGCAACATCCAGCAACTTGCATTTCCCAGCTGGTAACACAGAGGAGATATAAGTCAACTCACCTTAAAGATCGCTGGGTATTCAGGGACTACAGGGACAGAAGTCCCACAAGCAGATTGAATATTGAGAAGACTTTGGCTGTTCATTGCATGTATCTTAGCCATTGCCAGGTACCTTCAGACAGAGAATGGATGCTAGCAAAGACAAGTGAATATCTCTGAATAGAGATATCATCCCAGGTAAAGCCAGTGCCAGCAAACCCCTCCAACACGACAGACTATATTGCAAAGGGGTGTTTCTTGGTGTGTCTTAGATGTTTTCACATGCATATATCAGGACTTATCTATATAAAATACCCTGCAAATGCACACACAAAGTTTGCTGGAGATCATACACATGCAAGGAAGTCCACTGCAGACCCCACTTTGCACCCTTCGCCCACTGTTYGACTCTTACAGCCCACCTGCACTTCTCCTAGGACCCTTGCCAGCTGCTCTCTCTGCTTGGATATCTCCTGCTGTTTGCCTCATCTGCATGGGGTGTGGGCCATCTCACAGCTTTATTCCAACAGCAGTGCGCAGGTTGAGATGTGGCTTATCTGGGCTGTGCCTTACACATGCAAACACAAAGAATATTCCTCGAAGAGCAAAGTCGCTTGGTTTCAGAGCTAGAATGTGGTTTCAGAGGAGCTGGGTGCCCCAACACGATGGAGATTTGTAGAAATGAGTGTATATGTGGGGGYATGCATGTGTGTTTGAACAGGCAGTTGACATTTCCCTGATCCCATAAGCCTGTCTCAGGGCTCATTTTCTCTCTTTGAGAAGGAAGTCCTACTGTGGGAGAGGCAGAGAGAGATACCAAACTTGTGCAGAAGCGACACATTTTGCTGCAGGCCCGCTTTTATAGCCAAAGCTAGAAAACATGAACTTAGCCTAACCTTCCAGACACCCAAAATACCCAACCGAGTTAGTAGCTGACTAACTCAAGGAAACTTTAATGTGCTCAGCAGGAAGAAATGAGAACCAGAAGAAATGATACCATCAAATATGAGACTTTGGTACTAATCAGAGAGGTTTGTRTAGAGTCAGTCCAAAAAAAGGCAGCGATGTGGTCAGGAGCTCCTGGACGGCTCTAAGCTCCCTTCGCCACTGCGGGACACAGTTCGCAGTGCAGATGTACATCTCCTTTACAGCTGCCTGGAGGTCAGCAGCAGGCAGGGCTGTGCAGACAGGAATGTTGCTTCTCTTTGGGCAGAGCAGCAATGAGAGACACTGATGAAGTGGGGAGCAGGATGCTGGCTGACATTTCAAGCATTGCCAAAGTCTGAGTCTGTGGATTTGGATCCAGTACTTAGATTATTGGAGATCTTTCTCCTCTCAGTCTTGGTCCTGATGTAATGGAAAGGACACCAGCTAGGCTTAGTTGCCAAATTCTTTGTTTTTTCCCTGTCTTGTCTTGTCTTTTTTTTTTTTTTTTTTTTTTGAGTGTATGTTATTTATGGGCTTCAAGGTTTTTGAAGTTTTCAGTTCAAACAGGTTCCAGTCCAAAAACTAAAGTCTCCCTACAGATCTATAACTCCAGGACAGCAAAATGATGGGGCACTGTCCCGCGTCAGGGCAGCGCACACAGGTAAATGCTGATCCTGAGCTGGGAGCAGCGGGAAGCGGATGGTGAGCTGGGAAGTGGCAGCSGTGGGTGTTCTTGCACAAGCTGAGGGAAATGCTGAATAGTGTCAGAAAAGAGCATCAAGAAGGAGGAATGAACCAAACGGGAATATCCTTTCAATAGGTGTGACAAGGTGGCAGGCAGCTTTCCAAAAACACTATGTGCATTTTGGGGATGTAGGTGCAGACTGAGCTGCGGTGGATGCGGGCCGGCAGGCCCTGGCTGTCCCCACCATTGTCCCCTGCCGTGCCACAGCCTTCTGAGAAAGCTAGACCAGATTTATCTGATTTTTTAAGAATTTAATATTAACCATAATTTCATCAGCTGGGGATATTTCTAATGATTTAAAACAGTCATGGTTTGCATTTTGGGACAAAACAGCATCAATATGCTTTTATTTAAATTTGGAAAAAACACTCAGCTTTTCTGGCCCTTCAGTCAGCACTAAATCAAGGAGGATTAAGCAGTGTGCAGTGCATTTCTCATTTGTGTCCATTCAGACTTCTTTTTCCTAGCAGGTTATGCTCTCTCCTCTTGAGCTGACATTACACACCAATCATCACCATTGGTGCTGAAAGCTAGGCTAGCATTTGTGGCAGCAGCTACTTCTTGACTAAATCCCCATGTTTACCTTGAAAAATGCCAATCATCCTCCAGTCTGAGTATCCAAATCCTGTGGAGCTGGTTAAAACAGCAGCATTTCCCAACTGCAGGGAAAGCATTGCCTGAGCTAACGTCTTCCCAAAGAGGTAACTGGGACAAGAGACAGTAACTGCAGCCCAGGGATCTTTTTACTTTTGGAAGCAGGATGGTCTCACTCTTGTTCTCTGCTCATTAAAGTTTTCTTTTTCAGCTGCCAGAAGTTAAGCATTGGGAGGGGAAGCTATTTTAACTCTGGAGACACTCGACCTCCCAGAGCCTCACTGAGAAGGTGGAGTCACTGGAGGTGATAACAGACTGATTGAGCTTCTTGCTAAAGTCTCCTGTCATCTACAGTTTATAACTGCAAGGGAAATTTGRCCCTCTCTTGAAACAGTTGAGAACTAGAACTAAATTTTCCAGCAAATTCCCTATGTTCTGCAGAGCTCTAATGTAAGAGCTTCGGAATTTGTCAATCACTGAAAAAATAGATGAAAATAAAAAGAAGTTTAMTAAATAAAATGCAAAGCAGAGTAATAAAATAAGCATGGTAGATCCAATGTTAGTTGTTTTTGTATTAATTTTATGCTGCCCCCACAAATACAATATACCGCAGCTTTGTATACTGAGAAAACATGTGCAATGTGGAAATTGTTAAGGAGGTGTGGTTGTAGATGTTGTGTCAGAGGAGGGCTGGTGCTTATGGTCGTCTGTGAAGCTGTCTGGAATTGAGGAATGTGTGTGTCAGCTGATGGAGACCACAGAAGTGATTAGTGAGGAAACCGTTAACACCACTACACGCCAATGCACGTCTTTAGGTTACGGAGTTAGTTGTCTTTCTCAAAACTACCTTTCTGAAATTTCACTTTAAAGATMTCAGTGGACCTTGGAAGAAAACATTGTAATAGTTTACACTTGATTCATATTTTCTAAAATCCTTTTAGGGATTAGGTTTAGCTCTATGCTTTTCACAATTACAAAGGCCAGATACTTTTTAATTCCTTCTAAGCACTTTAATGTCAAAGTAAATGGCTAATTCTGTGAAGAGCGAGGTAGCCATGAACTACACTAGTGTTTACTCGTTACCTCCCTTGTGTGCAACAACTTTTTATTTCTAGAGAAGCTTTTTCCTGATTTATGAAATGTGTTTCTCTAAGAGGTCAAGCGTGTATGCAATGCAGCACCTGCCGCCAGAGCACTGATGTGCAGCATCCCTTTGAAATGCTTCTCGTCCCCTTGGAGCAGACACTTGCCCTCCTCCCTTTCAATCATCTTTATTCTACTCGTTACTCATAAGCCTGAAGGAATAAATACAGCGCAAAAATGAATAGCACAAGATTTTATTGGAGGAAGGTGGGAAGGGGGCTCCTCATGTTGAAAACGCTTTGGTGCCCTCTCTACATCCATAGGTGAGAAGCTCGAGCGCCTCTACTTGGCAGATGCCCTGTCGGCCGGCCCTGAGCCTGCTCCAGCCTGGCAGGTGCTGCCTGGTGAGCTGGGCTGTCTGTGGGAGGGTGAAGGCAGCCTGACGTGCAATGGTCTGGGTCGCCCAAGCAGCCTGGTGCATCTCCYGGCCCCTCTGAGCCAAACCCACACTGCTGCTCTCAAACTCAAACACTAGGSTGTCATCCCACGAGAAAATTGGGTGCTCTTTCAGGAAACGAGGTCCCAGGCCATATCAAGCTTTTACAGATTTGCTTTGAGCAGTAAAATGGAAATGAAAGGTAAAACACAGCTCAGAGAGAGCAGGACTTTCCAGATGAGAACTACTCAAGCGAGCTGGCTGCTACTCCCTGCCCTTCGCCGGTAYCCCAGGAGAACTGCACAGTACTGAGCCAACCTCAGGGTTACTAGGTACTGKTCACTGTGCCAGCATCTACAGGCAAATTGAAACCAGCAAAAAGTTGCAATGAAATRCAGATGAAAAATAAACACTTCATTTAAACAGTTTGTTTTACTTCAGCTGCTCTGCTCTGCTTACCCTTTGCCCAGCTCTCCCTGCTTTGCAAACCAGAGCGATACATGACAGACATAATCTATAATCAAGCGAGTCTTCTCCTGTTGATAACATACAGGCACCATCAATCCTCTCGTGGCTGAGGCCAASTGGCTCTTAGTGAAATCCTAATCTCGGTCAGGCTTGAGTGAGCTACCTTTTCCTGTAGCTGCAGTAGTGCAAATACCRATCTATACCCACGCATTACCTCAGCAGCTGGGTGCTGGAAAGAGGCAGCTACGGTGCAAGCTATCAAGTTCAGCCAGCGCCCAGAGAGATTGGTGTTTTTAAATGATAGACGCTGGGAATGACAGCCATGGTTGCAGACGCTTTGTGTCTCTGCCAATAGCTGCTTAACACAACTGCAGATTTGCACAGGAGTCAGGCACCAGCAGGTTCAGCCACAGGCAAAGTCCATCATGACCTCAGCTAAATCTTAACTGGAGRAGAGCAAAACTGACTTTGGTTGGCATGAACACCTACAGACTCAGATATTTATTTCAGTATTTTTTTTTTTAACAGCTGGGCTTGTCTTCTCCAGATATGAGTTTTTCTTGAGATATTCTGTATTTGATTATCAGCCAGGATGGGACTCTCCAAGCACAGCTGTGATTGCAACATTTCACTGCTCTGATTTCCCGGCCCAGATGGAACGAACTGTGCAAAAACGAAAAATCAAGAATGAAGCAAACTTTCTCAATTTTTCAAAACAGTTCCATGTGAGAAACAGGCTGGGGCAGATGAAGCATGCTGGCGGACCACGTCAAGTGCCGTGGCGATTAGTCACAGTGCTGCAGCGTTGTGACTTCATGCCACGTTACTCCATCTCTGCAGACATGCTGAGCAAAAAGGCTCCTCTGCAGTGCGAGGGTCTGAGCCCGGGGCTGCAATAAATCTGTTTACGGGACTGAGTTAAAATTTGGTCCTGCCTTTATGCGGGCAAAAGCTGTGAATTCTTACCGTGTCCAGAGCCAATTTGGCTATTGAGTTGCGACGTGGGAGGTGGTATGGGTTTCCTTGCTCACTTGCCTAAGGGGTGGCAATGCCRGAGTCCTGCCTGCCGTGGCAGCCGCCCCAAATCCCCGCAGAAACCCTGCTGACAAGGCGAGCGCCCGCTTCATGCCGCGCCACTGCTTTGGGAAATAAAAGCTCTGCGCCTGTTACCTGCAGAGGAAGCTACACCTGCATTGCTTAAAATCCTTTACCTTGAAGGAGGGGTGAGAGCGAGCAGCAGCAAAGCACCGTGCAAAGGCCGCGGGCGCATGCCTCCCTCTCTCCACTGCGTCGGACAGGTCAGACCAAGTCTAACGAGATGACTGCAAAACAGGCATAGGYGGGCAGGGAACACCTCTGCTTCTGTGTGCTGCCGAAACACTGTACGCCGTGAATGCAGAAGGTTAAAAGGCTTCGGTTCGGGGGGGGGGGGGAGGAAGGGGAAGAGGGCTAAAACCGGACACGCGCTCTGCTCGTGCAAATGTCCCCTGACATTTCTTTGCAGAGTCGAAGCACAGGGCGCCGTGACGGGGCACGGCAGTTCATGCACAAAGCTTGCAGCCGGGGTATTCCTCCTTCCTCAGCCCCTGCCCTGTGTCRCGCTGGGGTGGGGGCAACGCGGATAGGCTGCTGACGGGGTCCACCTCACCCCACGCTTAGCACCAGGGGCTGCTGCAAGGCAGGCTGCRGCAGAGGTGGATTTGGACCCAGATTTGTATGGCTTATGCCCTAACCCCCGGACAACCTTTTCTCTCTGGGGGCAGGCATCTGAAAGCAAGGCTTGTCTGCAGCATCGGTGGCAAATACTCAAATGTCACAACAGTAAAGACAGCCTAGAGCACTTTTCGCTCTCAGAATTAATCAGACTCTTTCCTTGGGATAATATTTGATTAGCGCAATGGCAACCCATTCCATTAACGTGGCTGTTTACGAGCTGCTGGCCATCGCCAGCACAGGCAGTTGCATGCTGCACAGCACATYGCCGTCCAGGGCTCCGCTCCTGCCCCAGGAGCATCGCCGCAGGTTCCCAGTTGTCTTCATGCAAATGCTGGATAAAGTCCAGATGGCTCCGTTTCCTTCTCAGCTGGTTGCAGAGAAGAGGGAAAGGTGTCCTGGACCCTCTGGMGGGCCAGAGGATGCAGTTTACAAGCTTAAAGGAGCGGATTCCTAAGAGCGCAGGATTTCAGACAGTTTTATGGAGCTCTCCCCATTGCCTGTGCGAGAAAATAATCTCTTTGGCGAGCTCATCCCGTATTAGCTTCCTGATTCCTCTCCCAGACTCTTGAGCCAGGGCAGGCCGTACTTCATTAGTTCACTGAGCCCTACTGCACCTGCCACATGCACATTATTAGGTCACCACTGATTAAATAATTCAGCCTCTCTGAACCGATAGTCCTCCAGAAAGTGGGTTACAGGCTGAGGTCAAGCTTGTTTGCCCCAAGGAAGGCTGGTGCAAATGGCCAATACTGTTGGGCTGGGAGAGGAGAAGGAATTGCAGCAACGGGCTGACTTGGTCAGAAATATGGGCWGTGATATGTGTCCTCACAGTGCTTTCAAAATGAAGATCGTGGCTCTCCAACCACACCGAGACACAGCAGCAAGAATTCAGCTTCACAAATTTTCCCAGTAGGAACACCAAGGTTGATAAATGTGATGGGTAAAAAATACGATAGGAGCTAAACATTAACTATATGCAGGTTACAAYTCATAAGCAAAACACTGCAAGGAATGTCTTCTAATTCCTTTTTGTAGACCCRGATACTGTTGGAAATATGGAAGTGATGTTCCTATTTCTAATGGGACAGTATTGACCTTGTGCTAGCAGTCCCAGCATTGCGGCAATCTTAACAGAAAAGGTAAGCCTTGGAGGCGTAGGAAAATACAGAGGCTGTACGTTTTCTCTTTTCTGGTGGGCCCTTTGAGGTCACGACTATCAGCCGGTGGAGGGAGGTTTAGAAGAGACACTGGAAACATCCCCTGYGTGAACAAAAGTGGGAGCTCCATTTCCAGTCACGTGGGTCTGACAACTTGTACAACCTCAGCTAGCTGTCAAAAAGAGGATAGGCTTGAATAAAATATTAGTGATTTTGATGCTTAAAATAATTGAATTTGGACAAATAAAAACTGCACACAACAGTGAAGTGTGGCTTGAAACTTTTTTTACCTGTTTTTGAGACTGAAAAGGGTAATATTGAAGCTGTTTGAGTTTTTTCCATACTGCTAGTACATAAACGCTAGGTACGATGCTTTGGGATGGCAGCAATGCTGTTTCTTGTGTATCAGCATCTGCATTCCTGCCTATTTGCTCTCTCCAAGTATTGATCATACTTCTTAAATCTCCAGTTGCTTGAAGCAAGCGATTACATAAAACTAAGCTTAGATCTAACTTGGAAAAATCTGTGGCCAAGCAGTAAAAATATGCCCTGAATAAAAAGTAAAGATTCAGGAGGCAGAAACCAAATTAAAAGGATTTCCCATTTCATTTTTACATGTCAGTGTTTTTAAGCCTACCTTGCGGTTTGAAAGCGTGGTTCATAAGCTCGAATCACTGAGGCTTCTACCACTTCAGCTGACATCACATAACGAAAGTGAAAAATCAAATCTCCCAGAGAAAAGTCATTTTCCTGCTAACTTCTTAACTTGCTCAAGGACTCCCAGGCTTTAATGTACTTTTCCCCATTTACAATGTGTTTTTACTTTTATATTTCACTCAGCTTGCACAATTAAAATATAGACCAGTCTTTCTGAGTGCCATGGCTAGTGTGACCTACAGAAATCCTGCTTTAAACCTTTAGCACCTGCCTACACCAAACTTACACACATAGAAGCAGACGCACATTCAACACAGCACTCAACTTCCCATTGTATTAAAAGATGTTTAATGAAATTGTTAAAAAATGACAACTACTGACACACATATCTAGGCTGAGGATTAATGTAAATAATCTGTAGCCTTCTAACAGATCAGAGGATTACACTGTATGCTATTGYGCAGTCAAGAAATAATCAACCTGATTTCTTTTATACAAAAGCTAAATTTGAGGCCTGAATTACTATTTCTTCCCACATGATAAAAGGCTGTTACATGAGGCAAAATGTGTAGTGATTCTGAGGACAAAAAATGAGAGTAACTCTCAAAAGGCTTTGCAAAATTCAAAGAGGAGCAACAAATACATCTATTTAAGGGAAATAAAAATTGAGACATTTATTAATTTTATTAGTGCAAATTTTGATATCTCATTCCTCTCCTGCCTTTGATCTTGCCTCTTCTTCTTAAGACTAATAGATTAAACTGTCAATGAGATACTTCAGGATGTAAAACTACTTGCAAAATTGTCCTTCTCTCTGAGAATTTCCCAAGCCCGGCTCAGCTTTACCTATTACCATAAGCTGCTGAGTAGCTCCTGAGGTTGGGATTTGCATTCTCAGGAGATGCACACAGTGATGCTGTTATCTGAGGGAGCAGAAATCAAAGCATACAAGGTCAGAAGACAATCTTTATCTGTCTGAAGACACAGTTTTTTTAGCAGTATTTTTCAGTGAGATATGAGCTCTCAGCCAGCTAAGGCCTGAGGTTTCCTCTCCAGTTCAAGCAGAAACTTTTCCCTGCAGCTCTCCAAGAAATGCGTGTGTAYCTGTCATGGGACAGGGTGGCTCCCATGAGCTTCTGATGTTTTTTTTTAAAAATACATTAGTTTAAAAATGATGCCTCAGGTCCAATGAAGCATTGAGGAGAGACAGATTCATYCACACCTCCTTTTACTGAACTGTAGAGTTATTTGCAAATTCTCATTCAACTTTGATACCTCTCTTCCGTTCCAAGGAAAAAAAAAACAGGAGGCAGAAGCTGGGCTAACCAAACCTCTGCTCTTGTTGATGGAAAAGATATACACCAGCTTCTGGATTCCAGCTTATTCTCACACAGCTGTCAGTTAGAGCGAAAAAAAAAAAACTGCTGGGTGTCATGATTTATTTTACAGAGTCATTGCTTTAGAAATGAGGYGACAACACACTGGCTTCAGTTCTGGCTACCCTATTTGTAGGGAAGAAGAAAAGATCCGGAGAGAGTCAGCAAAAATAATAAAGAAACGTCTGAGAACAGACAGACAGAACAGATGGAAATGCCTCTGTTTCTACTGAAGAAAAGTAACACAGGAAATGCTAAATATATATGTGTATCAAATGATCAATAGCAAATGGAGAATAAGGAAGAAACTTCTGTAAAAAGTTCTATTTGTATAGAATATATACTGCTGAGTGTGTGTTACAGGTATCCCTCTGTTCATTTAGGCAAGACAGAAATTGCTATGGCCAAAAGTGAAGCAAATGTAGRCTGTAGCACTTCATGCTTTAAGTCTCGGAGATGCTGGAAGAAATACCAATGTATTGGCCAAGGTGGTGGTCATAAAGGCTTATTTATTTTACCATTTTTGCTAGCTTCATGTTTTTTTTCTGTTTCTATCAATACTTTTTGATACTGCCCAATGTCATGCTTATGCACTGGATTAGAGAGGCCAGTCCAGAGCAAGAGTTCTGCATATTCTGCATTAGTATTGTTATTGTTCTCAAATATTATTTCTATAACTTCTCCCAAATTCTATCAAGCACCCTCACGTTTCTGTAGTCACAGTTCGCAGTCAGCGCAGGCTTTTGCAGATGAATCCAATACACACTTGCAAATCCACAGTGAGCTGCTCAGACAAACTCAGCCCACCCAAAACCTGATGAAGCCACCTAATGCTTAATCACCTCCTGCCTCCTCAGCCAAAGTCACCTCCCAAACCAGAACACAACTGTAAATCCAACCAAACACTTTGCACACGAGAGCAAGACCAGCCCAAGTCTCCCTCCCAGGTGACGGGTCGAAAGCAGGGATGGCCAATGAGCATCTCTGTTCTGGTCAGTCTTGACAGTTCACGCAAAAGCAAGCATTCAAACCCTCCATGTAACAGCGCCTTCGTTTCTGTGGCTGAACCACCGCTRTTAATTTTTTGCGTGATGCCCCCAGGCTTAGGCTCTGATATCTGGGTTACGGTACCGAGCAGACTGTGAGGTCCCACACAGGCTTGGCCACCTCGCTTCTTCACTGCAGTTGCAGGAGGCACAWCAAGTTCAAAAACTAAACCAATGACCGAAACAAGAGGGAGGAGTAAGAAAGTACGAGTGAGCAATCAACCCACAAAAAGTTAGCTTCATAGCTAAGACAGGGGAAAGCAAACTGTATTTTTCTTCCTCAGATTAGAGCTTACCCATGCTGGTAAAGAGGAAGACATTGCCGGTCTGCRTCTGTCTCGGCTCCCGTGCTGGCCTTTCGGCGTGCCATGCTTGACGCACATGCCTGTTCATTGCTTGCTGGTGAAGTAGCACCACGTGCAATTAATGGTCAGTGGAGCAGCTCTAACTGGGGCACGATTACAGTTTAAATAACTGCTTTAAATGACACAATTATTCCAGTATTGGGAAGGCATTTAAAGCAACAGCTCTTTTTTGCCATCTGGTATGGTACTAAGTACTGGAAACAAACTTTTTCCAGGGAGTGCTCTTYTAATCCTCAGGAACATTTTGGCTGATACTTCAAAGAACTGAAGATTTTGCAGTCTCACTTTCTTTAGTGCCCAGTTGGAGATACCCTTTTCTTTTGGTGTAGAATGGTATCTCATAGCAATGTTCCCTCCAAGCACTGATCACTTTTGAAAATGTACACTTCGATGACCCAAGGTGATGACTGCAAAGGGAAATTACTGTGAGAATTCGTTAATAAAATAGGAAGCCATTATTTTTCATTGAGGATTTRGTGTCCTTTAGGAAAAGCACAGGTGAGATCATGTGCTTGCCTTTCTCTCTTAGATAAGAGCATGGAAATTATAGTAAACAATGCAAGCTTTGTATCAGCCTGCCGAAGGCAAGTATCGCTGACTTAATGTACCACAGATCTGCGACAGACAGCATGAACTACCTAATTGTTTAAATGACCTTGGAACAAAATAATTTGTATATCAAGTGGCAGTCCTAGGTATAAACCTCCTCAGAGCGAGGTACTCAGCAGATCTTTTTTAAGCACATTATTCCTTTGTGCTAGGTGGAACAAGACAGTGGAGATACAGTGGCTTTTCTGCTGCCTCAGAAGCACACTTGCATCAACTTTTCCCAGTTCACGTCTTCCCTCCATCTCGGTCCTACCAGTACTGGAGAGTTGACACAACCCTTCCTTTTCCTCTTTTCTCCTTGCCAGAGGCTGAGATCCTATAATTTGCTATCCCAAGGCCGGACATACCATCTATTCCACTACTGCTCTTCTCCATAGGGCGAGGACATCCTGGTGAAGKGCTTGCACAGGAGTGTGAAATTGGGTGCTTTTACCTGCACACTTACCAGCTACTACACCCAGYACAATGACGCGTAAGTTCCTTTCATGAACCAAAGACAAGTAAAAAAATGTCATTTTTTGTGATGTGTGGGAAAAGCCTAGAAAAGGAAAGAATTCCACATCTTCTTCCCCCTCCTTCAAAAACCAGATAGATGCAATACATAAGCCTTGATCTTGTCTGGCCCATCACATTTCCAATGCATAAAGCAAGCTCAAAAATGTCCTCAGATAAGACAGTCTTCCTAGCTCAAGCTATTTAAGTTAACAGTCAATAAATGTAAACCAATTCAGAATTTCACTGGGAATACAGATCTGGCATTTATCACAGAGGAATACTGGGATAACACAGCTGGGACACAGTTATTTTCACTGCTTCCAGGCATGTATCTAAAAGGAGTGCGCTGAAGGAAATACTGGGGAGTTGAGAGTTGACTGCAATCTGATCTTAAATGCCCAAGGTCTTCCCCTCCAAAAGGCATTTGCTTGAGGGTATGCAGTGCCTGTGAGGCTGGCAGGGGGGGCCAAACAGGAGGAGTGATGATGCAGAGACCACCAGGTGAAAGAGCTCTGGCCAAGCGATGGTTTACAGATAGACGGGGGGGCTTTTTCRTTTGTTTTCTTTTATTCAGCTTGGCTGCAGAAGCCACATGAGTATCTCGTCTCAGTAGGCACAGAGGCACCAACGATGGAGGGATAACCTGTGGGATTAGCCCACCTGGCATGTTGAAAGCGGACAAAACATTTCAAGGAGAATAAGAAGGAATAAGTGGAACTCTACAGCAAAAACTGCTATATAAAAAGGARAACTTGTAAAGTAGCTCTATCTTAAAACAGGGGAAGGATAAAAAGGTATTTTGAAGCTTTTAATTTCTTTTCTCACCCATTTCCACTAAGAATTATTTTTTTGGAGTGGGATGGTGCATCTTTTATTCTTTAACAAAGATTATCRGAAACATGAATTTAAACATGGAGAGCCAATCTAGAAGTGCAGGAAGGCACTCTAGAGTACCATCTAATTGTAAAAATTAAGGATGGAATAGTCATCTAAATCCATTCTGCTGCCAAAGCAGAATAGTTCCCTACAGTATATTTACAAGTTTTTAGCGCCTTGGCTTTATGCCTCACATGCATCAGAGACATGCTTTTAGGCCAATAAAACATCCCTTGTCATTGCTTAATGCTGTAAGAATTAATTTGCCACTAATTATTCCTTATTTTAAAATCCTGCTCTTTGGATARCTGTGACATAGTTCTTAAAAATTTGCAGTAGTTTAAGAGTAGAACTGCACCATTCCCTCCAGCTCCCTGCACATAAAGGGCAGATCTTCAAATATGCTGTACTTTTCCCACTTTAATTTTAACTCTTGCAGCTGACCCACACTCCCTAGGATCCAACAGATTCTTCTGGCAGCCTAAGGGAGAAAAAATACCATGATTTGGAGGGGGTACTAATGGGGACTTACTTGACTTCTCACTGCTGCTGTTTGGGCACCCCCGGACTACCCTCCAGAAGGCCTGTTCCTTCACGTTTATACTGCTGCGGCTGGAAAAGGTGTAATCATGAAAGTTAGCACTGAATTCTGACCAAGAGAGGCCTGATAAAGAAAAGATGAAGTCTCAACTTGATTGAAATCTAAGAAGATATGATTTCACTCTCAGTGAGTCTCTCTCAGTCTCTCTTGCACACACACAATCTCAGCGTAAGTAATTCCATCTTTTATAGTCGAAGGGTCGGCCTTTTCAACCCTGTATTTCTTCCGTAGCAAGTCACAGTTTCTGCTCTCCCATTAGATCTGTACAACCGGCATCCTAAACAAACCACAAAAGCAAGGCAATTTGAAGTTATTGGATACTTTTATTTTAATGCAGCACCCAGTTTTATATCGCATACATGGACATTCTGCAGCTGTGAAAACAAATTGCTTAAATCTGGCTATCTGCTTTATAATTTAAAATTCAAATATTTAGTAGCCCCAGGGTATTTTTTTTTAGATTAACAAGGATAATGCTTGCAATACCATTTTTCATATAAAAAAATCAGTATCAGAGTAAAACATAACACACATCCTCATAGCACATTGTCATGAAGATAACTGGACAAAGCTTCAAAGTACATAATTTTTTCTTARGGGTATTACATCATTTGGGTTTTATTTCCTGAAAAACTATTTTTTTCACCTTAGTCAAAAAATATGTGGCTTCATGAGGACCTCTTTTCCTTCTGACTTTCACAATACCAAGAATTTTCTTGTCAAGGACTGTGCGTGCTGAAGGCTAAAGGGCTGATGGTAGTGGAAAACTGACACTCCTCATACTCTGGCAATGAACTTTTACGGACTCTTTCTCCCAGTCTGGGAGCTCAGCTGGGAGAAAAGCAGCTCATACACCAGGGAAAGGTAATTTCCATATTATGTCAATCCTAAAAGCTTTCTGCGAAGAGTTCCGAGCCCCAGCCATCCCTCTGGGGTTGTTTTACAACACAAGCCATCCTCTCCCCGCGCCGGTTAGCCCTGATAGCATCACACTTGTAATATCTGRATGACAGTTGAGCAAGTTCCTCTCCCTGATGTAGCAAAAGAATTCCCAGAAGCAAAACATAAAAATAGTTTGGAGATAATCTTTTGAGTTAAAAGGATATTTGTCAACATACCATTAACAGGGCTGTATTCACCRATGACTGACTTTTGTGCTATGTCAGTCACATGAGAACTCTCTGGAAAGATGGTAATATTTTCGCTGCATCCTAGTGTTAATTTAGTGATCAACATCCTCCTCCTAATTATTAAGGACTGGTGCTTGCAACAGGCATTTTGTTTAGGCTGATGCCTCTGAAATGGAAACTGTTCACCTTGCTTAATACTAGGTCATTATTTATATTTAAAGGCTCAAATAATGATAGCTTGGTCACAGGACAGAGGCAAAAATCTACACTTTGTTGGACATTTTCCTTTTTTCACCTGTGAATTACCAAGTATCAAAATAAGTACTTCATAGAAAGGTATTAGGTTTAATAAACATGAATGAGTCCACAAAGAAATGCATGATCAAAAGAAAGATACTCAAACTGAAGAGGATCCTTATCTGGGATGTTTAAGAATATTTAGTCGTCCAAATCAGGACAGCTGTAGGAAAGCAAAGATTTAGGAAGCAGCAGCGGACCAYGGGCACTGCCAGCCTAGGGGTCAGCACACCCTGTCGGGCGCGAGGAAGCTGTGTTTAGCTCCTGTTCCCAGGCAGCCTCCCTYACCGTGATCCTCCGCTCTGTGCAAATACCCACAGAATCAGTGAATGGAAGAGAGTGAGCCCTGAGGAGCAAAAAGGCGCTCTCGCCCCTGGTAGGGCTGCAAGCTTGGACAGGCAGGTTCTCGTCCCTGTTCTAGGTCAGGTAGAACAAGGACTTGAAAGCTCACTGCTCTCCTGCAGCTCAAGAAAGTGTCTTAGATATTAAAAAAAATGGCTGTGAAATCTCCCATTTTGACCAGATGCTTTGTCTTGGGTCTAGGAGCGTCTCCCATCCAAAATTTCATCTAGCAAATGTTTCTGTAAGAAGTGGTGACTCCTCTGAACCCTTGTTTTTCCAGTGGAAAAATACTTCTTGAGAAACTTAGTGGTACTGGACTTAGATGTAAATTTGGACCAGCCAGGGTACATTAATAGTAGCCATGGGCATGGCTGTGCTGAGCAACTGGCTGCCAGAAGCAGTACCTGTAACTTCATTATGCCTTCCCGCTCCCTCTCAAAATGGTAACAACCTCCCAAAACAAGAGTCACTTTTTCATTTTATATAGATTACCATGATTGCTGCAGTACTGAGGCCTAGAGGAGAATAATTTCATGCATCATATATATAACACATTACCATTTCTCCTTGAATATTTTGCTTTCCTCTCTGTATAAAGCAGTATATCATCATCACAGCTGATACCACACCAAACTGAACATAAGATCAGCTATTATTCCAGGCCTTGAAGCCGAGTAGAGCATTTGATTGCACCTCTAAAAATATAACTTCAGTAATAGTTAAATTTTAAATTTATTAACTCCTGTAGTAGAGTAATAACTGAGTAAATACAGCACTGACAGTTATCCAGCTATCCTAATTTATAATGAACAGAAAATAATTGTACTTCATAAGTGAGACATCCAAAAAAGCTATGTGAAATAGACTTTTCAACTCTTCCCTTGAACAGCATCTCCTTAATGGTTAACCCAGGTGAAATAAATGGAGGAAGCTCTTATCGAACACAAGAAAATTGTCAACAGCCTTAAAAATGCAACTTATACATTTCTTTGTAATCATTGAAAAGCCTTCCTCCAATAGTTACTTTTTAACCAAATGACAGTGTGAACACTAAAAAGCAAACAAAGAGCATTTCACTTCCTTAAAGTTTCAGTAATCATTCAGTGTAATGAACAAAACAAACAAACAAACAAAAAAAGATGTTAACTTCTAAACACTACCACTAATAACCAGATAATAACMAGAGCCTAGCAGTTCTTTTGCAGCTCAGAGGCAAAGTTTGCAATTCTAGTATTTCGTCATGGACCATGAATGACCATCTCCCTTAAGCTATGGAACAGTCACACAGGCAGTCCCAAATCCAAAGAAATAGCTAAATAGTTATTATTGTTGACGCARTGATGCTTAGCTGAATTAAAAGTAGTATGTTACAAAAATAGACTTTCAGTAACAATTGTGCAAATGCTTTTTTTTTTCCAGCTTTGGATTTATGGATCTATATTACACATCCTTTCAGCAAAAGTAGTCTGTTTAGCCACCTTTTTAGGCATTTATGTTGATGTCATTCTTGTTTATCTCTAAGCAAAACTTTTAGCTGTTTGATATCCAACTGCAACCACTGGTTATTTCAAACCTGTTTCTGCTTTCTCCCTGACCCAGGGCCATTCTTTAGCTGCAGGGAGAAAGCATCACCTCAGAAATGGAAGAAATATAATGCACATTTTTTGAAAGCCAAATGCATACACTTAAATTAGGTCACTGAACAATAGGATATGAAACACATCCAGCGTCACATTTAAGGGGGCTAACAGGCAGGTGACATTCCATTGCAATGAAGCATGCAACATACTCATAAAGGCAGCACGGCTGACATCGTTACCTATGAAATTATCTGCTGAATATTGGACCAAGAAATTAAAAATTAGTTAGCTGGCTTCCATTGCTAGAACTGAGACCTAATCCAATGACCATTGCATCTATGGAAAAATTTCCATGGAATTTATTTGGCTCTTCATCAGACCCAGGTTAAAAATTAATCTTTGCTTCCTTATTTAGAAAACAGATGGGCATTAGCAGCTTCACCTTATCAGTAGCACCTGCAGTAAGGTGCAAATGAACCTTAATGATAGCATGCTGTAGGAGGCAATTTCCATCACAGCATTTTATAACCTCATATACAGGACTTGTGCAATCTCATTTCTTGTACACATCCTTAGAACAATTCAGCAGCTATTAAGACAAGAAAGCAGACTAATACAAACATACATAGAATAGGTTTTATAAAAGTGCTGAGCAGAATGCATTTTTAACCTCCTAGAAGAACTACACTGTTGATTTGAAAACAAACAAGAAAGCAATAAACCAATGATCTCAAACATGCTAACAGTTTATAAGGACACTAGCAGTTGCAAGCAAGTGATTAAACACTGGTGGTAGCAAACAGTTATAGCTCAAAAAAAAAAAACAGATTTTTTTTTTGTAATTTCCAAAATAATCAAATTTTAATATTTTTTACTGCTCTTTCATATGATTTGATACTTATAAAATAAAGTTCCTCTAACATTAAAATACATCCGTGATTGAATAATAAACAGTATTAAGAAAATAATTATCTGACATGTGATTGTGGATAAAGACTCTGCATGTCCAGAAAGTTTTATTCTTTGTTTTACTTTAAACCCACAGATACTCTGCCATGATATACTCCTACAGGAATAAGTAACATCCAGGAACTCACCTCAGAGAGTGAGTTTTAAACAAGAATTCTGGAATTGTACCTCTTAATAATTGTGGCAAGAGGTGCTCCAAGGATGCATATAAATCAGGAATTCTTTACATAAATAAAATACTCTTAGGCTATTTCCTTTCAGTGGTCCACATTTACATGTTAGACTGGGAAGAGGGTGGGAAGAAGGTAAACCATCCCCCACTCAGAAATATCCTACAGTTTGATATTTATTTTCTGTATCTTCTTCATCTGCCAAGGCCAACATGCACAGTAGGTCACAMAAGAGACCTGACAACCTGTTCTTCCCCAGTGCCGTCACCTCGGTGAAAGCTTTACGCAGTTGTGCTGTGCTCTTATCGTTGCAAAACTCTTGGCACAAGCATTCTCTTACTGCCGCTGAATAACTTGCCAAAGGTCACAAGACTGTTACAGGACGTAGCTGCTCCAACTGTGTTTCCAAGGCAATTCGTTCCTTATGAACTTCCTGGAGCATGGAGAGAGATGCACTGTAAGTTTTGTGACACTCACATGCACTAGTAAAGAGCTGTGCAGTAAACCACGAGCATTTACTAGACACAAGGCTTTACTGTTTACATGGCATTCTGTGTAGTCTCAAAACATTGTATAAATACCTGACAACTGTTCTTCACAACAGTCAGAATCACAGAGTGGGTGAGGTTGGAAGGGACCTCTGGAGATCATCTAGTCCAACTTCCCTSCTCAAGCAGGGTCACTTAGAGCATGTTAGACAGGGCTGCATCCAGGMGGGYYTTGAAKATCTCCAGAGAAGGAGACTCCACAACCTCTCTGCGCAACCTGKKCCRGKGCTCTGTCACTCTCACACTGAAGAAATTCCYCCTCATRKTCARRTGGAACTTCCTGTGTTTCAGTTTGTGCCTGTTGCCTCTTTTTCCTGTCTCATGGGACAACTGAAAATAGTTTAGCCCCGTCCCCTTGACACCCTCCCTCAGGTACTTATATACACTGATAAGATCCCCCCTCAGGCTTCTTTTCCCCCGGCTAAACAGGCCCAGCTCTCGTAGCCGTTCCTCACAGGGCAGGTGCTCCAGTCCTCTGACTATCTTCATAGCCCTACACTGGACTCCCTCCAGTAGTTCCATGTCTCTCTTGGACTGGGGAGCCCACAACTGGACACAGTACTCGAGATGATGCCTCAGCAGGGCTGAGTAGAGGGGCAGGATCACCTTCCTCGACCTGCTGGCAACACTCTTCCTAWTGCAGCCCAGGAGACCATTGGCCTTCTTGGCCACAAGGGCACATTGCTGGCTCATGGTCAAYYTGTCATCCACCAGCACTCCCAGGTCCTTCTCTGCAGAGCTGCTTTCCAGCAGGTCAGCCCCCAGCTTGTACTGGTCCCTAGGGTTATTTTTCCCTAGGTGCAGGTCCTTGCACTTGCCCTTGTTGAACCCCATGAGGTTCCTCTCTGCCCAGCTCTCCAGCCTGTCCATGTCTCTCTGAATGGCAGCACAGCCCTCAGGTGTATCAGCCACTCCTCCCTTCTTAGTACCATCAGCAAACTTGCTGAGGAGGCACTCTGTCCCTTCGTTCAGGTCATTGATGAAGATGTTGAACAGGCTGGGATCCAGTACTGAGCCCTGGGGGAYGCTGTAGGTTTAATGGCAAGAGAATGCCAGTTCTGGTCACTATGTTCCATTTCCAAACCATTGAGAACTGGAAGTATTGTGGACAGTTACACATTTAGCTCTCAACCCCCAATAATAATGTGTGATTAGTGACTGATGTCAGCAGTTTTAGAAAGAACCCTGTAACATAAGTTCACCTCTCTTTCCATACCAGTGTGTTGATAATATGCAAGGGAGAAAAAGCTGCAGGAGATAAGGTTTGTACTACCCTTGGTTTAGGACACCAGAAAAAAAAACAATGCTCATAATTATAAGAAAGTAGCTCCTTGAGAATACTTTAAAATACAAGCCAGTYGACAACATTAAAAATCAGTCTTAGGTATTCACTTAAAGCACAGTTCAGCCACACTGTTGTATACCGAATGCCTGACTTCTGGAATCAGTGTCTATGTGGCAAAAGTGATCAGAAAAAATTAAAAGTTCTGCTTGAGTTGCTCATCTGCCCTGCGTGATACCATCACATTATCTAATTTTTTCAGAAGCATAAACCTGCTCTAACTGACAAGACAGCTGTATGCACACAGGCATAAACAGTAGAGTTTAGCTCTTTCTACAAAGTCTCATTCTACCCACACRTACTGCTAGCTATTCTCTTCCAGAGAGTAGGGAATAATGCAGTAGGTTTCACCTGAAAAAGGAACAAGATGCTCTGTTGGAGGTGACACATAACTGATTGCCAGGAGCACTGTCATCRGGATTTTTCAATGCATTCCTTACCTTCAGCTGCTGCTGGAGCTCACTGTTCAACCTGGCTAGCACAGCATTGGCTTCTTTGTTTTTTCGTATGGCAGTCTGAATAGCCCTTTTCTGCTTGGAAGACTGTCTGCCAGACAGATAAATACAAAACATTTCAATTAGGAGCCTCAATAGCAGCTGATGCCAGAAGATCAACCATCCATTTTGTGCTTCTATACACACTGGACTACACTTTAAGGAGTACAAACTACAAATCTAAGGAACAAAAATATAACACTGAAGTCAGATGGCTGAATCAGGTGGACTGTTTGAAAGTAAAATGGTCACACTTGTTAAGCTGAATGACAAACATTCTAGGCTGTCTCAATTATTTTAAAATCACTGGAGTCTGATTCAGCCTAATAATAATCCTTGCATAGTWTTTTTTGAAGAATCTTTTCTCTAGCTCTTTTTCAAACAGTAGAGTTTAGTGATTCATGAGCAGTTAACAGAAAATAAAAAAMCATTTTATTTGGAAAGAAAGGACATCTGCATGAAAATATTGTCTTAGATTTTTCAGAGCACAGCTGATTCTGCTACTTGAAAAATTAATCTTTTTTTTTTCAAAGCAGTCACTTCCACAAAACCATCTGATGTCACAAAGAGAAACAGGTAGGTGAATTACAGACTTCCCTCACCTCTTTTGCTGCTTAAAGAACGATTTTTTTCCTGTTATTATTACTGCATAGCCCATGGTAAGTGGTTTGGAGTAAATTACAGTTAAGCAGACAGGTAGAAAACAAGACAGTTCAGTACATAAGAATCAACTTACCAACAGAAGTAACAACAGGAAAAAGGAAAGAAAGCATAAAATACCGGCTGAATAAGCAACCCCTCTTCTAAATAGATTATTTAAAAGTCTTACATGAGGCATCAACAACTCTTTAACGACAACATAGTCTAAAACAGATGCCCATCCTAAATAACTCCACAGTGGTACACCCCGTTAGCTCTTTCTTTAAACAGAGCTGATGGCAGTGATCTTTGCAACAGAACTGCTGTTTCCTGGAATAAGCTAGTTTTTATGCTATTATCTTCCAGCAAATTGCTATTTTTCTGCTTAACTATTTTGCTTCAAACCACTCTCCATAGGCTCTAGAGTAATTATGATAGGGGAAAACAAAACAAAACAAAACAAACAAAAAAAACAACACAGAGATCTATCCCCACCGTCATTTAAACATTTTAGGAAAGATGCAGACGAGACTGGATTAAGTTGAGAAGTTAACAAATGTTGTTATCTTTCTTTGAACCACTACGGCGCACACATTCCCAAAGCACAAAACAGCACTTTGAGGGCATCCTAGGAGTCCTATTATTCAGTCTAATCTCCAATTTCGCAGCACAGATTCAGGCTACTGATAAAGTTTGCCAAGAACTGCTTGACTGATTTGGGCAGTGTGGCTTTGTTTCAGATTGAGCTAGATGTCTTTGAAAGGCTTTGAGTGAAGGCAAGCCATAAYGTCTGCACACTGTTTCAGCTGCGGGAGACGTATAGGCCCTAAAGGCCTTCAAGTGCCTTCACTTACCATGCCTCAGTAGTACAGCCCCTCCCACATAGCTATCAAATAAATATACACTGAAGTCCCTAGAACTCYTTGTTCGTGACAGCTTCAGCAGTTACACTGAGGAGAGCAAAATAACACACACTGCACTTGGCAGTTATTGGATCGTCATGATGTCTACGGCTCAGCTCATACCAATGGCGAGCTCATTTCTACCATTCCTTGCTATGGAGAAATACCACAAGGATATGACCAAGCAATCTTGAACTCCAGTTCCTGCACATTGAAATGATTGTATCTGTCAAAATGAATGAGTAAAATTAAAAGACTTGTGCAAAATGAAAACACACACTCATAGAGTTAAAAAGAGATCTCTGCTAGAGATGTTGGCTGAACAACGAGGCTTGATCTTCAGACATGCTTAATAGGCAGAGAGGTGGGAAAAYTGGTACATTTTGAAGAGGCCATCAATCAAATACTACCACTTAGAGTCTGTACAGACTTAGTCTGTATYTGAGTGGGCAAATCTAGATCTCAGAGGCCTGTATCTCATGATGAACTTGCAAAACTGGAAACATCAAGCACAGGWATTACACAAAAAACAACCCCAGTTACATCAGATCTCATGGTGCAGTTTGACATGCTTGGTATGGGTTTTTACTTTTGGACTGGGAGGTGAGGCTTAACTGCTGGCAAGGAAGAGGTCACATTTATGGTGGGAGAAAGCTCGGGGTTCTCCAGTGCCTGCGTCTCAGGCCGGAACTTCCTGCGGACAGGTTTGGAGGGCGGCTGAGCGAGCACCACCTCCTGTAAGGGAAAAGCACAGCAAGGTTAGGTCAGGCAATAGATGTCCAGTTACTAAGCCTGGGAAGATGCAGAAATTGCTCATGTCCAATCTAAGATTTCATAATTTAAAGAGGTGCAGAGCTTAATTTAAATTTGGTAAAAGTCTCTTAGTTTTTTTTGACTTTGTTCAAAGAAACAATAACCCCTACAACCCCCTAATGAATGAAGCTATTACACTACTGTTTTGTCTTCACCTGGGTTACAGACTCCTCAAAACTGGACTGTACAGCTCTATGTACAAACACATACACTAGTTCCCAATTGGCTCAAAAGCATTTAAATCAAAGTAAGATTTACTTTTAATTGTGCATGTCTGCTAAGAATTGATAATCAATCACTTGCACCTCAGTTTACTGCCTTGATACCTCACTCTTTGGCATGGATTCTCTTCCTTCTTTTCCTCCACTCTTATATGAAGCAGCACTGAAACTAGCCTAGAAAAACACGTGTATAATTATCCACGCAAAATTAACATGTTGAATGTGTAGATGATCAGGTTTTTTTCTTGACAGTTTGCCTTGAAGAGACAGTCTGACTTATAGGTAAAACAAAAAGTCTTTGATTTTTATGTCTTTAACAGTAAGAAGAGTTTTCACTATTTTAAATTAAGACAGCCTTTCTTTCACAATGGAAGTGGTTTAAAACTTTATAGATGTTTCAATACTGCAATATAAATATGCTACTTTTCAGTGACTTTTATAAGATCTCTTTTACAAGGGATATGAGCATTATTGTCCCATTTCATGAACGAGAAAGCTAAGGGTAGAAGAAAAGATAGAATGACATGACAAAGGTATTTAGTGTCACAGTCAAGAACAGAACCTGTTTTATTTTCACTCATGCAGTGTGCCTTTTGCTGGGCTAGGCTATCTTACTATGTTTTGGCCAAATGCTAATAAAATAGGAAAAAATTAAATGAGGTGGCCTACTTTGAACTGAGCCAGCAGTCATAAGAAAAAAAAAAGTATTCAGCCTGGCTCAGCAGAAGAGATTACTACGAGTGACATGGAATGAAAACAACATAAATCCATCAACATTTAGAATTAGAATTATTAGAGGAATTAGAATTGTAAGGGACAAGGAATTTTGATATTAAAATACCCAAATTACTAACACTTTCACCATCACTTGAAAAAAAAATTTTAAACATTATGAGATCTTTTGCTCAGGACACCAGCACTGCACAGATCTCAGATAATACTGTGCTCAGAAACCCTATGCTTGTGTGTAGCTCTCTGTAAACAGATGATGTAGAGCAAGCAAGGAACCTGTGTCTGACTTCTGCAACTATAAACAGGTAGGATGCCAAATACATAATCCATGACTATCTTAAACTGCCAAAAAAACTCCAAAATTCATAGGGTAAATCCCTCTCCCACTTCAAACACAATACTGGAAGAAACACCAGTTCCTAAAAGCAGATCCTTCCACAGGGGCTCTTTGACAGACTGCTGAGGCACCAGCCCTTTAAAGGCCACAGTCAGCACTTCACCCACAACCTCCATCCCACAGCCTGTGGCTTCTCTGTATGTTAGGGASTGAGCTGGGAAGATACTGACTATGAAGCAGGTGGACCAAAAGAATTTAAATTTTCCCAGGAGAGGTGCAAAGCAGAGCCAGCAAAATGTGGGGCTCGGCTCAAAGTAGCAGGCAGTGAACACAAGTGGACCAAGGACGCTGCCTGAAAAGCCCTACTGTACACAGAAAAATTATGCTGGGGCATTTGTCAGTGCTCCCCGTTAGGSCATGAAGCATATTGATGCTCCCTAGGGCAAGGTATATGCTAGATATAGCACCTGCCAACACTTCTTGCCTGAGCTGAGCAAAGATTTTGCAGGTGCCCCCTGGCTGCAGTAGGGGCTGGGGCAATCTCCAGCTGCCCTCTATCAAAAATCTGTAGGAGGAGGCAGTGGCAGCATGAGTACAGCTAGGAAAACGTTTGCTTAAGGCCACTCTATCCATGAGTGAGGCTCTGTGAAGACTGTCATTGCAATTTTAGTGATTAATTTATACAAATTACATGCTCATGCAAAAACATAATAGAAAAAYGTACATCTTAAGCAAGCATTCGAGGAAATGTCTCAAATTCTATGCACATTTAGTAGCAGATTCTGACCTCTAGCAAACAGGAGTGTTTATATGGGATCAAAACCGAATCTTTAATAACCGGAAGCAAGAAGTGTGTCACAATTTGGAAGATTTACTGTGAAACAGAGGTCAAAAACAATCAAATTCTCTTTTGTCTTCCCTAAGGCTCCACAAGTCCCTATTGATTCGAAACAAATGGCAARCTGCCCTTCTTAAAGCACATACACTGATGTGTATGTACTAAGAGCTTTCTTAATGATTTATCTGAGCTGATGTCACACATGATCCCAGTTCTCTCTAGCGCCTTGACCTCCAGAGAAGATAAACATGTAAAAACATAACCCTAACCCCCAGTTTAATTGCTTTAAAACCTAAAACAACGACATTTGTTGATGAAGGCAAATCACTCGACAATAGAACAACATGTGCAGGTCTCACCTTCTTTGTTGAACTGTTTTCTTCTGTCTGTGATGTGGGTCTATTCAACTGAGGATGTAATTCAACCTCGGATACTTGCTCTGTCTGTAACAACAAATCAGTCATTGCTACACCCAGAAAATGACTAGCAGTCACATACAATAAAGTCAGTGAAAGGAAACATTATACACAGAAAAGTTACCTTAACAATTCAACAGCGCAGGAAATAGAGATCCAGCGTGACAGCTGAATGGATGACATACGTCTTTTGTAGATTTTTAATGCCACTATTTTCTTTCTTTTTATTTTGATAGCAAAACAAGAGAAAAGCTTTTTTCTGTGAAATATTAGGAACCATGCCTCTGAATATAAATGACCTAGTGCCCAGGACATCTTCTAGAGTTACCCTTATCGCCTAAAGACTCATAGAAAAAACTAAGGCCTGGGGCAGGGTGGGAAATAAAAGCTAGAAAGATCTTGGTTGCACCTTGTCACCTTATCATCTCCTGAAACTGATGCAAATKCATTGGACTAAGCCTCTGCCTTTGAAATATGTAAGGCTAGAACGAAAAACTATGAAAGATACCAAAAATTACTATAAAGTTACTAAAAATATAAGTCATAAAAGAAGCCAATAATCTCTCTCCTTCCTTCCTTCCTTCCTTCCTCCCAAATAGAAACCTAGGTTAAGACTTAAAACATGGGTCTACACTTAAGGCAAACAAAACACCCCACCTCCAATAACTTTCTTCCACAGGTGTAAAGTGGAGCACAAACCCTTTTCTTTCGCTGCCTCCCAATCTTCCAGTACCTTTGGAGTTTGCTTTACCAGGACATGGTGCAGCACTTCTGCTAAGGAAGGGTACCAGAATCTGGAGGTATTTGTCCCTGGCATACCACGAAAATTTGGTAAGGCCATTTTCCATARAGAAGCTATCAGGTGGCTCTTCAAGAAGGGGAGGGAAGGAAGGAGCAGGAAGGTGGAAGACACTCAGCTCCCGCCTCTTCTGCTCTTCCCCAATTCTGTGAAGACAGAGCCCAACTGACAAGGRCCTCCAGGCAGGATAGGCAATCTGCCATCATGATCTTTTCTCAAAAATGGCTCATTTCTTTAAAGAAAAAAAAAGTTTGTGTCTAAAACAAAAAAGTGCAAAGTAAAACCCAAACTTTAATGGGGCCAAAATCCTACCAACAATAATTTGTCATGCACTGAAGAGTCTAACCTCCTGTTGCTTAGACTCATCAAGTTCTGTAGCAGTAAAAAGTTTCACAGTGCTTAATYATAAGTTTAAAAAAAGACAGAATGTACAGAATTTGGTATGTTTTAAAAAAAGAAGATCTTTTTTATACCACTTCCATTTCTTTCATAACAAAAACAATAAGARCTCAACAAAAAGCTGCAGGGGAAAAGGAGTTCTGTCAGGCTACTGCTGTTCTTCAACTATATGATGTCGAACATGTGCACAGAGGAGTGCGATTTGTGATCTCCTTCTAAATGCACGCGCAATTCCTCTGGAGAGCAGGAAAATGTGTCTCGGCTGACAAGATTTCTCTCCTGCTCTTCCAAGTGCTACATCTGCAGTGTTATCTGATGCTAGAAAATAAGTCTACTCTAATTTTCCAGGAGTTTTTGAATATTAATATTTTAAATACTTGGATTTTAATAACTATTAGATTTTAGCATTTCAATTCTGGAAATCACTTCATGGATTGAAAAGCTTCTATTACAACCAGTGACTAGACGATCTCCAGAGGTCCCTTCCAACCTTGCTGATTCTATGATATAGGAGGGCAAAATGGAAGACAGCAATATTCTGTTCTGTCTACAAAAATCAAAGATCTTTAGAAAAGCATATTATGCAATACAGCATTTCTTTATTAATAAGCTGAATAGCCCATAAACTCCCTGATTTCTAGGATCACTTTCTATATATTYGAAAGAAATCAAGTTTCTAAGCACTGGTAACAGTAGTCTGGCAAAGTTGCAGTCAACATTAAACCYTGCCTGCAAGGCAAGAACACAGTACCTTATTCCACAGAATGAGAGATGGACCTTGTGAATATTCATACACAGGTAAATGCAACTTTTCAAGAATCAGCCTGAGCAAGTAATACAGAAATGACWAATAGACTTGTACTCCACACTGTCAATTACAAGTAAACAGGAAAATAGAAATCAGAATAAGATAACAGGACCTGGAGGAGGAAAAAAACAAACCAGAACCCAACATGATCAAAAAAATGGCCTCATTGGAGGAGAGAATATTATTTTAAATTGAAGAAAACTGAAATGGGTAAAAGGGCAAACTTTGTGTCCTGCTGGAAGCAAATACAAAACAGAGTGCTGATRCTGATGCCCAAAGGCTATGATTTCAAAGCTTCCAACAATCCACTAGCACAGTTCCTAATGGGGCTGCACCTATTTCTCACTGGCTATATGAGCGTGGAGATGTGGCTGGTAGCTTAACAACCGTGACTACTAGAGGGCTTCAYACCTGCTGGCTTAGGTTGGAACTGCGGAGCTGGCTGTTACTCCCTGCTGTCAGGATAGTGAGTGCATACCTCAGCCAGGTATGCAAAGCCCAGCAGCCTGGACAGTGCAGGCAGACAGTGAAATAAATAAATGGCTACATTTGACCAAAAAACAACAAAAAAAACCCAAAAAACAAAAAACAAAACAAAAAAAAATCCCACCAGTTCTGGTGAGGCAGCCCATCCGTAACGAGGAAAACCAAGCGACTGCCGTGTCCCTAAAGTGCCACCTAGTGGCACGCAAAACAGGCCATTTCTGTGTATTTTGCTTAGAGTGCAAAAAAATAGCGGTGTTCGTATTCTGTGCTTGTACACTGAATTGCGCTTGTTCCTGCGGTGCAGATTCATTCACAGGGTGGGAGGACAACAAGCGCTMGGACAGAGCGAGCTGTAGCTCTTTGGAGCTTCTCCCTCACGTAGAAGCTTGGTCAGTGATTTGCAGTATTTGATGATACAGAAAAATCTGTATGCTGCTGCAGCGGATTTTGTTCAAGGGTTGACACTACTTAACCTAGGCAAAAATCTTTATATATAAACTGCAACTGCATCAGTGCAAGGGTTTTCTGATACAGCTAATCCAGGAATCTTCTCTAGACAAGGCTTTAGAGGCTCTGCAAGCACTCCTACAACCTGGTATCTCCCCACACTGTCCCCACATGGATTTTAACGGAAAAATCTTCCAAGGGGATATTGGAAATTTCCAGTGGTAACACTGTGAGATTTCAGAGTCTGAACTTTCTCCTTAAAGAGTAATATCTCCTACCTTGCTGACTACTGAAAATACATGGAGAATATTCCAAAGAAGGAAGCTGCTTGAAGTATGCTTCTGCAGGGAGGGAACCAGTCTAATATTCTTAGACATAACACGGCATTGACAAAAGGAGGAGCAATACACCTTTTTTKGGGGGGGTGGGGGGAGAGGGGCGCAGAGGAATCTTCACAGATTTCCTTCCCATCTCTGCTTTGGATGAGGGGTGAAACCAGTCCCTGTAGCCTTCTGCTTGTGGGAAGAGTGAGACCGACTCCGAAACATTTCTGTCTGAACTCTATAGTGGTGTGCAAGGAGAAAGTGTTCCAATTAAGGTGGGTTCCTTTTACTTAATTGTACTTTTTGATTGTTCTTATTGCATGCTTAGTATAGTCTTTGAGCAGCTCATTTCTCAATCAGAAACACAGCAAAAAAGCTTCCTTCAGCACAGCAGTAAATGTCCTAAAGAAATGTTTCTCTGATCACATCATTACAGTAGGGTTTAAAAATCTTTAACACTGGTTTATAAAACTTCAGAATCTAACCTCCCCATTATGCTTATATTGCTTATGCAATATGGTCTTCCAAAGGAAAATTCAGTTGTAGCAGTATAAAGGTGGTTAAATGGAAGAGTCTAATTCATGTCAATCAAATGGAGTAAATTTCTGCGTCCACATCCAAGGCTGCATCAGTTGTACTAGTTTGGAAATGAAAATCTTGCTCAGAGGTTAAAACACTCTCAGCAGTACAAAAGATAGTTTGTAAACCAGGTCTGGGAACATCTTAATTTTGGTAAGAACAATAAATGACTACAGAAAAGAGTAACATTATGTCCTATTTCAAAGACTGCAAAGAGCTTCACTGTTCACAGAGATGAAAATCTAGCTATTGATAAGTGCTCTCTCTTTCTTTCTTCACTAAGAATTTTTATTTTCTAGAAATAGTCATATCCTCCACATTCTCCCAGATAGAAGATAAAACTGGCCAACAAAGTCTCTGAGAATGGCCATAGCCAGGGGAGTGACCAACCCGCAGCCTATGGCCAATATTGAGCATTAGAACAGACAGTTCCTAATGGTTAGAGCATGGCAAGCAAGTATTAGGAATTGCAAGTGGTTGTTATTTCACTGTATGATCTTAGACCAGCCATTCATAACCTCACTGCTCCACATGACAACACTTACCAGGACCTTTCTAGAAGGGTACACAACAATCACTTGAGCACAAAGTGCTTTGAAAGCCTCAGATTTTTAAAGAGATTTTTGAAAAAGCCATTGAATTACTTTCAAATAGTTCCTCACTTGTATTTCTAGGTTTTTTGCTTAGCAATGCTGGATTATATATAGATTTCAGRCTCACTTTTCAAGACAATCCCTAACTGATCTTCCACTACAGGTGGTCTTCATGGAGCTTTCATATTTCTGTTACATAAGACCATTTTTTGCAAGAGGGAAAGAATATATTCTGGATTCAGATTATGCTCCACGGTAACTTTACACATGGAAATAGTCCCATTGTAGTCAATGGCACTACTCACAGGAATTAAATTCTCTCTGWAATAGTCCATAATCATCACTTACAATGCCACTGCTTAGATGTGAAAAAGGTATTAAGAATAGCTTATCTATAAGAAAAAGTAGGATACTAAATAGGCTTATTGCTCAGSATGTGCCTATTGCAATCTTTTATCAACTCTACGTAAGTTCATTTAAGAGRTATTTTTCTCCTTTCTAAACATTCATATTTTTGTATCTAACAGCAATTTCTAAGAAGTCAAGATGTCTCAATTTCAGTTTGTGACTCTAGTGTATCCCACACTGAATCATCAATTCTTTTCTATTGCCTGTTAGAGAAACCACAAATAATAAGACAGACAGAAAACCCACAGGGATGCAAATGCAACAAGGTGCCGGGGTCTTAGCGTGCTGACTGCTTTCTCAGCACTGCACAGCCCTTAAGTTTTGATAAGCTTTCTTTTCCTGAGCTGTCTGAGAGCTAGTGATAAGGTTTAGGAAAAAAGCAGTAAATATAAATGAATTGCTGCAATGTTTAGCCCATTTGCAAGGAAAGAACAGGACCCAGATGGAAGCATTAACAATCTGTTTCAATACCTCACTTCCACTAAACCAGATTAACATAAGCTAGAAAGGGGTATGCACATACCACTGGTGACACAGGCATTGGATTCTTGATTGTGTGGGTTTTTTTATTAAATATGAAGCCAAATTCAAAAATTATTACATATTTTAATTAAGATATTTGCCCTTCTCCCACCCTCCCAGAAACTTTAGAAAGTTTATGGTATCCATCAGCTACTCCCAAATTCAATTCCAACTGTACTAGTTTCCACCACTTCTTAAACCATAATTTATTTCATCTGGCCATTTTAGATTTAATAYATAATTTTCAAGACAGAGGAGGATAATCCACTTGTATTATATTAAAGTGGCAGATGGCAAAATCTTTTATGTTATAGAAGACTTTCAGTTTTATTATGGACTTCTTCAGTATCTAATACACTGTTTATACAACACATGTTAATCTGCAGCCAAAACAGTGGAGTTTATTTTTAAAAAATCACTTTTCTTACACAGCAGTTGTAAACAGAAGCTTAAAAAGTATTTCTGTGGTTTAATATGAAAAGGTAGTCTGGAAATAGACCATTGTGTATACAAATAGAAGGCTGCCAAAAGCAATTTTTTTTCTTTTTTTCTTCTTCTTTTTTTTTAATTTCTGCAACAAAATGTTCCTTCCTATAAAGCACCAGGTGTCCTGTCAACACTTGAAATTCCTCACATAATTTTACAGTGTAAGGAGTCACCTCAGCTGGCTGAACACTTTCTCAAAACAACCCCTGTAACAGAGATAAGCAAACCCTATCCCATCCTCCATCTATCTCAAGCTTTATCCAAATGTCTGTAAAAACAGACAGAGCACAGAACATATCCTGGGGACCAGCAGGTGTGGGCTGCTTTGGCCAATGTAGGGGGTGAAATATCCAACACTCAAGGAAGGCTTGCCAGGATTTCCAAATTAACTATGACTGAACAGTACTAAAACATGAAAATAATCATCATCCTCATATACAAAACACCTGATCCAAAGATCATTAGAGAAAATAGGATATCTCTGTGGTCTTGCACAGTCCTTGGTGAACTGACYGTGGAAGACAAGGGCCAGACAATCTGCAAGGGCTTTGCCTGACCATYAAGATATTCTGGCATCCAAAGTTTTTGCCCGAAGGTCTCTATAAATGCTGCAGTGTTTTTTCCAGCTCAGGCACAGCACTGCTGCCTTTGGAGCTTTGTACTCCTGCTGTCTGCAGTGAGTGCCAAATTCTTAGGTGCTGAGACAGCATTGCTATGTTTACAGCAGTAAACTACTCTGAGAAGAGGAGCGTTACTGGGAACTGGAACTTAACTGGCTACTCCATTAAAGTGTTTGAACAGGGCTTGCTTTTGGCCTGGACCAACTAACGTGCTCAAACAATTCCCAGGTAAAGGTAGGAGATGGCACATGGGCCAGGACCGGCTCCCAACACAGACCTTGCATGTGGCCACCCTGTTGAGGCGGCGAACGCTTTTGAGCAACACGGACGTGAGCTGCTCTACGCTTCTTGGCCTCAGTGYCAGAGATCAGCGTGGGCACATTTAATTCACTATTACAGACACTGCCTGAGCGCACCCAGTACCTGATGCCCCTTTGAGAGTTCAGGAGAACAGGGAGGCATACTAATAGAGACAATTTCTTGAACTGGGTCCCAGTTTTCACTTGCAATTTTTAATGATGAATGGTCACAAAGCTTCAAAGAATTAGGAGATATCAAATAACATTGTGAGAGCTGAGCGTTTAATATGTTAAAAAGAATATTATTTTAGTTTTCAAACGAAACGAGGTGCCCATAGCTGAGAAGCGTGACCCACTCCTCATCCCTCACCGCACTTAGAGACACAACTGTCTCTGTGGTTTCATTGAATCAACAATTTCTAATGCTAATGATGGTCACTAAATTGACAGTCTAACTATGACTTCAAATAATATAGTGAGATTTTAATCTTTAGAATTGCAATGCACTCAAGATGCTTTGATTTGATAAATGCAACAAATGCCTATCTGCTCCATTTCACATGAAGACTGTGCTTCAGTATGTAGCTTTTTCAGCACATGTCAAAACTGCCAATATGGAATCAAGAGGAAAAGTAAGTTCCAGATTCTCTATAAAAAAACTCCAGAACAAATCAGTATTAATATACAAAACCAACAAGCTTAAAATTTAGACTCCAGGAGAAGAAACTAGGAATGACATTTTCTTCAGCCAAGATATACAGAGTTTTCTTCCAGACTCGCTGTTTTCCAATCCCCTTATATACCACAGGCAGGACTGAAGATGCATCATCATTACTGGACAGGAAGGCACAGAAATAGAGTCATTAAAATAAAGGAAGGTTGATCTAATTGCAGAATGTTGCAGATAGTTAGCTGACATTGGATAAAATCCTGAAGAGTTATATTTACTCTTCAGTGTTCATCCATAACTCTTATTAACATAAATATGCCGCTAAGTCTCCCATAGTAAGCAGCTGTGGTAAACAGCTTCTGTAGGCTTAAAAGCCAACAGTAATAAAGTATTATTTTGGTTTCCATTGAAAAAATAACAACAGAGGTTTATTTGGGATGTGCATCTGCATGTTCAGTTCCAGTTCAGCTTCAGTGGAATGTTATTCATGTGCATCCAAAGTTATTCTCTGCTTGAAATCTGTGTCACTGAAAATCAGCTATGTATGCTGTTGCCTTGCTATCATGATTCCTACCGTCTGTAAATTGCATAGAATTTCCATGTAACCCTGGGGCAGCACAAAGTTTGGAGCCAGAGCGATTTCATTTCTCCTTGATGACTTACATTTACCATTAAGTTAAGAACACAGGACCAGAAAAAAATGATTTGGGACACTGAATCCAGTTCTCTTCAAGCCCAGACAATACACAGCAGATATTTCAAACAGCTACAAACTGTCTGTTCTATAGGACATTACTCACAAGGCCAAACAAACCAAAGACTTGTGGCCTTTTTTTTCTTGAAGAAGAAAAAGCTGTAACTTGTCACATGAGGTGAGGAAAAGAGTTAAGGGTATTGCCAGTGTCTCAAGTCTGTGCAATAACTTTGAGCATATTACATACTCATGGTCAGAATGAGAAGGAAAACATAAACTAATTATTCTTAAATAAACATAGGTACTACCGACTTGCTAAGTGTGACAYGTACCACTGGCAATTCATTGCTAAAGTTATACACAGACATATACACAGTAGTAAAAAGAAAATACTTCAAAATAACATACTACCCAAAACCAAACTCTAATCTGTGTATCAGCCTTTTTCCACATACAGTCTTTCCAAGTGCCTTCCATAGAATTTAGGCAAAACTGAACTGTCAGTAAGAAAGAAGCATTAAGAATTGAGGATTTTAATAAAGGATTTCATTCTGCATTTTACAACATCTTACTGGAAACATCAATTCAAAATGGCTTGCAGAGCAGCGGTATGGATGTAATTTGAATAAAAAAGATGCTAAATTGGAGATGCTGGTTTATCATGGTACCTCTCTGTATTATGTCAACTTGCCTTTTGTCCATCTTTATTTATAGTCATCACAGGGACCACAGACAAAAGCATCACTGCATTAGAAAAACATCTGGTGAAAACTTAGAGGAAATTAGGATGCACTTTGTAGACTGATGCAGATGGAAGTTGATACTATGCTGATTTTGGCAATAGAAAAAAAAATCCTGAGGACATGAAATTACCATACTTCTTTAGAGACAATCATGAAGAAAATAATGCACAGTTAATCCATTAACCTTAAAATCTGGTATAGCAGTTAAGAACACATCCATCCACATCTGAAAATATGTCTGCCTCTCAATGGTATAAAATGGCATGGGCTGGTAGAAGGAACTCAGACCAGAGAAGCCAGCCCAGCTGCTATTTCCTTATGAACTGGTAGGTCATCCCAAGGTCCCAAGAACTGAACTTGTCAAAATAAGCCTGTGTATCCACTGAGTTACAACTGAGGTTCGGTTGCACAATAAAAACAGAGTGCTCTGTGGTCAAAACAGAAGCAGACCTGGAGTTCAGGCCACAATTATACTAGCTCTATGCTCTACTTCGTGCTATGCTTACCCAGTGATCCAGTCCTTCTCCCCCCTTATTCATCTAACTGCATTATGGAGGCAGACTCAGATGTGGATATAATTTAGTAAGTTTATGATACGACTAGAGAYGTTTGGCACACTATGAATAACCAGTGTTTCAGTAGCTTGTTGAGCTTGATTACCTTGGAGGGTTTGACAGGAAAAATAATGTTTTYTTTAAGGGTGAAATAAATGTTATTAAAAACAACAGCAACCAAGGACTAAGGATGTCATTTCTATATTCCTATTGATKAAGCTCACAGAAGGACTTCTGCTTTATTGAAATGTAATACCTATCCCTTGATACTTCTATGCGCTTTGGTCTTAACATCCAACGAGCCCTTTAATCTCACACTAAAGAGCTCACCAGTCCAAGCTGCTTCTCAGCCATCCACAGAAAACCATAGTCTTCAGAAGAAATTATGTCCCTTTCCTCCTCCATCAACCAATTTTCAAAACACAGCCAAAATAATCACACCGCAAGCATACTTACATGGTGCACAATCACCTGAAATACGTGGGGCTCACCTCTCTTCCAAGCTACATTTGTTATTCAGAGTACTTAACTGCAGGAATACAGTAAAATATTAAGGTAATAAAAGGGATTTTCAACAATATTGTTGAAAAGAAGTTAAAACGGGAATTTAAGAAGAGCTTGGTAAATCCTGAAACAGGAAAAAGCTGAATGTGTCATTTCAGCATCATGGCTCTTGTTCAGTTCTTGATCCTGTCTCTGTTTTGAAAGCATATCCCTCTCTCCAATTTCTTCATGCTCTTTAAATCAAGGGCCCATTGGACTAATGCAATCCATATGCTCACTACTCCCTACATACCATTCGTAAGGTCAGCTAAACTGAATTATAGCCCCATCACACATACACCCCTATGGCTGATTACACCTTTATCACAGAAAGGCACATCTGAAGACAAAACAAACAGAACATGACAAGGGTGAAGCTTAAATGGTTTCAAGAAATGTTTTTATATACTTTTTTGTTAGAAGTCAGGACAACAATATTTTGAAAGATATTTCATTAAATATCTTTAAAAATCATCAGAATTAAATTGAGTAAATATAAGCAATACATGTAAGCAAACGATCAGCTATATATTCAATACTGAATAGACACAGAAGCCATTCCTTTTTTCAGAAAACAGACTTTTATATTGGATAGGAGTGGATCAAGAATTTCACACAAGGATCTTGTGTTTATAATTTTAGAAAGGTCCTGTATTCTACATGGTGCAGTGTAGGATAAGCAGTTGGTTCAGTATTTGTGATGGAGTAAGGAAGCAGCTGAATGTGAATAAATAAATTAAAAGCTCTCTTCACTGCCCTGGTGAAGAAATGAGAATCTATCATTTGACAAGAAAACAATTACCAAATCTTGCTTGGTAAAAGCAGGAGAGTTGGAGGTAAAAAGAGAAAAATTAGATTGTTTTTTTGTGCAGCTGTGGGTGGCAACAAACCTTTTAATAATTCTATCATAAGTACTGGACAACAAGAGCTGTTAACATTAGACTCTTCGAGTGGATCCAAAACTCAAGTGATGACTGCTTCTGGCCAAATAAAGGTGCCTCACCAAGGTTTTGTGTTTAATGAGCTGTTAGCTTTCCTGTGGATTTGTCCTCCATTTTGCATTTCACCCTAAGCGAGTAATATATACAGTGTACTGCTGCCTAAGGCTTAGCAGAGCCAACAGCATAAAAAGAACAACACTGATTCTCCACTGCTTCCTAAAATATGAAGAAGTATCTGCACGCAGATATTCATTATTATGTCTATTTTCAACGTGCTATGGTGTTATGATGCTCTAACAAAAATCGTGTGCCACTRATGGCTTGAAACTCAACAACACAACTGCCACGGAATTCACTTCATTTCAGCGTGATTTTTCACACTCATGGGTGAAATAAACTCTTATATGCTGTGGCTCCCTTAACAGATGACCTCTGAACATCTGAAGCTTAAGAAACAAAAAGCTGGTATCAAGCTCATGCCTTCTAGGCATCAAACTCTAATAGTAGACTAGCCTTAGTAGCCTTTAATTTATAATTTTATGCAGTGGGTGCATGCTGGCTCCATTACAAAAAGATATTATTAGTCAGTAATTTGACATTGCAACACATTGACTATACAGACCAATGGAAAAGGACAYGCATGAAATTCCGAGTGAACTGCACATGTGCATTAACTAGGAAATGCAAACAGCTTAGAAGTCCAAGCTAACTTGTTTTAACCACCACAACAGTAATATAAATATGGAGTAATACACAGTCTAAAACGTTGTACCTACCTGAGTTACAGAAGGTCGAGGGGGCAATGCAGGTGGTGGTGGGGGCAGCCAGCCAGACCTTGMACCTAAACAGCATGAGAGGAAAAAAACAAGAAACAAAACCCACTTTCACTCACTCACGAAAATAACTAGAAATAATTTCCCTGATAATTCCTAATAAAGAGGCAGTATTCAACACTTTAAAAAGAAATGAAATTTGATACGGAGCAAACTCTCTTTGAAATAACTTCCTYCAGTGCTTACTATTCTATAAGCAGTGATTTAATTGCCATAAAAAAAAGAATCCAAAACATTATCAAAAAAGCAAAGCTGGAAGCCAGTCAGCCACAAAACTGTAGCTAAAGCAATCTCATTCTAGTTGAAGAGCCCCAGAAACAGGGTCTACTTATCCTTTGGTAGGAGGATAAGAGACTTTGTTCTTTGTCATTAACATTATAGTCTTCTTTTTAAAAGTGCTGCTTCAATATCTACTGCAGACATCAGAGCTTACTGCAGATAAAACACACTACGTRATGGGGGAGGTAACCTGAAAAATTCTGCCATGGAATTAGAAAGACACAAGCCTAAATGAACCAAGAAGAAATCAGTTTGCTTTAGCTTTGTTTTGTGTATTTGAGTGTCATTACTCATTGGGGATATTCTGGGGGGAGAAGGAGAAGTAAGGGGAGAAAGACAATCCCTAATGGCCTCCTTCAGCACAGCACTATCCAGACTTTCAGTTTGAGCCAGCACAAATGCAGGGTAACAACCACATGGGTTTCAGGTATTTTAAGAAAACTGAGAAATAAGAGTGGCTGGAGCTACCACGGGACAAAACTACAGGACAGACGAAGTCTTCCAAAAGCAGCTACAAAGAAGAGGACAAGGGTAACGCAGAGATATCAAATGGGACCAACAGGAGCCTTTGGTGGGTTACCCTTCCTGAGGCCCCTGTTGCATTGTGTGCCTGCACTTGTGCTGGAAAAGACACAASACAGTTCCATCTCACACTGATGATTATTTGTAAAGGAAAAAAAAGATCAATATTAAATTTAGAAGTGTCTTTTATCACAATAATGCTACAAAAACAATTGCATTTATACACTTTTTATTTCCATGCATATTTTAAAAAGCCACAAAAACCACTATGGGCTTAGTTACAGCTTAGCCATTTACATATTTTATTCGMCAAGACTAAAAAYGTCTATATGGTTGGGAGAAAAAAGATAAATAAAAGATAAATATTAAGGATAACAGTGACATCAGAGTAAAAATGTGTRGGTGGAAATATTGACAACAGTGGTATTGGCTATAAACAGCTCCAAAGAGGCTTATAATACATTGGGTTTTTTACATCTTGTGTATCACCACCTCTTAAATGAAGCCTAAAAATCACTGTTTACAGTGCCAAAGAATGATCAAAACCCAGCTGAGGTTACACAAGGGAGCCGCTATCATACCTACAGATGTAAGAGAGATTCCAAAAAAGCACAGATTGATTATGATYCTTTCTCCCGTGTTTAATTAGTTCTGTTTATAAAGCCATTCTCCAGCTCTTCTTTAGAAATGGACAGCAGAATAAAAAAACTTACCTTCCTCTAGTCTGAACTTCAGGTTATTATTTCATTTATCTGACCACTGGCAGGTGCTTTGGCAATTAGGGCTAATGACAGTATTTGAAAACACAATCTAACTCAAACATAAGAGCTCTGTATATCAGCCATATACCTTAAAAGTGGACAAGTACATATGCTCAAAGTGATAAATTTATCTTCAGGAAATCTTGCAGGAGCTGTGCTTCAAAGCTCAGTAGAAACATCTGCGTGCATTTTACCTGCCTCTCCCCACCGGTTATCATGCTTATGCTATCATCTGTTCTCCTCCACGCAGCTCAAATGTCATGGCTAAGGAAGGTAGTGTGAATCATGTAAACTTCTTAATACATCCTGGCAGCTCAAACACAAGGCTACAGAGTACACTACACTACTGTAAAGAGCAAGAAGATCAGAAAGGCAACCCCCTGGAACAGACAGGCCAAGGGCATGCAGGTACCCAGGGCCAGGCACAGCAGCACCGCAGGCAAGGCACTAGGTTTGACTGCTCCTTTGGCCTTCTCAATGATGGTAGCCCTCCTCCAGCACCTACGATTTTTGTATTTGGTGGCTTTACCTCTGGCAACTGTTTTGCATTATTGCAACAGATTCATCAACTGAGAAGTGGCCTGAACTTCAGTGTTGCTCTACAGAAAACAGCACCTACTATCCTGCTCCCCTATAGTTCAAATTCAGTGATATACCTAGAAAAATAACAGCATAGTCTTTACTCCAAAAGGGACTAGTCTTGCTGGAAAAACATGACCTGAGGCTGTCTCCCAAGCCCTTCAGTGCGAAGCCCTGTAGGACTGCTGGAGTTTGCCCCACAAAATTCAGAAGGGAAAAGTAATTGTTCTGTAAAATGGTCAAGTAAAAGAGAAAATCACTTCTTCAGCTTTCAAAATATGATATAAATGAATTTAGTATTAAAGAAGTTGGATGCTTACACCATCTGCATTTGACCCAGTTTCCTCTTTTTTAATCTTGCAAATTCTAACTTAAGCTACTCATGAAATATTCATAGAATTCTTGCTGTTGCAGAACATCTCTGGCCTGTTGTTAGAAGGAAATCATGCTTACACTAGCACAATTGCTAGACAAGATACAAAGTCAGTAGATTTTGAGGACTAATAACAACTTATTATTAAAAAAAATTTTTTTTCCAAAGCACCAATGGAAAGAAAAGATATTGACACAACTTATATGCTTCAGCCTTTTCCAGTGTCACGACCCTAAGAGAATGCAATACTAACTGATACTCATAGACTTATGTGTATCAGCAGATGACTTGCAATGTTAGACTATTGCAGAATGTTTGCCCTCTTGCGATACTGTCCTACACAGTTCAATTCTTCCTGTTAAAGATGGTGTCATTACATTAACGTTGAAAGCAAACACAAATACAGGTGGAGGTCTATTTCCAAAATGAAAACAAGTATCATGGGATGGAGCATCAAAAAGAAAAATGTCATTTTTCAGGCATGTACAACCCAAAGCTTGAATAAGCTATTTGAAAAGATGTTTTCATAACCTGCACAAAAACAGATGGAAAGGGGCACGTGGGAGGAATCAGGGACAGAAGGACCAYGGGATAAGATGAAGTAAGCTTCCCTTCATGTAATTATCCATGTTTGGCTTGTTGCTGTTCTACTTACTGCCCTACAAGTCATACTATGACAAYGCAGTAATCCTTCCCGCGGCTGCTCCGAAAGTGCCGCCGCCAGCCCCACTGRCGATGACGAGATCAGAAACACCCTGAAGATGCAAGTCAGGGATTCACAAATCTGACCAATCTTCTGTCTCGTTCCACCCTGTTTTTGAAAAACCGCCTCACATTACCCGTAATGAACAATCACAGGAAAACACGGGACTGTGCTGGGGGAGCACATCACTTGGTGGGTACAGAGCAAGCTGTACCCACGCAGATTTTCCTCACTGAAAACAGACTGCAGGATTAGCCCTTTACTGACCAAGTGCTCGCATATTTTGCCTTGTTACCGTGCAACGAGCTTACGCGTACCAATAAAATAGGTTCAAGTACACCCAGGATCCGTATCACATGCATTACTGTAAACGATAGCATTTTTCATGCACTAGTTACTCCCACAGAGAAAGCGATAATGCTTTCAGTACAAAAATCACAGCTCTTTACTTAGTGTGTTTACACTTCATGCCGGACTATCAGGATGGCAAGTTTCCAGGACCATTTTCCTGCTCTGTTCTGGTAATCACAAAGGCTTATTAACACTAACAGGACAGCGCATTAGATTAAAACAACAACAGAGATTAACATTTAATAAAAAACATCATGATTTAATTCTACATTCTGAAAACAGACTATTCCATCCCACCTAGCTAAGTTGCTGTGCTTCTAGCTTTCCTAGCAGAAAACACACTACACCACCTACTGAAAGCAGCTAAGGAAAATAAGCCCTCCCTACTTTCATTAGACGTCGTAGTGGAAGAGACCAATTATGGTGACCATCCAAGAGAAGCTCCTTTATTTGACTTATTTGGTCTAGGAAGGGGARTCTGAAGAAAATATAAAAATCAGAGTCCTGTCTAACCCATAGGAAGTACACCTTCTGTTCACTAGGCATTGCACAGGGCAGGATGCCAAGACTAGGTTGGAATAAATTTGGGCCCTCAGGATACTTTAGATCAACCTATAAGTCCAACATGCTGCAGCTCTTCAACTAAATGACAGTGACTTATCATCTTCTTTCCTACTACTAAAAAAATTTGCCACAATACACTCAACTGCAGGATGCATGCTATCTTTTTTAATTAATATTGAATCAGCAACATRTATTTCCAGAAACTTTCCCATGTCAGGTATTTATTTCATTTATTTGAAGCTTTTCTTTTTGGTTTTATATGCCTACCTTTTACCTTGGATATCACCTCAGATAAATTAATGCTGTTTAGATGAAAAACATGCTTTTTTCTCATCTGAAATAGAACATATATTTAAGACATGTCCTAAAAGAAGGGTGATTTTCCTGTGTCATGAGCCATTTCACACCCGTCTGGCCAAAGTGGCACTAATTACTGCCTTCCAAAGGCAGCTGATCACATCTGATGTCAAAACCCTGAACTGGCCCTTACAGCTGCTTGTAAGCTGAGGGTGTCAGCACTACAAACCTTCCACTCCATTTGCAAAAGGAGGAAGACTCCTGTGTTTATCTGATCAGACTGGGAGTGCAATCCTTCAACAATCAGAGTCAATCCAGGCTGCCATGCGTTTAAAGGATCTGAATCCGGGTTTTCATTTCTGTTCCATTTTCCAATCCCCTTCTGCAACTGAGYGGACCCCATTCAAGGACTGAAGTTAGCAGAAAACACTGATACAGTTCCTCTGGTAGGATTCAGCTGCTAATTTTTGGYAGGGCTCTTTTTCAGGTGGATACTGGTGGGCAGCCCACAGCACAACACTACTGCTGGGACATGGGAGAGGAGAGAATGGCTGCATCGCAGATTTAAATCTGTTTATGCTGCCTCAAGAGTGATCTGCTCCCAAATCAGGTTTAATAGAAGAACAACCAATTAATTTTAATCTATCAGAAAGCAAAGGATTTGCAATACTGGAAGCAGTTCCAAAAAGATAAGCCAACAAAATGAATTATTAATATTATACTTAATGAGTAAGCGTTCTCACCAGCTGCTTCCATGCCTTAGGTAGTTTGGGAAGCCAGCATCTTTGCCCTTCATCTCTGAGGGTAGTTTGGAGAGCCGAGTTATTTTTCCTGCTCCTGCTGTCAAAAAGCAGATCAGAAAAGAAAGTTCTGCGCAATTTCTCAGAAAGTTTTGTGTCTAAACTGGAAATCCAGTTCTTGTTTACCTCTGTCTTATAAAACTTCCCTTCTTATTCACTGAAATTGGCACACTCGGATGTCATTGTACCCCTTCATTAATTTACATTCCTGACTGCAGCTTTAGTAAGGTGATTGTGCAATAATTGTTTTTCAAGAGAACTGATTTATTAATTCTCACTAACATGTCTTAAGTCATAAAAAAACCCAAAAAACCAAAAACTGAAAAACTTAAACCTGTAGCCAGGAATGCAAATTCAATGAAGGATTCTGGTAAGGTGATTGTGAAATATCTGGTTTTCCAGGGTCTGTTTTACTAATTCTCACTAATACATCTTCAGAAGGTGGTAACAAGGGAAAAAAAGATCTTAAGACTTTTAATACTAATTTTGTTACAAAGGTTGTAGAAAGTTCAAGGATGGCACCAGCAATATCAGAATTGGATCCAGCATGCAGGTTAAGTAATATTCCTTCTCTTCYCACAGTTTGGTAAACTGCTCAGTAATAAAGCTTCACACTCCTTAGCAACTGATACACATATCTACTGCCACAGTCACGCTCTTGCTACAGATGTTTCATGTGCTAATCATATAGAACAACATTTGTATCTCAGTTGCATGAAAAATTATTTATACTTTCCAAGTAATTAGAAAGACATATAGCCAGCCATGAAGCACTACTAATGCTTCTGCAGCATGAACTCCCAGGTGTATAACTTCTTTTAGGACATGAATGCCTTCTTACATATTTGATGGGACACTTCCAAAGCRAACAAGCAAAATAGCATTACAGTTGAGTGTTTCTATGATGTCTTATTTTTTTAATGCCCTATGCAATTTAGCATGCTTTTACTGTAGAGTAGACTTTCYTAATCTCTATTTTCTGTTGTGTGTTACGCATCCATGACTTCTGTATTACTATTCTCCTGCCCCTCATTTTCTTGTTATTTTCACTTTCTAGTTATTGTTTTTTTCTACCCTTTCATTTTCTGTGCACTTCTATTTGGGGACTGTTTCTCCCTCCTTTTCAGGGAAGAAAAGAAAGAAAAAAAAGAAAGCTATTCATGCTTTTGTTCCATCTTATTTCACATTTAGCTTCATTCTCCACCCACAGGGAGGCACAGTCCCTCCACCTAGCTCTGGCAGATCCATGCTGCTGGGGTTTCTCTCGCTGCTGAGGACCCGCAGAATTTCCTGGTGAGAATGCTGGAGGCTCCCAAGGAGGCTGCAGCTGCACTCTCTGGCTGCAACTATTTTCAGTATAGATCAATTCAGAACGTGTGCGTGGGAGCAGGGAAGAGCAATGAGCTACCGCCATCCCTCCAGTCCTATCAGTGGGTCAGACTTGTCTTTCCGAGGATATCTACATCTGCCGAGTCTTCCCCACAAGAAGGCAACTTGCATCTCTTCCACACCAGAAAGAGAAGACCCTTCATCAGAAAACTTCTACTTGGACTGTAGGCTGTTCTACACCGGACTAAGATTTTTCATGGAATATAGTAAGCCAAGTGGGACCCCAGAAAGTAGGTCAGTCAAGGTCAGCCAGCTGCTAGGGCCAGCTAAGAACTTTTCAGCCTTTACAACTTTCAGGAGAAGAACACTTTTTTTGAATTAAAATTTCATGAAAGTATTTCCCACTTTTAAAAACCTGTAATAGAATGGAAATAGATTAYAAATCAGCTTAAGGGGAAAAAAGGAAAAGAAAACTCATTTAAGAGAAATCCATTTATATATACATATATTGTCAAAGAATAGCATTTAAAAGGCTGCTAAAGTTTATACCAATCTGCACACAAGTACTCTCCATGCTCAGCATATAGAAATATGAAAAAAATAGAAAAATAGAAAAAAAAATAAAAGTCTAAAAATGCAGAAATAAGCTACCCACTCAGATTCYTATCATTTGACCATCACTCATCCATTTACATCCTCCTCATTTTCTTCAGACCATTCAAACTTAATTTTGTCCTTGTCCAGTTGGGCAAAGAGACTAGTTACATGGTTGTAAATACATATATCCTTTATAAAATATTCTAAAAGGTGAAGGGCCATAGAACTCTTCCATTCAAATCAGAGAGAAAATATTCATATTTTATTCAGAATAAGCTCAGCAATCACATAGATTCTCAAGGGGAACAGAACTGGAGGGAAAYTGTAGCTCCAGTTACAGATCAGGAACTAGTTGTTCTAAGAGCTACAAAATTCTGAAACAAGAAATATTATTCCATGCTTAAAAAAAAATTTTTAGCAACACATCTGTTGCAAAAGTTTTGCAGTATTTTCACTGYGGTGGTATACTGCTGGAAGAAAGTAGTATAAATGGCAGTTTAATTATGTGTTCTGTCTGCTTTAGTTTATCTGTAAAAGATACTTCTAATTTTAATTGTTGTTACATACCTTGACAAGCAGAAATGCTAACTTGGTTCTGCACTAGAACTCTTGTATACTGCACAAAAAATATTTAGCAAAATTGAACGTTTTACAGCTGGTATTYTACACTATTGTTATTCTAAAATAAAGGTCCTCCAGAATCACCTTCCTGATTTAATCTTCTGGTCTGATTAATAAATACAACACAGTAATATGCAAGATAGCACAGTACTACAGCATGGACAAAATGCTGTCCTGTTATCCAAGGAAGTAGCTGGATTTTACCAAATAGAAGACCAAATAGGAAGTGAGAGGAAGAGGTCATGCAAATTAGATCATAATTAATTTAATAAAGCAATTAAATCCAGCATAAAGGACATTACTATTCCAGATTCCTCTTGTCACTTCAACATTGAATCAAAAAGTTAATTGGGGAAATCTCTATTTATGGCAATGCAAACAACACAATCCACTGCATAAAACCAGTACTTAAAATAATAATAATAAAAAAGACTTATTAACTAAGAAGTGCAGATAGCTAACCTCAATATATACAGCTATTTCCTATAAAATACAAACAAACATAAAAAAATATAGATGATAGTGCAGTAACCATAGTTATCTAAGTTAACTTTGGCAAGTTTTTTAGTACCCACTTCTGCGTGCTCAAAACAGAAGGTCACTTTTGAGAAAGCATTCACTCACTGAGCTAGAAATATAATGCAGCTGAAAGCAGACTGCAGTATTGGGGTAACTATTTGTTCAGCTTCTCTATATGGTGGTTTTTGAGCTTAAAGTCTGCCTCATCCAGGAGTCACAACAATGCAAACTGACGGTGCGCTGTGGGATTACAAAAAGGATAAGAAGCGAGTAAGATACGGAAAAAGAGATATTGAGAACTAGCGGAGAGGACTGGCTTGAATCAAGATGTTTATCWCAATGGAGCAGCAATCATTTTAAGTCTCTGCATCTTCTCCTACACAATTACAGAACTGTTATTGGATACACAGGCTAAAAGGGGTCAGAAATGCATACAATTTGGCTGCATTTGGGAAAATGTAACAAACCAAAAACATCTCAGTATGCTTTCACTATTCAGAAATCTCCAGACTTGGCAAATACAGCCCACCAAGCCTGCATGCTCAAGAAAAGGTTGTGCTAATTTTACGGCTTGATGAAAGAATCCAAGAATTGTGCACTTCAAAGACATTAAAGGAATATGAAAASTAATGTTCAGCACCAGTCTTCCTCTGGCACTAATGAAAACGAAAGGGTGCAGGAAGAAGCTTCTACTGACTGAGTCTTTTGATAAAATTACCACTTTAAGCTATACGGAAAATGTACGTAGGAAGGAACACAGAAACGATGTGGGGACACCTCTAGGTGGAGGCCCAGCAATGACTCTATTCCTTTGCCTCTTTTCTGTGAATAGAAAAGCAGAGGAGACACTTTCCTGCYTGGCAGCCGTAACTACCGCGACAGAGATAAGTAGAGGCTGCAGGGCTGACTGTAATTAGAAAATCATCATCCATAACAGAAAACACTGCACTTCTGATAAAATGTAGTGTGCTTCYCCCTTACTAAGTAACGATGGTACTTAAAACCTCACATTTTGAAAGAGAGAAAAAAATATATATCAGCCTCAAGTGACTAGCTTGTATGGCTGAAACCAACATCCTTGAAGCAACGAATCCAAGTTACATTGAGTATTTGCTTACATACTCATGTATGAAATGGTGCCTTTTTTCCATGTATCCTTTACTGCAGGAATAGCCTCAGCAGGACATGAATTTCAAAAGCAAATGAGCACTTTAAACTTTCAGTCAAAAATTCATTTGTAAACAGTTACATGGATGCTTTGACGAATTATACAGAGACATTCAAACAGTTTCTGTATCATTGTGAAACCACGCTGTTCATGACAGCTACGTTGTTTCATCAAAGCAAACCCTCTTTTCAAAACGAGCATCTTTTGTTCTACAGAACTGTAAATCAAAAGAAGTCTTGCAATTCAGAAATGAAATTAAGTGGGGAATAAAATGTATTCTACTCTCTCTATATTTAATTATATTTCAGAAGCATATGTATCAGTCTAAAAAGATCTGGACTGTTGTCACTGACTATAAACAGATGATTGCCCAGAACATCACTCAGATGTAAATACTTCAGTAGTTTTCACGGGCAGAAAATGTTATTGAATAAAATGCCTGAAGATAGTGAATGYATTTTTTTGTTTTGTTGTAATTCTTAAAGCTTGAACGAGTGTACAGAAAAGTCTCTATCTCTGGCAGGGCTGTATTTTTCTCAGTAGAGAGACTCCCACTTACATACATCCATGCCCAGAGAAAAGAATATGTAGGATTCCCAAACTTTCACAAGTAAGGGAACACACCTTACTCATTCCCTCAGCTCCAAGAAGTGGCTTCTTCATTGCTAGTGCCCAGGTAACAACATCAAAGTGTCCTGAAAATGTGAGGGCTGCCCGAGATGACCATGCACTGCTCTACTGTGTCCTCACTCTGCAACTATWCCCTTCCGCTTCAAATCCAACTGAACTTTTTTGTTCACAGAAAACAAAATTTGTATYCATGGTGGGATAGAGCAAAACACAGGTACTGGCAACCATCCCAACACGTACAGACTCCCCTTCCCACCAGCCTGTACRCCCTTCCGTGCAGGTCACGTCTCCTACATCTTCCCAGCCCCAGGTTACTGGGGCCACCTGTGAGACTTGATGCTCCCTCAGGCCAGCTTGGAAAGCTGAGACTCATCCCAGTCCCAGTGACAGAGTCACCACAAGATGGACCTTGGCTTATTGCTGCCATAAAGGGCAGATGGGGAGGAGGTGGTGGTGGCTGGGAGGTGTCGTCTATGCCTCTTGTCCAGTGGGCAGACCCCTGAGGCGGGCAGCGCTGGGCTCCAAGCAGCAGGCAATTCTGGCCTCCCTCAGTAAACCAGTTAATCACCTAGACTCAGGGGCAGCTGGAAAAAGCCACAAGTAGCCTTAGTGAGCAGTTCATTTTGTGAAAAACTGACAAAAATTAATAAGCCCTCTGTGAACATGGAGGAAAAGCTTTGTAGGCCACAGGCTCATAGGTCTTACTTTCTRAACTCTTAACTTGTATCTCACTGCTACAGAAGATACAAAAATGTAAATCAGTTCATGGATGTATTTAAAGTGACATTGCTCTCTGTACTTCAAACCTGCAATTGTCTTTTCAGGCATGCAAAGAACCCAGTCAAATATTTTTTAATATGTATAAGGCCAGATGCCAGAGATTATATATCCAACAACAACAAAAAACCACAGAGAATCTAGCTGTACTAAATTTCTGTCAGATGGTAACCCAAAGACTATACAGGATGAATCGGTATGCAATGATTTTCCTCCAGTTAAATTCACTAAYGCTACTAAACATTGATACTGTGGTAAAAACTCTTCTGAAGCTAGTGAGATTTTGAAAATACTTTGCATTAAGACAATCAARCTTCCACTGAGGAAACACGTAGCCTTCATAACTACACAAAAAGCATAGGCATCYCTGAACAGTTCCAGGAGAAGAAAAACAGTTCTGGCAACAGGCACAGCGCTTCACTAATGCCAAAACTGAACTGCTTGGGCTCTGTTTAAYGTTAAACGTTGCCATACTACCACACAGGCTTTCTCAGCCACACCATTTTACCTGAGAAATTATTCCTGGGCTACAAKTGAGAAACACAGCTCAGTGTATGATTGAATACATCCCTACGGATCACACAYCTACAACGCCCTCCCAAATTCAAGCATTTTCCTGAATCAAAGGTTTCATACTTATATTTTATATATCCATATAAATATATATAGTTATATATCAATAACATTACTGTGTACATTATACATTGTCTACCTAAGAGTAGTTCAATAATTATAGTAGATTTGAAAAAGTTAATTCTTTCCATGCACTTTAAAAATATCTAGGACACAAATTTGAATTTCAGTGTTTCTACAGCTCATTTCAGAAGTGGGGTCTTTCAATATGTTTTCTTCTATTTGTGTGTTTTTCCTGGATAATACCAGATACAGTATCCTAGAAGAGTGGATATTCCCAGTGCAACATGAATTAAGCATCCTCTCAAGTACAGTTTTGTCCCAAATCAGCAACTAAAAGCACAGTTTCCATGGCTGGTGCGTTACTGGGCATTCCAGTCAACAAGCACAAAGGTTCTCCTCGTTTACTTGCCAGGTGAGGGTTACGATAAGATAGGGGGTAAACATGACATAACATACACAGTAAGTGAAAAAAAACAAAAACAAAAACAAACAAAAAAACCCACTAGTGCCCACAGCAGGGAACTACCATAGATGTTAGCTGAATTTTACTGAAGAAAATAGGCATTTCTTTTTCTGCCCTTTAAAATCAAAACAAACAAACAAACAAACAAAAAAAACCCAACATCCTAAACCATTGATGGCTTTATAATTGAAGATGTGATATCTATAGATCAACACAATCAGTTGGGGACTGAAAATAAATCTCAATACAGTTGAGCTCCTTTGAAAGTATGGGAGCACATTATCCACTGAATTCACAAGAARTATTATTCTGAACAAGAATTAGTAGGATAAAAGATAATATACAGAAATGGGTTTATTGTAATCACATAGGATATATCCTAAAAGCTCTTACAATGGCTGATTCAACAATCTAGTTTTCTGTACAGAAACTCAGCAACACAGCACTGCTAGAAGGTACTGGTCATTCCAGTTGCTTCTTTTTGTGGCTCAGCTATAACAACGAAATTATGTTTGAAAAGCTAGAAGGGAAGCCAGACAGCATAAAACAAAAATTCAGTCAAGGGTACCTTAGGACAGAAAGTAATAAACTAAACTATTAATAGAAACACATCGTGTTAGATACTTAACCAAAACAGTACACTACCACCACCTCATCTATATTGTGAATCSGTAATTTTACCTTCTGATGGCAGATGGAAAATAATTCAACTTCATTTTTATACTGTCAGCAGAAATAAAACACAGCTTGTTATTAAAAAAGCCTCTGCAATTTTCTTCACACAAATACGGACACACACTCTCCTTTCTGCAGGACTCTCYGGTCTGAGGAGTCAATTCTCACTCTCTGCTCTATTAGAAACATTTTCTGTAGAAAGCATACCTCATTAAAGCGTTTGCTTCCTAAGCACTGCCACCTCATGAGGAACGACTGCCTCTAGATGGCAAAGGCATCGGAATACACAAAATCACGAGGCAGGAATTTCTACTGAGAAGTAAGTTCAGCAGGGAAAGAACGAAAAAGGTGAGACRATCAAGACAAGAGGTGGAAGGAAAGAAAGCAGCTGTATGAAGTCCTACTGTGAATAGGACGTTACAAAGTAACAAATACTGAGGGGGTAGAGGAAAGAAAGTGTCCAGGTTTCTTCACAGAACGAAGAACTGAAAATATCCCTTCTAATGCAGACATTTTTAATGAAAATAAAGCAAAGTAAGCGCATCATGGTACTTGGCCATTCTGTGATGGTTTGATGCATTTCCCTTCTTCTGATGATACAAATTTATTCAGATTGGAACCCTACTTAGCAGTGGGCTATGAAAATACAAATTCTTCCATAAATCCTTTAAGGTTATGAATTCCCCATTATTCTTACAAGGTGAGTATTTACATTTTTGACACAAAATAGAACAGCTCTATTAACAGAGACTGAAAGAAGACCACAGAGAATACTTAGCAATGCCACCAGAGGACTTTCAAGAGAGCAAAAACTGTCAGGCAAAAGACSCTACAGGTAAAGGAGAAGACTGAACTTCTGGGACCCACTTCACATTTCCTCAGTTTGATAGTAAACCAACAAATTGACACCATGTTTATCAATCTACAGTTAGTTTTTGTCCCAAGTATAACTATCTGTGAATTTGAATTCAATACGACAAAGAATTCTAGGGTGACCAAAGCACTTTCTTTTTATGCAAACAATCAATTTYTGGTCTTTAATTATTTTTCCCATTTCCAGTGATGAAACTTTTCAAAATGTATCAATAGGATGAGCTATCCTTTCCTCAAATTCTACAACTCTTCCAATTTACATTGTTCAAAAGAAATCATTATGGTACTTAAAATGTAATGGTGACTCTCAAAATGATCCATTTCAAAGTAAGATTCTTTGAGAATTTACATTCTCCTTTCATTTGTGTTCCAAGAAAAAAATCTTAATCCAAGTTTACTTCCATCCAGTTATACATTTTACCAGGCTTCTGAGAGGATTTGTTGCTTTAGAAAATATGCCTTTTTTTTTTTTTTTTTTTTTTTTCCCCCGGTAAGAGTATACTGAAATTAAAACTGGTGGCACCAGATTCCTAAACAGGAACCACAGTCAAAGATCAGGAATTGCTTTTCTGTGTGAGGCAAAAAAAACACGCTGTTTATTTCTATTGGTTTCAGGGTTGAGCATACATAACAGGACTCTTGTATTTTGTCTAGTGTTTACACAAAAAACATTCTGTATAGCAAGAGGYGAAGCGCTTTCTTTTCTCTTCCACCAACCACATTAGAAAATCCAGTTAAAACATCCCTTGACACAGTTAAACCTTGGCTTTCTTGTGAAGCATAAACATGACCATGTTTAACCTAGTCCTAGAATCAGGTGATTGGTGTGTGCTGAGTAAAACTCCAGTCTGGTTCAAGGATGCTGCCAAAGTACAACGCACTTCTATCCATGCTGAGTGACTGCTATAACTGAACAAACAACTTTGCTTTCTACAGCTCACTGTGCGAGGCAAAAGGAACACTGAAATTGTAAGCGCTGAAGAGTGCTCTTTCATTTCCATCCAGCTACTACCTACATCTCCTTTCTCTCCCCTCAGCATGCATCCACGTCTAAGGAAAATACTCTTTTTTTTTTTCCTTTTTTAACTCAAAGATTGGTTTTAATTGCCYACATACATCTGGAAGATTTAACCTGAAAAATATTTGTATGTTAAAAATTTCACTTRCTGCAGTTTAAACATTAGCCCAACCCTGCACTTAATCAATAGCTACRATGCATTTGATTTTTATCACTACTTATGAGAATTGCCTAAACAGCAAGTCTAGTTATAAACAGTAACTGATGACAGACTACTATATGTTAAATTCCCATTAACATGCTAGAAAACATTATGATCACCTTAATTATAGCAACAGAAAGCTTTTTCTCCTCAGTGGAGCTGTAATGCAATGAAGTGCAACTTCTTCAGTTCTGTAGCATATTCCTGTCTATAGCAAAGACAAGCATATGCACATCCTGTTAAGCATTTGTGCAAACAGATCAAGTTGCCAAATACACATCTGCTCTAACTGATCTCAAAAGAATGGGAAGTAAAGATGTAAACATTGATCTAACTGATCTAAGAAAACAAGTTTTACCTTGTGAATTTTGTTGAAATATTTTGTTCAGATCCAAAGAGGAAGCTCTGGAATGGGATTTCTGTGGCCTTGGAGGTGGAGTAGGGGGCTCTTCTCCCTTTTTCATGGCATCTTCTATTGATGTGCTGGAATAAGACCTAAGGAATAACAGAAACAAACAGAAAAATATCTTCTTATTTCAGAAATTCATTTTAAACAAATACAGTGAATAATATCCAAAAATATACTGACCAGAACTCAAATATTTGGTAGAAGTTCCTTGCCCCACTGACTAAAGTTCCCCTTTGCAACAAGACAACTTATCTGGCAACAAACAGAGGAATTATATACCTAGGGAAATGAAAGGGTTACACTTACAGGGCTAATACTTCCTTTTCTTTCTTTCTCTTTTTTTTTAAAGGCCTTTTATATTATAGCTTCAGGCTCTTCYCATGTGGCTTCAGCTGTCAGTCAGGCAGTTGGTAATCAACTCACTGATAATTATTTATTCAATTTTGAATAAATATGAGGGGAAAAAAATGTAATTTTCCCTSTTTCTATTGCTTGCCTTTCCTATCAGCAAGGTAAAGGTTTATGCATTTATAACTTCAATTTGCCTCTTGCAAATACGCATGTTATAATTTATCATTCTAACTATTAGAGCGAATTTTTCATAGAAAGCAGCCAGATTCCACAAAATTGGGAAAAACTGACCAATAGTGGTCAAATAGGTGTCTCGGCACACTGTTCTACACTGTTCTGGACAATTCCATATCACATTAATCCAACGCACTGTACTTGCTAGGAATTTTCATTTTGCTGAAGTGTGCAATATTTTTCAGCTGTTGTAGTTACCATCCTTTCTGCAAGACCAAGAGCTTTGTTCAAATCAAGCACTGACAATGTGAGATGTTACAGTCACTGTAATACATTATGCGTGACAGGCAAGACCAAAAACACGTTCAAGTGGAACAGAAATAACTCCCACTAATGGGAAACGGATCCGCTTTTTGCCAAGCAGGCTGTTGTTAGAACACAGCTCCTCAGCAGGACAGACATTTGGCAAAGCTCATCCTATGTTTCTGATGTAAACTTTAACAAATACAGGAGTGAAAGCCATAACTGCTTCACAGTTTGCATGTAACACAATAACCTCTGCTGCTGCTGAATTTGTGCCTTGGTAGGGCTTTGAATTCCATAACCATATAATTTAAGACCTGATTCGAACCGTAGTTTTGTATCTTTACTTTCCATAATGTGTGCTGCACGTTTCGTCGCTTGTATTAAAATTTTTYAATTTAACAGTTTCACATTTGTTCTTGCTGTTGTTTTTTTTTTTTTTTTTTTTTTTTGTTTTTTTTTGGTTTGTTTTTAAAAGGAGAGTAAGATAGCAGCTCCCAGGTAGAAGTCTGCCTGGTCCAGCAGCACTAACACAGAGCCCTGTCACAAAGAACCACTGCTGCTGCTACAGGCAGACCTGGGCACCTTCAGAGCCAAGAGCCCCCACAGTTTGTGCTAGAAAGCCAAGCTCCTGAGGAGAGCGCTGCAATCAACTCGTATCATATCSTAGGTTGACCAGGCACAGGTGAAGACCTAAGGCCTCAAGGTTATAGAGCCCCCTAAGTCATAGCTTAGCTCCAAGTCTCAAGCTAGGGGGCCTAGGGGGTTCTATACTCTTCAGGTCGTACGTCTTACTTAGGTACCTGCTAACCAGAAGGTCTGGGCTGAAGAATGTTCTTCGGCATCTTTAGTCTAAATTTTTGAATCAAAGTACTTCATTCGAGCAATTTTTTCAAACTCGTTTAAGCATTTCTTCATCAGTAACACAACAAAATAATTTAAAATAACATAAAAAGTAAAAGCTTTGGATAGCAACATAAAAATGGCACACAGGGTGTTCAGTCTTCCTGAACATAGATCCTAAGAATAGAAGTTTTCCATCTTAATTCATCATGCTTCTCTTATTAGCAGAATTTGACAAGCTTATAAGGAAGGAGCTCCTGATTATACTTTCATTACCTAAGAAAAAGAAATGAAGCCATCTGACTAGCTTAAAGAAAAAGTTTTAAGTTGCCATGGATGATATTGGCATACTAGTATGGTGAGCTGCCAAAAACTATACTTAATAATCCACTTGTATACAGTATTTTCTGACACAGACCTCACTTTTTTGTCTTTCAAGTATYCAACTCAGCATGTCATTTTTAGTGSACAACTGTGCAAGTCCACTAAGTCCTCCTATCATACACCAACCATAGTTAAGTACACACTCATCGACAAAAGCATACACTAGACACTCACCCACGCCTGCGAGTCGAGCTATTACTGCCGTTTCTCTGAGACTGTGCAGTGTCTCCCTCCATATGTAACCACCATGCAGGTTTCAACTGCAGAAATTGTTCAGAATATTCCCCCCAAAATGGGTGGTGTCTGCTATCCTGCCACGGCACCGATAGGCAGGTCTGGAGGCAGTCACCACCCTGACGAGGCAGTGGGGCTGGGCAGATAGGCAAACGTCCCAGCACCATATGACTAGAGTTGCAGGGCCCCAGGCAGTACCTAAGAAAGGTCTGTAGCTTACAGATCCCACTGGATAAACCCGTCTTTGATCTGATCAGTACTTCTAGCACAAGACCACCAATAAAAATTGCATCACAGTCAGAACATCAGGTCTTAGACCGTGTGTTTAAGATCAGAGGCATATGTCTTCTGAAATAGAAATGAAAGCAGTACCTGGATCTTGGTCTGGCTTTAAGTGCATTAGATTCCTGAGCAACTGAAAAAAAAAAGAAAAGAAAAAAGAACCATTAAAACATAATATTTTAAATAACTGTCTTCAGTTGCAGGATCAGTGATTATTAAAAATGTCAGTGTTGTAAACGTGGATGTGAGAGTGCACTCCCACACGGGCAATGAGGATTTAATTATTTTCACTTCCCCTTGGTTTCTGTGGTGTATAAATGTCCTAAGAGTTCAAAAACTCAAGTGTAGTCAGAACCTTACCCTTTAATTTGGTTACCAGAGAGCAGGAACTGCAATAGATCTGATAGCTCTGACCTGCAGTCCAGGATGTAGTTACGATGGAACAGTGCCACCAAGGAACACAGGAAGAGCATAAGCTTCCTACACAGAACACCTTATTCCTAGTCTAGATATCAAGTAGTAGTTCTGCATCCCAAGGCATGAAAATCTATGTACTTCCCAAATATTTTAACTAGTTATCACAAACGTATATGTTCCAGCCACACATATAATCCTTTTGTATATCTAACTGAGACTAATTTTGACATTGCAGAGGAATRATATTTTAAGGTAGAAAGTTTTACAGGTTGTGTTGATAAAAAATGTCTATCAATGGAAAAACCTGCTTTTTTATCTAGATGAATTCTGAATGCCATGCCACATCTAGCTTTTATGTGATAGGAAAACAACAGTGCTGAATTACCTCCTCTGGGTTGTTCCTTGGTTTATATAGCCTTTTCATAACTTTTCTGTTACTCTCCTTACCAACATAAAATAATCTTGATAAAATGTATCTGTTTGATTGCTTTAAAATTCCACTCACTAAAAGGGATATCCTCAAGGTATTACAGCAGCATAAATGATCCCAACGCATAAAAGATGAATTCTTGCACTTTTCCCATTATTCTGTTAGTTAGGGCACAATGTTATAGGGGAGCAAATAGACTGGGAATAAAAAATTAACTCAGTTTTTCTTGCTTCCTTCAGAGATATCCCTACTTCCAGGTCAGACATTTATCATGAGCTACTATACAGCACCACCTGACATTACCTGACATTACTAAAGAGTTCTTCAAAATGTAGAGCAGGAGATGCCTGTGGTAGTACTTGGGAAATACTGACTTTCTAATACCTTGCATTGTATCACTGCATGGACCCCATATAGGAGGCTTCAGAAACACGGAAAACAATAGCATGCACCATAAGCATGGCTACACACTCTTTCTTGGTAAAAGAAGCTGCTTTTAGGGCTGCATAGTGCTAGCTGGTACTATGGATGGAATAAATCCAAACATAACTGGTGGAGATACCAAAAAAAACCCCACCACTTATAAACTAATTTCTACTAGATTACTGTCATCAACAAACTGACTCGCAGTCATTCCAGATTTTTGTATAACAAAGTCTTAACAGCACTAAAGAGGAGGAGAGGGACTTATTATTAAAATATGCAGTGGTGATAATCCCCCTCTTTCTGTGTCAAACTCTCAGAGAATACAACTTTAGAAACTGCTTCCCTACAGCCATATGACCCAATTTTTCCAATGCTGAAATTGCTGATTATTAAATTACCTACACAATTATTAAATATGTCATCTAGAAATAGGAAGCATAATCTTCTCCAAGCTAAGCCACATTTAAGAAACTTCAAATTTTCCTTCTTCTATGGAGACAGTAATTCTGTTCATACTTTTTTAGAACACCTCACAGAACTGCAGGTAAAACTGGCATTATAACACTCTGAGGACATCTGGTTGAGGTAAACAGGAAAACACAAATGGAAGAGAGAATCTTGAAATGGCTAGTAATAAAAAATTACAGTAATACGATACTGCTGCCAAGAATTTTCTTTTCAGGTACTGGGAAAAAAAAATCAGGAAATTTAAGGCTGCAGACTTAGCCCTAGTTTGAACTTTTCATAAAATAAAGTATATGATACGAAGTACAATAAAACAGTTCATTATTTGAACATGCAAATAATTACTGTCACAACATTTTTTATAAAGTGTGCAGATATTTTGGTATGCTCAGTTTGTGCATACTTTGTGTGAGATGCAGGTTTATACACATACACACACAATACACTCAGAATGATACAAACCTATTTACTGCATTCATGAGTTTTTCATATTCCTGTTATGTATAGGTAAACTAAACTTGCATGGAATTGATAAAAAAGATTTGTAAAGCTGCTGAGTAAATTAATTACATTTTTTATTTAGAAGTTTATATAGTTCCTGAAGTAGCATGGCTAGATGGACTGAACAGCTTTGTTTGGACTCATTAAATTCATATACGATGATGAACTTTTATTCATTCACACCACAGGAAAGCACAAAGGTTCCTATTTTGGGTGTTTAACTGCTCCTAACACCTCTACAGCCCCTGCACCCCTGAATTAATACAACTTCATTCTACCATTCCTAAAGACACAGACTGGGTAACTTCTGGCTGTAGCCTAGTGGGTTACACTCAACTGCTCCTTGTCTGCTTTAAAGGCTGGAAGACTGGCTGGAAAGTTGAACTATGAATGGTGCAAGCAGACTACAGTGCTAAGGAGGAAAACAAAAGAATTTGCCACTCATTTCGATCACCTGTGCACTCACTCAACTCYTACCTCTTACTGATGACCTAGGCAGAAATGTAGACTTTAAACATTCACAGTACTGGCCCTTAATCCCTGAACAATCTAAGGCCAACAATGATCTTTATGAGCCTAAAGTGGCCAGATTTTCTGACATATAAAGGTTTTTTGGAGCATATAAAGTTTTTATTGACTTCCAATTGCTAGTTCTCCTGACAGCAAAGAAAACTTTCCYGTCGTGAACTACAACAGTATCACCTTCCCTAAATTTACATAAATAGCTTGAATCAATAACCAAAACAAATGTAATTTTTCTCCTGCTTCATCCCAACTTCATCTCCAACTTCATCCCAATTTGCATCCTGAAGGTCAATGATGATGATGACCTTTCAGAACGATGATCAATTTTGAAAGAATCCCTCAATTATTGTGCTGTAGCTGGCACACTGGACAGACAGACATTTTGACTTCTCAAATGAATCTTACGACACAACCTGCTCAAATCCTTAGTGTCCAGAACAGCAAGGGTGAAGTTCCTAAAGTGACAAGAGTCAGCATAATGGGGCAAAACTCTGCCACCATCTTCCTCAGTACACAAACACAGCAACATTGCTAAAGCAGCACAGCAACATCCCGAAGACTCCCTGACTAGGAGATGAAGGACAAGGGAGGAAAATGATAGTGGCAAAGGAGATATGCAGGTGACTATAGGTTTTTCCTAAGCATACCAAAGATGGAATTGCTGAACTGAAAATACAACTCCCTTCCAAGGGAGTTCCTGGACAAAACTGGGGAGGAGAAGACAACTGAGCTCCCATCACAAACTCTCTCCTTTAGATGGATGTATGAAGGAGAATCAGCAATCAATCAAGAAGAGGAGCTGAAGATAAGAAGTCTGGCAGCTGTCAAGCATTTGGGAAGAAGTCAGGGGAAAAAAAAAGTGTTMGGAAATGAGGCATGCAGCTGCTGAGTGGCCATGCATAAATTGAGCTGTAAGACAAAACTGCTAGGACAGATGCTTGGGTCAGTTTTCTTGATCAAGGACATCTTCATGACTAAAGACATTTATATAAAAACAGAAGAAAAGTCCAGATTTTGTATTCTTTGGGACCAAGAAGAACTTGCAAACACTCTTACCACTCTAGGAAAGAGATTAAAAAAGAGGAAGGCCAGGGAGTTCTGGTAATTGAATTGAACACATGGGAAGTTTCTGGARCAATTAAGCAACTTTTAGATACGCCATTCCACAAATAAATTTTTCTGGGATGATAGGAACAAGAAGGGTATCTTCAAGTTGAAGAGAGAAAAATCAGGGATGGTTTCACAAAAGAAACACCCCTGAATAAAAAGCTTGTGTCAGTGCCACCAGGCCTGTATCTCCAAATGGCTATCCATCCTTGATTTCCCTAGTGGAAAATATGAAAGTTCAGTTTCTATAAAAAATCAGATCAATAGTTACTGAAACAGTAAATAATTTATTTTATAYTTGAGAAGGGCTTTTTATCACCAGATGCAATATTCTTACTCTCAAATCTCATTTATAGTACAAAAAAATAAAATTCCAACTCCTTATAAAAAGCTATGTTAATGKATTTTCCACATAGGAAGAACACCTCATCTGCTAAAAATAAGAGAAAGAAAGCAAGAGAACCTTTTGACAACTTTAAGTACTAATTAAGGCTAATTTTGCTAGCAGCAGTCATTATGACTTAAAAGATCTATTTCAGTAATAAAATATTACCAGAGTAAAAGGATCTTGAAAAGTTAGGTTACATTAATTTAGGYTTATTGTGATAGAAAAACATTTGATTGAAATTATAATGGAAGTGTCACATGACTTTTTCTCTTCTTACCTGTTTTCACAGTCAAGTGCTGAAATTCCTTTGGTATTGGTTTGATAGCAATGCTTGTTTTAAGAACTTAATAAAAAAACAAAATAATGAAAATTACTTTAAATATGTAGAGGTAAAATCAGCTCTGAGAAAGAAATATCTAAAGCAAYACCAATTAAGACATCCAATAACACCAAACATGCCCCAACCCCCCACAAAAAAARCAGCACTAACCAAATACCCTCAGAATACCCAAACATCCAAAAAGTAACTATTTTTCAGAGTGAAAAAGTCAAGAATAGAAAGGCCTACACCCAAYTTGCCAAATAATCCCCTAAAACCAAGGGCTCCTGTTTCAACGACAATGCTTTCAGAAAGACAGCAGTGGAACATGCAGCCAGCAACAACTGGCAGAGCTAGACTTATCTGCCTGAAACTATAAACCCAGAAACCGAGGGCACACAAAAGACTGACTGCTTTTGGCAACTGAAGCCTAAGCAACTTGCCCCAGGGAATGTCATACAGCATTGACAGAGCCAGGCTAAAAATGTAGTAAATCCCAATTCTTTGTGCTTATTCCACTTCCAAGAAGGGCGTACATCCTTTATGAACAACTTATAGCAAGACATTCTCAATGCACTGTAGCATATTTCAATGCAGTATAATCCACTATAAATTACCACTTGAAATGAAATCTCTTGCCTCCATATGTCTCTACCAGATAAAACATACATGGGTAAACTCTGAGTGCAACATTAGTTGTTTTAGGATTGGATATACTTTAGAAGGTATATTTTATATCATTCAGATATTTTTCTTTAATTCAGCTGCAGTCAGTGAGTTATCTCTTCATATCTCTAGGAACACATGGCCAGCTCAGAAATTAAACACACCACTGATTCTGTTGGCAAACACATGGATTACTATTTAACAAACAGAGCTTAATGGAAAAAAACAATGCTATTTACTTCAATACCTTGTTTATCATCTTTCTTTGCATCTTGTATCAGGGCAGAGTTGTCAGATACCTCTTCAGCTGATGTCTTCTTCAGGAGAGAAGATTGATTTATTATGCTGATTGGTATGGCAGACACACACACATACATTTCCACAGTTAAATACTTAATACAGACTAACAGAAATAAGGTGATAGTCTTTCCTGCATCAAGACTTGCTTTGTGAGAAAAAGAAACAAACACTTTGAACAAGGCAACCATAATTCTGCTTTTCAGCCTACACCAGTTCCATACCAGAAATCAGTTAGAGCAGCACTTCAACCACGAATCATGAGGGACTAAGGACTATATGCAAGGAGAGATTTCTCAAAATGGAGCAATGTCATTCTGTGTTTTATTTTTTCTTTATGTATAACAGCTGTGTTAGAGTTGAGGAAACCTTCTATGATCTCTTCACATGAGTAACAAACTCCTCTCCAACACAGCAGCCTCTTTACTCAAAACGATGGTCATACTGCAAAGTTCAACAGTTCTGGATTTAAAGTGTTCTAGCTAAGGTAACCTTCATCTACTCTTCCCTTTCAAGAGGTAACCACAGAGATGAGAAAAGCAGTTTCATGAGCATGTCTTCTGCAGGTCCATTCAGGCCTCTGACGGGAAATAGGGAACTTCGCCTCAGTCTTATTCCTAAACTTTTTTTTCATTTCAGCAGTAACTTAAAATATAAGCATTTGCTATTTATGTAACTTCTATTACTTAGATCACCAAGAAGCAAACAGGAAGAAATTCTGCTACCATTATCTGTAAGACAAATGAGAGAATCTATAGCCAGAACAACAATAAAACAAATGTCAGCAAACCCAGGCATCTCCATATGCAAAGAGATGCTGCTTTTTCCCAGGGGCCTGGAAGAGGCTAAAATCCACTGGGCCTTAGAGAAATGGATTCAGAAACACAGATTTTGTAGACTGTTTTCAAAAACAAAACTCTGCAAGTCAGTAATTCAAAAGGGCCATGTTCAGAGTAAGGGGCTATGAGATCCATTTTATAAAGTTGTGTGAAGGATTATGTAATGCTTTTGAGGAAGCAACRTATCAAAAATACAGCCTAAGTGCTCTGAAAATGTTTCAACAGATCACTTAACTTCTCTAGCTAGCCATGATGCTAAGGATTTACGTTTCAAGAGTAAAACAATCAGYAACCATTGGTATTGAGATAACAAGTAGGAGGATGAGACTCTGCAGTGGTTTCTCTTCTCTTCTCATCAGTTATTAAGTAAAGAGCATCAGACTAAGGACCTAATTCAATGTATGTTCGAATCMATGGAATGACTCTCACAAATTTCAATGAACTGCAAGTACTGACRTTTCTGAGAGAGTTCAGAGTAACCCCAGCCAGTCATTTTATAAATATAGTGAGAAATCTTGTGTCTTATCTTTAAGCTTTTGGCAGTCAGAAAGCTTGTGGAAGGGAGCCAAATTAAATAATAATAATAATAATCACTTGCCATTCTTGAACGTATCATGGACCAGTCTCTGTATTTTTTTTTTTAAGTTCAGCAAAGCCTATTATTCAGGTGACCTGCCTCCTACCATTATTTTCTTTATGGATACATTCAAGAACTGCCTCCATTGTACTGTAGGACCATAGCTCAGCAACCATAATAAAAATGGTCTTCCGATACTAATTTAAACAACCTGATAGACTAAAAGGAGTACACAGAGATAATGCATAACTGATTGCATTGCTAATATAATATCTTTAATGCACTGCTCAAGTATCTAAACTCTATTTTCTCAGCTGGTCTACAAATTGAAATTTCAACAGTGAAATACTGTATTTCCCTCAGATGGAGATGAATTACTGCCCTCCAAGTGATATTCAGTGTATGAACTCTGAAAATAAAAGCACCAACTGAACAAAAAAAGAAACATTTAAGTCAAAATCATGCTCAAATCAGTTTTCGGAAGAGATTTTGTAGTTCATTAATCTTGGATGACAAAGGACCAAAATAACAAGACCCTGCAACAACCTGACTGAGAGTTCAGCCCTATGTGTCTAGGTCCCAGACAGAGAAGAAAGGGAGCAAAAACAGTCAAACAATTATGATAYAGTTAGTTAACGCTATCTATTCCCAGCCGGTAAGCAAATCCTGCTACAGATTCTTTCTCATTTTCAACTTATCCATAAAATCATTGATTTTACAGAACATCCTGCCACCTTGCAGAAACTAGGAATGGAGGAGCAGAATATCCAGCWGTTCTCCCAAGAACATTATCTGACTACAGAGGCAGCAAGTAATCTATAAGCTATTGGGAGTTATGGTGAGTATGGTGAGAAAGCTTAAGAAGAAGAGAGCAGAGGTAAGGCAGGGGAGGTTAGAAACTGTGGAAAATCCAATGAAAAACAAAATGTAAAATGAGGAATTTCTTGCTTGAATATTTATTTATTTATTTACATTTTGTGTTGTATGCTCTCTGCAGCTATTTTATTATTATACTATTCCAATTACTACCCTCTCTAGAGAAGAAAAAGAACACCAAATAAAGCAAAGCAGCATACAATTTAATTGTTTAGGAAATCATCTCCTTTTAGATTTAGCCTTACTCTGCATGTACATTGAAGGAGTACAAGCAAGCTGATCCTTGAAGTCGGGTGCTTAATAAGATTACCAAATTGCATCAGCTAGGTTACYGAAGTGATATAAGAAACACAAGATGACACTGATAGCCAGATTTTTGAACCTTCTGAAATATATAAACAAATATTCTAATCTCACAGTCCCAAAGGCTGTGCTACTAAAGAGCAAATTTCCTCAAACATACGGGGCAAATCTGCAACAACAAAAGTCTATTTTCTRTATCTAGGTAAGCATTTGTGAAGTCAGTATTCTAACAAAACAAGGACACCYGAAACCATAGAGATACAGAAGTGGATCTATCTAGATCTGTACAGTTTCTGTATAGTGCATGTGTGTGTATAGTGTGTGTGTATGTGTAYRGAATGCCTGTATATATACGTATTTATGTATGTATACATATACATGTATATACACCACACATATTTGTGTGTGCATGTGAAAATGCAAGTGAAAAGAGAAGCTGATACTCAGGGGATTTGCCTAATGATAAAAAAAAAACAAAAAAAAAAAAGTGAATCTCAGTGGGGATATAACAATTTTTAAGCAGAACACAAATTATTTTTTAAAAAAAGATCTTAAGCTGATGTAATGAGTTAACTCACACTCAGCTGATTTGCTGCAATCTGGAAGTGGAGCTATGTATGACTATATGCTTACATTAGCAAACATGAGTTTTCAGCACAAATCACCTTGATTTTTGTCTCTTAYGCTCATTTAAATTGCAAAGCAATAAACATACATGCTAATGAGGCACATCATCAAAGAACTGCTTAGCTTTCCCACACTACAACAAAGTGGAGAAGCTCTAATGCAATGTGGCCTGTAGCAGAACTAGCAGAACCTGGTCCCCAGTGCTGATCACTGACACAGAAGGAGGGTGTATGGGTGTATTAACAGGGCAAGGCAATTCTGCCTGTACTGCCAAAATGATAGCTCTGYTTTCAAAAAGCCAATATTACTCCAGTTGTGCTGTACCAAAAGTAATAAAAGTGAGCTGGGAAAGCACTGGGGAGGCCACATACATTTTAACAATTCCAGAAAATAAAAAAGATGCTCAAAGCATGGCCTGCAATACCATCCAAAATGAAAATAACACYGAGCTTTATTAGGTGCAGCAACTTAGGAGAATCTGCTACTCAGTGCTGAATTTGATGAAGGGGAAGCTGGATTCTGACCTGGAAGCTTCCAAGAACAAGAGACAAGGATGAAATTGMAGAAAAGCCTTGCTGGTGTCTAGCTGAGCAGGTAATGACATACAATTACTCTTCAACCAGGAAGTAGCATCAGAAGCGCCTTCTCCTTCAATCACAGMAGAAATTCATGCCAGTTTACAGAGGCTTAACAATTCTGTGCAGTAGACTTGTTCTTGCTATCAGTTTGCCATTGACTATCTTAAAGGTCAAATTCTTAAATCCCACAACATATATAGTCAGAGTTGCAATGTCCAGGCACAACTGGGTGGCCACAGTTAATTCAGTTTACAGGATCTTTAAAACTTTTGCAATGAACTCCTTTTCTCCTTAACTGAGTTACTTTGCTCRCAATGGTCTTTCTGGTCTTTCTTTATAAGGTTAATATATGTTGCGACTTTGTTTACAATGGATCCCTAAGATTTATTCCCTGTTCTCAGAAGACCCTTCCAAGCTCCTCGTAATTACTACCCAGATCCTTACACACTACATTCTTAGTCTAAAAGACAGCCAGTTATCAAAACGGGGACTGAATCACATAGAACTATGTATATCCATACTATACAAAACCTGGGATAGTATCAGTCTCCAAATAAGTAAAGTACAAAGAACCAGTGTGAACCAATACATTTTTCTTCTCATCATCAAAGTTTTGCACAAAAACTACGGAAATGGAGCACTGTAATTGGCAGAAACATTCCTGGAAAGGGAGGGAACAGCTAGATGGTCAGGTTGCCTGATTAGAACCTKTCTGCACCTGAAGCCTAACATTTTTGACCAATTCAGATTCACAAGAACTTTACCTAAAGTACTACCCTTGTGCTACAGTGTCCCCATTGCAGTATGGTCTGTTGTTCACATTGTTGGTTCCCAAAGCAGGAACACCGAGTGCTGCACAACAGGACATGAACAGTTAAGGTTTATTCCTCCGGGCAAACTTCGACAACATGCCAGGTTAGAGTCCCTAAATGACTAGTGTAAACCCTGTTACTCAGAAATACCTTTTGGAAAATAGCTGTCAGCCATTTTCACGCACTGAAAGAATTGCTAAGAGGGGTTTGAGATGGCTTCAAGGTTAACTAAGAGACTAACAGTCCTCTTAAAGACTCACAGTTCCGCTGCTACACATACCACATTATTTGTTAAGCGTGTCTGTTGCTCTGAACTCTGTAACAAAACTATCCTTCTTACATATTCTTACCTCTGTCCGATTAAAGTCCCGAGTCTGTTGACTGCCTGGCAATGACTCAGAATAGGAATCAAATAGCACGCAGTCATGCATAGGCTTCAAAGAAGCTGGAAGGGAAAGAAAAAAGAAACAGAGAAGCATGCCAAGTCTTTGGTTAATACACACTTAAAAACACTGTGCCATCATTATTTCACCCTTCATCTCTTTATATCAAAATTGATCTACAGGCTGTGAATGACCATATTGTGAAAAAATCCTTCTATCTTGCATTTTGGAGCAGCGGTCATTAAAGTGATGACATATATAACTTCTGTTGTAGATGTAATTGTGAAATTTTGGAGAAGTGTTAACTCCAAAACAACAATAAAATGTTATTTGTGCTTTTCCCCCATGCAGTCCAGCATCAGTTTAGTTGGCTTTATAGTTTACATCTTACTGTTTCATGAATGATAAAGGAACTTACCAAACCTTCAGTTCCAGTTTTTGGAACTTCAAATACTGGAAAGTATAGTAAAATCTATATTATACACTAAAATGGAAGGCCAATACAAACCAAACACACTAAACAYAGTAGTTGCTGCAGTATGCATCATCTTTGATATTATTTAACTAAAGAGGACTAAGAGCAGGGGAAAAAAAATTAATCAACACTGCAACTTTCTACAGTAACATTCAACAGTCATGTTTTTATTCTGTATGACCAGGTCCTCCTCCTGATATCACTTTGTGATTAGTTCCTCTGAGACAAATCTTATCTATCTTAATATCTGGAAACTCTTTTCCTTTTAAGATCAATATATCAAAATGCAGATCAATATAACAAAATGCAGAATATCCAGTTCTCAATCCAGTATTTAGTTTTTAGCTAGCATCTGGTTCATCTGAACAAATTAAGCTCTTGCAAATCTGTCTCAAAATTTAAAATACAGTGAGTTATGCACAGGATAAAGAGCTTTCCAGATTTTTAAAATTTGTTTTGAGAACAACTTTCAGAGAAAGAGATGGGTCACATTTTCAATCAAGTCCTGTCAGAATAAAATTTGACCCTGCATTTACAGAGTTATAGAACAAGCCATAAAACTAGTAAGATTAATTCACTCTAAAATGCTGACTTATGCTTCAAGTCATTTTATTTGATGCTCTAACACTCTTATCAGAAGCAAATATTTCGCTAACCAGTCTGCCTTATTCAGAACTTAATATAACAACCTAAAGAAAAACAATTTCCAGTAATCTTCATCATATTCCTAATCAGCCAAATAAAATCCAAGTTTCAAATCAAAGTATGGTTAGGACTTATACGAAGAACCTTCTTCTGTTTAAGTAAGCACATGCTGATTTGCTTACTGATGCTTTCATTTCAAAAGTTGGTTCAACCAGGACTCTTCTTGTGATTCTGTGTTATAAAGTGTAGAGATGTTCTGCTTTTTATTAAACAAGTCTTTCAAAGGACAGATTTCTGAATCTTGACCAGGCAGCCAATGATACGTTTTCAGCATGATGCATTTTCAAACCCTTAAACCATTAGAACCAGCACTGTAGTTGAGCAAATAGCGTGCCTAGAACCAGCAGGTAGTCCCGTTAACTCTTTCACATAAATCAGCTCAAAATGCCTGGTTGTGTGCAACACACGAAACGATAATCACAAGAAAATGAWAAAGGCAATAGTGCTAAACAGGTCAAACAGAGGAAAAAGAGGGCTTGTGGAGAATAGCCACAGCTTATTATGCTCTTTCTTTTGTTGATATTATGATTCCTTACTACTTATTTCCATTGCAGTTTTATACCAAAAGGCTTGTTGTGAAGACACACCAACAAGAACAAGTATACAGGAAGGCAAGAACCTGCATGGAAGAGCTTACAGAGTAATTTATGATGAGAACATGAAGGAGACTAGTGAACAAAGTGGTGGTTTTTCAGGGGAAGGAGCAGTTGTAATTATGACAGCAGAGTATAATTAGAGAGGCTAAAAGCGAGAATGATTTGATGGTGTAGGTTTTACAGGAGCTTCTCCTCTTGGATATGAAGACAGTGGATTATAGGGAACTTGATTCCAACAGAAATTACTTCAATGATCTGATACAGGGTGAACATTTAATTTTCCTAAATACAGCTTGATTTGCTCTTTTCCTGTCTTTTAATACATCCAGTGTCATCGAATTTAATGGAGATTTTATTAGGTCTTAAATATTATCGCTTAGCACTGTAATTATCATCTGTGATTGATGTTCCTTGCCCTAGACAGTCATGCATGTTTTTAAATGGAACAAAATATATTACAATGTTCATGTATAATTGCAAGAGAAGTAACTGAAGAGAACAAATGAAAGGGCATGTCTTTGACTGTACATTGTTACTGTAGTATGTTATATTTTGGATTAATTTATCATTGTTCAATACAAACTATTATAACTCTTGTTATTACTACAAATTATTTGTAGTAGAAGCTGCCAATTACAAGAAAACAAGTTATAAAAAAAAATCAACTTTTGATAGAACTGGTAATTTCATCCAACAAAATAAATTAGCATAGTAAGTTCCAAAGCAGGCCAGTATGATTGTCAACAGACCTTCAAGAGAGAGATACATTTGGGAAAATCATCACGAGAGTTAAAAGCCATGTACACTGTGTTACATTATCTTTGCTACAGGCAATCGTCAGCCACTTTAGCCATAACAATACCTGAAGCRCACTGAAGCTAAGAAACAGATAATAGGAGGCAGGTAACTGCTACATTTTGCATCACTATTTTACGTTTTTTAACATTTCTTCTTCAGGAAACATTTTTTCAGGCACATTCTAAAACGTAATGTGAGAGTCATCACTCAGTTTAGACTTCAAATCTACCTGCAACTTAGAAATAAAAACGTGTTTTCCATGCATGTAGAGTTTGAGACAGCCACAGGAGTACGACAAGCTCACCTGCTTGCAGGTAGTCAGGCAGCAGCGTCTCCGGCAGCGTCTCGGGCAGCTGGTAGCCGTTCTTCCTAGCAACGACGAGGTGGAAAGCGGCACAAAACTCTGCAAGCGTCAGCGCTCCATCGCAGTCTACGTCGCTCAGTTCCCTGCAGACACGACATTCACACACTCCCCAAGCCCTGACTTCAGCGAAACACGCGTGTGCAATCATAGAAGATACAGGAATGCCACTTTCAAAAGAGTTGTTCTAATTTCGGTACATGACAAGTCACTGACGCTCGATTCTAATTATAACAATTCCCAAATACATGGGAATATGTATTTTTATTCATTTGCCCTAGTAAAATGAAGCAAGCTCATTTTGCAGCTTTTTTTGTTGTTAGTGAAGCACATTTTTTGTTATGTATCATATCATACAAAGGATGGCATGTAGCATGAAATATATATCCTGTAGTTCCAAGGGCAAAATTAACTTCTCAGTGGGTTGAAGCAGTTTTGGCTAATTCATGCAGGATCTTAAACCAGGTCAAGCAGAAAAAAATTAAAAACAGACTTCAACAAACTTCTAATCAGTGRTGTTGACTGGCCATAAAAATGGAAAAGCTAAGTTAATGTTTGTGACAAATTTAAACATTATTGTTAAACTGCTCATTAAAGCTGTTCTCCATTTAATTCTAGGGTGCTTCTTGCACAACAGAACTGGATTCCAGAAATGCAAGAATTCAGTTTTATAAGCTAACTCTTTGCAAAAAGTAAGCATTTATTATTAGCCCAATGATTAAAATAAACATATAACTTCCTAATCTTTGAAAGTAATGAGCATTTTTCAAGCTGTTGAGGTCATAGTTACAAAGACTGAAACACTTCAAGTGTTTAACAAAGACACAACCTGATAAAAGCACATCACCACATTTTAATGCTTTTCTTTTAAATTTTGTGCAGAGAACAATTTGTGTCAGCAATGTAAATAAAATGTGTTTTGTATTGGGTTAACTCATTTTTCTTGAATAAATTTTAAATTAAATTCCAATGTTGACTACCCCCAACAGAATGTTTCTTCAGTTTATTTTCTTGACTCACAATGTGCTTTGAAAAATTTTCAGACATATTCTTTGACCCCAACAGATGTTTAGGTTCTTGCAAGCTTTTCTTCACATCTACCTTCATAAAAGTATATGTAGAAATAGAGTAAAAACTCTATCAGCATTTTTGATCAATGTTTAAAACTGTTTGTTCTTCATATCCACATACAAGGATGACATTGAACTACAAAGCACTATGTTGTTTATGAAAATRTAATAGCATCCTTGTCAAATTTTACTGTGTACAGTTTCATCTACAATTGTTTCTAAATAAGCTCATTAAAAGTAAGTGTTGTTCATTAGAAAAACACCGATGAAYTATGTAGCTGCACTTATTAAAACTTAGGTATTAATTAGGCCTCATCTGACAAAACACAGCCAGAAACATAAACCCAACAGCACATCTAAAACATTCCAAATGTGCTTTTCTCTACAACATTTCACGAAAAATGTCAGTTTGTTGAGCTAATGATCTTGCTTATAATATACATAAGAACAGCTCTCATTTATATTGCTGTTCAAATCCTCCCAGTCCTGCTGAGCAGGCAAACATGCCTACAGAAAACAAGTGTGTCAGGAAGATCAATGCACACCCTGCTGCTTGGGCCAGAGAGTGATTCTGGAGATAAGAGCAGTAATTGTAATTAAAGATGTTTTTTAAAAACGTAACAAGTACTCTTGAATTAAATATATTTTAAAAAACAAGACACGCATCCCAAATGCTATTACAGTACTTACCAGATGTGAGAAAGCTCTGGAATGGGAAGCTTTGATTTTGTGAAGAAATTCTTTGCCACAGAACCTGTTGGGAAACCATGCCTTATCAACTTTTTAAAACTGATTTTCCAATTTTTTAYATTTGGCCAAGGCTGCTGAACTAGAAGCAGCTGGTTACTTTGCATTCAACAGACACTCCGATTAACCTCACGCTAATACAGCTGTTGGACCATTCATCTCTCAGTGAGTAAGTGACAGAGAAAGCCAGACAGAGCTGTTCACCTCATTTCTTCATTCCCTCCATACAGGAAAAATAAATAAARGAAAACATGCTCCAGTACTACTGATCCTAACCAGCATAATTAGGATGTCACCAATAATGAGAAACTGGACACTAAAGGCTCTGTTTCAACCAGAAGCCATGTGTGTGGCAGGGCAGTGCTGTGGTGTCTTACATTGCTCTCCCAAGCTGCTGCTTCAGCTGTGACTTTCTCTTGCAGCGGCCAAATTGTCACGAAAGAAAAACAGAAGATTMAGGAGCACATAGCTACTGTCCTGCTAGCAGGAATCCACACTCATCCTGTCCTAACATCCCCTCCCGTTCTTTTCCTGGCTAACAAATCCACTATTTCACTATCACATACAAACAAGCTAGAATGGTGGCACAAGTTTCCTTATAGCCAGGGAGGCCGTCCTGGAAATAGGCTTACAAAATGTAAGGCAACATAACACACAGACCACAGACTTCTAGGTCTACACTCCTCTTTCCTTTGCACACTCATATCTTGGTCATTTCCCAGTTACAGCTTTTCCTGTGCACTGAAGATCACCCATTGCAGTGCACAAGAAAAACTAACTGGGAAATGACCAAGGYCCATCTAGCCTATCATCTTGTCGCCAAACCTGCAGTGCCTACAGAAGGCAACAGGACTATGATAAAGTCTTGTAATAATACAGCTCCAGAACATCCTCAAAACCTCCAACTATTTGTAAATCATGAACTTCAAGCCAGAGGTTATATTTAAATATTCCCTAACTTCTGATGTCTTTTCTATTACAGATTTGTTAAGTCACTTCGTAAACCTAGACAAACTTCCAGCATCTCTATCACCGTGCAGCAAGGATTTCAACAGTTTAATTGCTTTAGGATGTTGTGGAAGCTAGAACTTACCATTTATGAACAGTAACTCTGGATGTGCAAGGACTGCCTGAGAATCTTGCTCATCATAAAGCAAAATGCATAGCTCAGAGGGGCTACATATGCATATGAAAATGCACATATACATGCACACGCAGTTAGAGATGCATATATACGTGTGGTGAAATACAATATTACTGAACCACCATTTTCTCTTCTCTCTCAGGCAAACCATATGGAAAAGACTGAATCGGRTCAAGAAAACGGGCAAAGCATTAATTTCTGTCGGCATCAAGTAATTTATTTAAACTTTAGGCCAGATCAGAACCTCTTGAAACCCAGATGGTGCTGAAGAGCAATAATACAGCAGGGCATAGTAAAGCTGCCTCAGTTTAAAGCCTATGACTTCTTCCTTGCCAGACTAACTGTCACTACCTACAGTGATTCTTCTCACAAGCAGTCTGATCTGCTTGTTCAGGATGAAAATGCAATCTCGATATGCTGTTAAAATATTTTTACCAGGTGTGTGCTCTCCAAGATTTGCTATTAACCATCTACAGAACAAAGTCTCAGGCCCTCAGAGCTGTAAACACTCAGGCTTGACCACACAGAGCACTTAACTATGTGCTTAACTTTAATCACATTGGTCCTGCCACATTTCTGTTGGGAAGCCTAAGTTTTTTCAGCTCAGCACACTGCAGGTGTGATCCACAAAAACTGTTCCTCAGAGTGGCAGGGCTTATTTCTATTTTTATTAAACAGCAATACTTCTCTCTTAGATGCAAATGTTTTCCTGATACAATGTCTGAACRCTCAGAGTGCTGCCTCAAGTGTGGACAGCAAGGGTGCTTTCTCTCTCAACGGATCCAAATAATGCACTGGAAATAGGTATTACTTCATTCTATGACAAATCACTGTTTTTCATTTCTTCTCCCATTAGCTCTACAGGAAGCTTAACCAAGGRAAGGAACCTGATCTGCATCACCACAAATGCCTTCTTTTTTTAATCCCAATCAACTACATCTGCATTAACGCATGAAGGCAACGGGATGGCAATGCGCAAGAGAAAGCAACATTTGGATTTCTTAGGATGATGCACATGAGAGGTGGGGGCAAAGAAAAGAAAGAAGAGACTTGTCTGATTCTCAGGTAGCAGAGTGAACTTCCAGGAACTGAAGTGAAAGGAGAAAAAATATTTTGTCCGCAGTATTAAAGCGAGTGTGATGCACTTTGCTTTTCATGCAGTCAGCTTTTAGAACAGAACCACTTCTGAAAGAATTAACATGAATATTTAGCAAACAAACATACATACATAATGCCTACAGTACTAGTTGGTGTTTAGTGGTTTGCCCTTTTTAAACAAAACACAATCAACTCTTTTTCATAAACATAACCTAGAGAAAATTAAAAAAAGAATCAGTTCATCTATTTAGCACTTCATATCTTTCAGCTTCATCTCTCTACTCGACACCCAGATATTTTAGTGGATACTACCTGAAATGAAGGAGCGTAAGTCAGGCTGCAGGGACCGGAACTGGTTGACGTAGTAGTCTCGCTGCTCCTCAGTTATTCTCCAAGGGTCGTCCGCGTAGCGGGCGCTGCTGTCCGGCAGCTCCCGCTCTGCTGAAAGAGACTGAAGGGAGAGCTGCTGGCACCCGCGCGGCCGGAGCGCCGACGGGGCGTGGGACACCCCAGGAAACCCGGTTCACTCTGCTCTAGCAGCAGACAGGTTTTTAAAAGAGATGACTGGCAGAAAGGGCCATGCTGAATACTRTCTCATTACGTATCTTCTAAAGCCGAGGCTGATGTTAGGTACCTCTGGCCAGACTAAAAGGAAAAGGAAATCTTACAACTGCTGATAGCAAAAAGGAAACTCAAAGTCAAGCCTCACCTCTGGATTCATTTGGGGGTTTCAGGATGCCATGTACAAGAAGCCTGAAYTGAACACAGTGTGCTTAAAATGGATAGTGCTCCTGAAGGACCTAGAAGTACATTTATGCAGCATAGCATAAGAAAAGAATTAATTTTGCTAAAAAACTGCATATCAAGTCTAGGAGTAGTGCTGTAGTTACGGAGSTATGCCGCTGCTAGACTCTCAGCTCACTCTGGGCTGCCAGGGTAATTAGTGCCTTTGTTGAACTGGAATGATTTAATATTTAAGATGTTTTTGGCCTGAATGACAAACACGCTTAAAGAAGGAGGACAAGAATGAACAACGACTATGCTTCAACCAACTCAGAAAATTGACAGATCTGTCAGAGAAACGTTTTGAAGACTCAAACACAAAACATTGGTTTTGAAATACATCAAAAGCTCCCTGAAACAAGCATCATAAAGCTGTAAATTAAATTTTATTTCAAAGTAGTGAACAAATGCACCCAATTTCATTTCAAGTTGGCACAAATCAAGTGACATTATCTGTAGATCTTTTCCCAAGGCTCAGGTGACATCTTCTTATGGGTGTAGGGTGCTAAGCACTAGTAAAAAGGAACTGAGTCCTTGGATCTTATTTGTTTAGGAAAAGCTCTCTTATTAAAAACAGGCAAAACTGTTTAGTATAATACAAATAATTCAAAACTATTAGGAAAGTCATACCTTTTTCTATAAGRGAGCTCTAAAAAAATTTCATTTCAAAAGTTTGCACAACAGTGAATACATAGCTATCTTCTTTAGTCTTTCTGCAGTTGTTTTATGTAACTCTGGAATGTAAAAAGAACCGACACCCATATGACATGATTTTTACCCTTGAAACAGTAAAATGAAACTGGGAAAAAAGAAATTTTGAGCCCTATGAAAGTAACATCAGTGACAAGCATACGGCTCTGTTAATCAGCCTGGTTATTTCTGCATCTTAAAATTCTCCACCACTGCTGCCCCTGGAATAGAGATTATCTGCACAAGCCACTAACCACATCAGAATTTTAATCATTAGCGCTTTCAACCTTGCCTTTCATGTTGTTAGAGAAGTCTATGCCTAAAAATGTCAGCAGCTGATCTGATCTCCACATATTCCTTCAAAATTGCCTGTACTGAAGGAGATTCACCACTGTTAACCACACAGGAGAATCTGGAAGAAAATGGCTGGCACAAACCCAGCCACCTAAATAGAAAATGGCTGTGCAAAAAATCTTCCTTAAAATTACTCAAAAGAATAGGTTTTTTGAACTGAAGATAGCAAGACCGTTTTTTCTATCTATGTTATTTGCTTGTACTTTTCATTTTACTGAGCTTCACCAATTTAATTGGATTGTTAATTATAATCTTTCCTTCCTATTACTTTTGCTTTTTTCTTTTTCCTGTTCTCAAAAAAGYACACTTCAGTTTCTCATCTAAAACAACTACCATTGAGAACAAATTTTACTTTGGAAGTAAGAATTCTTTTGCCTTTTTTTCTTTTAATTTCTCTATTGCTTTATTAGTAGTAATATTATAGAAGAACATGTGAAATTCCTTACCCGATTAAGAGTTGAACATGCACGTGCAGATTTGGCTCCATAACTCCCTGATGATGGTCCATCTTGCTGGTGAGTAGAATGTCTGACTTCATAAGGTGCTACAGACATTTAAAATAAGTAAATAAAAAGATAATGAATAAGGTTCTATTCTACTAGGCTAAARCAAAAGCTAAATATTACAAGCTCAAGCATCAGTCAACTTAATGTCATCATATGAAAGCCCATTTTKTCTTCTGCAACAGAATCCCAGCTCCATGCTTATCTTCCATACTACATCATTCTTCTTTGGACATTATTAATAGGAATCRTCCTTCTATCTTATTAGCTGACATAAATCAGTTCCTACTGTTGAAATGTAYTTATATAGCCTGCTTATGTATTTATATATGTTATACATTTCTAGCCTTATATAGCAGGAGATCATGTTGCAAATAATAATAAACAAACTGAGCTGCAGACAAGCTTATTTTCACAATGTTATCAGAGTAAATCACTAATCTTCCATGCAATCTTCCATGCACTCTTCCTCCTCTCTCCCTGAATTTCAATTGAAAAGCAAAATAAGAGGCTCAGCACATCTCAAAATCTGAAGTATAGTGAAGAAAAGCTACGATCACTTCTTTAGCTAAGTCACTTACATTCCACTGCAGCAAATACAGTAAGCAGTGACATAATGTCTATTTAAGAACAATGTTTTAAAAATAGATCAAGTACACAAACACAAAGGCAACTCACTGGCAAACTCTCTTACAGAGCAGTAAACTTCTGCTACCAGCATATTTAAAATTTAACACTAAAAACGTAACTGGCATTAGACTGATGCAATTTAAGAAACTCTTGATGAAAAGTGGTAACAAGAAAGTTTAAAATTTTATTAAGCCCAGAAAGATCTTAAAAATTATATCCATAACCCCCTCATCTTCTACGTGATCTTATCCTGTATTGGTATCTATTTTTAGTCCTGTACAAATAAGTTCTAATTTCAGAAAAAAACACAGGAAGGAAGTTGTGAAATATACAGAAGTATTTAAAAAGAAAATGGAAGTACAGGACCACAAGGCTATGTGTTTGCTATCAAGACAAACTTCAAGAGCTATCAAGAAAAAAGTAAAATCCATTAGTACACAGTTACAGTGGCAGTACAAAGGGTTTGACCTTTAAATGTTCTTAAGGTACATCGTCTAATTTCACAATCACGCTTTCAATATAAAACAGGCTAAAAAGATCAACTTTGTGAAGCCAGCACTACATGCACATATACAAAAGCAGCTGTTTTCAGGCCCACCCTTTGGAGTGATCTTTAGAAAGACTGGCAGGGTAACTTTAAAGCCAGAAAGAACCATTAGGCCACTTAGCATGGCATATGTAAGTCATTAAATTTTACACCGTTACTTCTGTTGCAAACATTAACACACATTTGACTGAAACATTTCTCTAGAAAGATATCTAGTGCCGAGCTGAAAAATTCTATGCTCTTAATTTAAATCCTCAGTGCTTTCTGGAATATAAGCATAGTGCCTTAGAATCCTGCAGGATTCTATCACCTTTAAAATTCAAGCAGTTGAATAATTAATTTTAGAAGAATCTGACATTACAGTCGGGTTGAATCCTCCTTTYTCTACTTGCTTTGCATAGCCTCTGATTCCACAAGAAGTTTCACTGAAGTCAAACACAACAACAACAAACCCTCTCCTACAACCCTACACCAAAAAAACTGTAACCCTGACAGAGCATGAAAAGAAAACCAGCATAGTGCTCTAGAAGTAAYGCAGACCACTATTCTCGATAACCTCCCATATCTTAGTGCATTGCTCTTCAGGTGTATGTCATCTGCAGCGTGATGCCATTCATTTGAGCAGAACCTTTGCTGCTGATGTATTAGAAACCGATCTCACCACTGTTGCTTACTTCAGAAGTTAAACATTACGGTTTCAGTTAGGCTGAGGGCAAGATGGGAAAAAAACCTGCATCTGAGTGAACACTGGCTTACCTAATCAGCAGGTGAATGGCTGTGTATCAGTACTAATATCATTTTTAACTAGAAGGCCACTTGACTGTGTTCAAGTACATTTTTATCATGGCTGAAAATGTTTTATAGCTCTGTTCACTTGCTCATTTGTAAACAAGGACAACTGGTAAAGGACTAACATACTCCACTCTTCACTCACTACAAACTAATTCATAGCAGTCGTCTTGTCTTCCTAGTCCCTTTGATRGAAGGGATGGTATATTGATGCCTAATATCTCCACCATCTTTGTCACCAGATGTTGCAACTAGGAGAAGAAAGGCACCTTACCAGTAACAGGAGCTCTAAACCCTTGGTAAAATCTGACTTCTACCCTTAAAGTTAGCAAAAGCTTCAGTCCTCCTAAGATATATACTATCCTCCTACTAAAGTCAAAGTATTTTGCCACCAAATTTAATGGCAGCAAGATCAAGGACAAAACATCTTTGTAAGGCTTTATTTCTGTTTATTTTATCTAGGTTACATCATGATACTGTATTTGTATTTGTGTCCTGTTGTTATTTTTGTTATGTAACCAGAGAGATTATTATCCTTTACAATAAACCTTTGTTTGCAGGAAATTTGAAAAGTAACATAGCAGCTACTGAAATCAGAAGTGGACTTTTCTTCTTCTCTAATTAAACAAGAAGCATCATGCACTCTAAGGATAGTCACAAACTTTCTATCATTGGAATATACTGCACGCAGTCTTGTCAAAAATTGTGTATTAGCATTTATCTGTGAGCAGTAACATATAAATCTACCTAATTTATCTGAAAGCAAACAGGAAAACAAGATTGAGCAATCAGAAAGAAAAGCTTTTATGCAAAACAGAATTAGATGATTAGATCATTTTCCAAAATATATACCTAATTAAAACATGAAACCACTAGCCTGTTAGTTGCATTTGAAATTTAGAAGCTTATAAGAAGAAACAAAAAGAATTGAATACAACGAGTGCATCCCAGTTTTTATCCTACCTCCATGCTGCTGCTCCAGTCCATTTCTTGATTTACCGTATCCATAACTTAAGGGTGTTCTCTGGTAACTAGATGGAGAAGCAGGAGGTGAACAGATCGGTGACATCGGAGGAGACTTGGGTTCCTATTTCAAAAACACATTAACAGAAAATGGAATTTTGAGATGACATTAAAATGACAAAGTAATTCTGCATGACAATCCAAACACATAGAGCCTGATGGGCAAAGAACACTAACACACAGCAACTCTGTAAGTCTCTTTATTTATTGAGCCTTCTAGGAGTAAAGCATGGCAAGGCCATAACAAAGCTTTACAATTAACAGCTTAGGACATTTTCCTTCCAAACATGCCTGAAGTATTTGTCAAAGGTTTAATGTTAGCGGCTATCTCTGAATTTACATATCAGCACGAAGCATTTAGCAGGGTGAATGCATTCTTTGTTTGAGAAGAGCATTTTTCATATTAATAAAACAAACACATACAAAATAAAATAAATCTCTGAATTGGTATTTTAAGCACTCTGTGGATTTGCAAATGTTATTGGGTATCTACCCTAGAGCGTTCTCTTTCCACTGACTCACAGAGATTGTTTAAGAGGAGGATRCGATCCTGAAACAGTTTACTGTGCAAAAGGAAAACACCGCAACAAAGACAACCTAGATGGAGCCAGAGGTTTGACGGCAGCATTCCGCTTCAGTGTCAATACACACAGACAGATAGATGTACATGCTCYTCTTCCTCATCTTGTTATTTCCTTTGTGCATCTTGTCGTCAGCTCATTACTGTTGGTTAACCTCAGGCTGGGAACGTCGTTACTCTCACTGATGCAGTGCCATGAATGCATGCACACAATACAGAAAGATAAAGTGCCTGCCACAGGCATTTAAAACATGACCTGCTACAGTACCAGAAGAGAAGGAGTCAGGCCTGGGGAAAAAAATTATGCAAATAATGCTTGTGAAGTCCCTTGTATTTGAATAAGCACTCTCAACTCTCTTAAATACAAGTAACACAAATCTCATTTTGACAGTGTTTTTAAATTGGCAATTCAGAACAGCAGAAACTGGCAGGATGTTTCACTAAGGACAAAAGAAAAATAGATTTCTTCTAGGCTACTCTGCTGTTACTAAAAGGAAAAAAAGAAAAAAAAGGTCGCAGCCTTATTCCACTCCAGACTAGTGTCTCATGATGGGCTTTCCCTCCTTTCAACACTTCTCTTCCAATTGAGTATTTCTGTAGCAACTAAAGATTACACTCACTATGAGAAATTGTTCGCTTTCCTGTTTATCTCCCTCCTTTAACAGATGGATTTCCATTTGTTCCTCCTCCTCCTGCCTTCTCCAAGAAATAGCACTAGAGACAAGTACGAGGACAGCATTGAAGAAACTTCTACAGAATAGTCCTGGGCAGATAATATTATACAAGTATCCTTTTAGGGATACAACTGGTATGAGAAGTCATCAAAATAAGTGCACAGTCCTGATGGGTATTCTTTGCAAATAGGGAGATCATCTCCAGTATAGTACTGCAAAACTGAACAAGCCCATGCCAATGTTAGTCATTTACAGGACTGGACCCAAAAGGAGTATGCATAATGATATATTGGCCTGAAGGAGACAGGCCAGTTACCTGTTTGTCCCCTTCATCTGTTCTTTTGTAGGAATTTTTTTCCAAAGTTGCATGTGGAACCTGAAATTTAACTCCGTGGAGTTCTGCTGGATTCCCATAACGTATTTCACTGTCATTTTTCAGCGCCATAAACCGTGGCAGAGGCAATTCTTCATTAAAAGAAAGAAAGATTCAATTGAGTCTATGGTATATTAAAAGTCTTTGAAGCAGTACTGTATTGCAAAACCAATGGAAGAGTAAAGAATAGTATTTATATTTTGTAATATTTGCAACTGTGGAACTCTTGTGATTATTCTATGTCTGAGTGAAAAATGTGAATGCTATGCAAAGCTGCATTCACTAGCTTTATATATCTTTTCTCAATGCAAAGAGAAAGAAATAAGCCTTGTGTGCGTTATTAAAGCAAGTATCAAAGTTCTTCCTGTCTTGGAAATGTTGGCTAAAATGAAAAGAACAGTTTCCCACAGAAGCTGTGGGACTAATGAATTCTTTAAGTCAGGATCACAGTATTCTCAACAGAGCTATCATAAAAGGAACAAATTAAAAATGCTAGGGTTCAGAGATCACTTTGAGGCCTGATAAGTCTAGAGTGTCAGAAGAACTCATTTTGCCTCTGCTCTGCAGAGCAAAAAGAATGACACTTTCTAAGCAAACGCATCTTTAAGACAATTCAGGATTATTTTGAGAAAATATTATATTATTAGAAACCTTTACYTTTGTGCACAGTCACCCTGTAAGATCAATACAACTAAAATTAACAAAACACAGGCTCCAAAATCAAGCAAAGCCTGACATCACCTCCGTAATCATCTACACCTACAACTACTAATGGAAAGAAAAAGAAATCAATTTGAGTCTGTTGCACGTTACTCATCCCACTCTAAAAGCAGTAATATATTTCAAGAGAAAATGTAATTAGCACTGGAAGCACTTCAGTAACAATCAGTAAGCAGGATATCAATACAAGAACTGGTACTAWCCTTGTTCACTCAAATTCATGCATTATTTGCAGGTGCTGTACTTACAAAACATACAAAGCAAATCTCACTTAATTCAGATTTCTAGAGTAGCTTGTTTCTTCTCAAATTAACAATGGCAACCCTAAAAAGAAAACCAATGCTACAGAAAACAAGCTGTCTACAAGGAAAACTATGACAGTCAAATCCAAGCTGCYTGTTTTACCCTTGGTTTAAACTCTCTCGATGGTTACTCACCATCCTGTGGGACCACCATGCGCATTGGATCACCTCCGCTTCACAAGGAGCTCTGCAAGTGCGGGAGCTTAGACAGGGACCTTAACTAATATGGGTCTGCATGTGTCCAAGCCCAACTTTCAGCTGGGAAGGGGCAGACCTGGGAATTTGCTCCCTGCTCCTCAAAACATACATGAATACCCCTGCTAGGGGTGACCTGCCAAACAAGACCCTGGCTTCAAGGCTACGGGTAGGTCCTCCCTTTCCTACCTTCTCTCTCATCTCATGGTCCTTTGCGCTACTGGCTTCAGCAAGACGGTGGCAAACACTGTGACTCAGAGCACATCCTCATGCGATGCTTCAAGTACTTGYCTGCGACATGCGAGCTAAGGGCTCAAACTCGTATGCATTCAGGCTGAATCACAACTGGAAAACCATCTGTTGTGAAATCCAAGCACTGCTGAGGCAGAGTATGGATCACCAAGGCAAAATATCTAGCTCCTGCCATTTATTCACTACCAAGGCTTCACAGCCTATGGGGACCTACTTCCTCTGTTCACTTGATATTGATAAGTTTTTTTAGGAAGTATTTTTTTCTATCCGGATGGCATATTTAATATTAAAGTGTCAATTCTTTGTGAAGAAAAAAAAATTAAATCATATTTAACATGTTTTCATACATATCTATACAAAAAATTATGATTTTACCACCATAGCCTGTTTATTTCCGTAGGATTATCTGTTAAAACAGGTCACTGTTGCAAGCTGCCTGGCAGAGAAAGACCCCTGAGCTCCCCATGACCCCCAAAACATTACTTCAGTCTAGAAGAAGCCATCCGCCCCAGCTCTGGATAGCTTTGAAGATTAGAGGCTGAAGGTGACAAAGAAATGGATCCATAACACTGAGCAGCTGTCTTTCACCCTATTTTTTTGGTAACGCTTTTTATAGTGGAATATATAACGTCAGCTATGTCATACAGGCAATTCACTATAATTTTCTACCAGTCACTTGGAGACTGGAGCAAAACACAGATTTGCTTCATAAACAAGTCAGAAGAAGAGTTTATCACAACAGACCACTTAAAAGCATTACAGAAAGGAAGAATCAAGTGCGCAGGTTTGCAAGCAAAATTTGCTACTTACCATTCTTAATGCTCTCAATTCGTACTGGAAACCCTGACTGTGCTGCTGCAATTAACTTCAAAGCAATGTAAAATTGAGCAGGACCAAAATAACCCACACGTTTGGCTCCACAAACTTCTGTAATCTAAGAGAGAAGAGGTATATTTTTGGTAAAATGCATTTCACTCCTACAGGGAATGTAAGCAGCACTAAGTAAACAAGCAAAGAAAAAAAAGTCTTTAAAATTGCAAAAGGCTTGCTGTATTCGGATTTCTCTTTTAAGTGTCATTGTTTCAATTCAGGACATTCCTGTCCGATCACATTCCCCGTATAGCAGAGAAAAGTAGTTATTTATTATCCTTTTCAGAAGTATTACCACGTGACATTGCTATTCTAAAACACRTTATGTGTTTTCATACTACAAGTGGTTGAATTTTAGTAGCAGGTGAAGTTATCATTGTAAGTATGCAGTCCTACAAAATGCTTCCATCATAGAAGCTGTGATAGTCCTAGAAAATCTTAATCACTACTAGCCCTTGCAGCAATAGTTCAATTACTGTAATTAGAATATAAATATAACACAAGAAATATCCCAATACACTACTTCAGCAGAACACTGCTCCTTGTGAAAAATTAACACAGTCTCAGCAGAGAAGTTCAGTTTCCCCCATCCTGTTGCTATATCTCCTTAACTGGATCTCAACCACCTCCTCTGCGGAGGAAACCATTCCAGTTTCACATACAGAAACAACAGCTAAATAAACAAAATCTATCCGTGGGTTTGAAACATGGATGCTAATTCTCCCATGCCTGGAGCTGCAAGATGCTCACAAATTCCAGTCACGATTTCAGGTTAGAACGAAACTACGTTGCCCTGAGATGTAGAAGGGAGCTTCAAATTGTTTTTTTAAAGAGACATACAGATTAGCAACGCTTCCTAAGCGCTGCGGTTTCGTAGCCTGTGTGCAGGCTGTGCAACACTAGAACTGTGCGGCTTCTCCAGGGGTAACTTCCACTCTCTGGAAACCCCTGCCAGTGGTACAGGTGTCAGTGCTCCCAGTCTRCAACAGCATGAAGGAAATCATTCACATCTGATGCATATAAACCAAAAGCACAAATGAATAACCAATTCTTTGTAAGTTTTTATATATACTATGGCAGAATGTAACGTGCAACAATTACTGAGAACTGGACATCTTGGAATGGTAATTTCAATCAAATTTCAATCAAAGAAAATAATTTTCAAGTGAATGTTTTCTTCTCTGGAGGTGGCTGCTGCTTCGACTGAATGAGTGTTGGCTTTCTCCTCTTCCTGCTAGTTTCCGAAATGCATAGCCTAATTCCTTGATCACAGGATGCATCAAGCAGCTTTCTTTTCTTTTACTGCTTGATAAAAAGGGAGATTGAGTCTTGGTAAGACCGTAGCTTCAATTAACCAGTGGAATTTGCCATTCCCTTTCTTCTACATATCTTCCTTTTTGTTTTCTTTTTGTAGCTGGCCCTATTTCTTTTATTTTCCAGTGGGAACCCTGGGCATTTGGCACACACTTAACAGGGACAGAGCAGAAGTGTGTTTAAAAACTGGAGAGCCATGAGGAGGGAGCAGCAGATGGAGAGGATTCGCGCTTGGACAACCTCCGGGCCTCYGACAGCGATGACCTACACTCTGCTCCAAACGGCGGGGCACGGGAAGCAGCAAAGCACGGCGTGGGGACCTGGGCCCTACACACGACACCAGGCCCCCCTCTCCCTTCTCATCCCCGCCCTGGGCTCCTCAGTGCCGCAGGAAGCAACGCTGCCCAGCACGGAGCCCCACCAAACCTGCAGATAATCCTAAGCCGGGCTGTTGGGATCTCTTGGCAGGGTGCGGAGCCAGGACTCAACGCCAAAGGCTGCAGCATCTCTCTGCTGATGGAGCGGTGCCCGGCAGACTGCCTGCCTGCGGCGTAAGGCAGGGGCAGCACTAGGGGAGACGGCGGGTCCGGGGGCATCGGCATCATTTGGGGTRAAGCTGTGCATCAGCTCCTGAGCTCCCAAGCAGGTATTTGCTCCCTTCCCCTGCCCTCCTCTTGCCTCTAGACGAACCCCTAATTTCCTCATTTGGGTGCACCTGTCTCCAGCTCTTACACTGTTGGTCTCTYCCCGCCAACTGCCTGTCCTGCCAGCTGTGCCTTGCCCTGCCTTCTCCAGCAGCGCCAAGCAAACCASCTCCAGCAGCGCCAGCCAGCGCAGCTGGCCAGGAGCACCCAGCACGGCCCATCGCTAGGGCACGCCRGGCCCCGGAGGAGCTGAGACAGAGGTCCTAGCTCAGCCCAGGAGCGGCAGCTGCACAGGAACTGTCCGGCCTGAGGCTTCCTGCAGAACTGCAAGCGCAATATCCAGCACCCCCCGACCCGACGCAAGACCCGGGGCAAAGCAGACGGCTCGCTGGGCAGAAAGCCGCAGCAGCACGCTCCTTTGCTTCCAGTTTAGGAGTTGTCTGCCAAGGTGAGGAGGGGGAAAAAAAAATCTACAGATTCAGTAAACTAGTAAAGTCAGTCACTGTGRTTGCGGCAAGGTTTTCGCATACGCACACCCCACTTCGTTACAGTACGACTAGCAAGAAAAGTGTCTCAGCTGCTTAATTTACAAAACACTCAAAATGACCCCTCCTCTGCCCACTCTCCAAGATAACAATTTTCTCGCAGAATATGTTTGTACATGATATGGTTTACTCTTATTCATGGCCTTTTGGATATATGCATCACCACTAATGCATGTTCTCACTCGCTAGTCTAAAAGCGGCTGATTAACTTACCCAGACTCTGAATACTAATAGGGCAGAGACACCTATTAGTCACATAAATTCAATCTAGGTACATGGCACTAAGTTTGTTATGGGGGAGAAGTAAAGTAAGGATAAAATCAGTCCCTGTGTCTGGGCAAGGTGGTCCATCAGTGATTGCTCAAGTCTGCACAAACTGCACAACTGATGGAGTAGCACCATTGCCCAGAACAGTGTTTTCTTCTTTTYTACACACAGCTACAATCATTTTCAAAGGCAAACCTTGCTGCTGTCACCTAGACCGTGACCACTCTGAAACTAAATGCCCAATTGCTCTTATTTAGGATTGCAGTCCTCTAAGTGAAGGCTAGCGCTGATAACAGGACTGCGCCCCTCGCCAAGGCAGCCGGCACAAGCACAGGACACGTGTGGATCGACAGCTCACCCTGCCTGCACCCCAAGGCCGACGTGACAAGGCTGGGAGTAGTCACGTCCCCCGTGACTTGGGAAGGGCTCCCAGGGAAGAGGTGACTACAGCTGCTGTGTTGCAAAGACCATGAGCAGAATCTCTCATACAGGAATCTCCTTCTCTGAAGATAATCAAAACCTGCCTGCATGCGATCCTGTCTAACGTGCTCTAGGTGACCCTGCTTGAGGAGGGGAGGTTGGACTAGATGATCTCCAGAGGTCCCTTCCAACCTCAACAGTTCTGTGATTCCGTGAAGGGCAGGGACAGTCGGCCAGATGCATTTCAGATGGATTTTTCTCCKCTGGGATTTCTTTCCTGCCCTGCTATCCTGTGCTTGTGGGCATAAAACAATGGTGTTAGCACAAGCTGTGCCTTCTCTCACCAGCTGCTAGAAAGAGGAGAACATGGAGTAACTGGGACTAACACAGGGCATTGTAATGCTATGATCTTTTTTTCTGCTATCAAATTATTACCTTTTGAAAAGTATTTTCTATACTTTGAAATACTAAGGCCACTGAATGCCACTCATATCGGGGCAAGCTGAGCACAGTAACATAGGTGTTTAATAGCAAAACATCAAAATTTAATATCAAAATAAAGCAGACTAAAATAATGTGCTGTTTCTCAAGCATCCTTACAAATCATCATTCAGAAAATTTTTGCAATTTTGCTCTTTGGTAGTAACAACAGGAAAATATTTTTARACACAATCTCCTCTAAGTTGTTTTTGGAATTAAAAACTGAACAAATAAAATCCTGATTTCTTGCTAATGGCCTAGAGCAACAGATGCAAGCTGATAAAGTAGCCAAATTTATTACACAATTAATTGAAGGTATCCGCACAGATTAAGTGTGGGCACAAGCATTTATTCTTACTGAGTCCGCAGTATAATTAAAGGCGAGGTACTCAAGTTCCCTCCCAGAGAGCAATTCTTACTGTCTAAATCAGGGCCCTGCTTAGAGCTGCCAGCTGTGGAAATCTCTCTCTCCAGCGAGAGAGGTAGGTGGCAGATTAGCCTTTATTCAAAATTAATTCCTCAGAAYATGCTGCCTGCTTAAATTTCTATAGTAGCTTAAATTGAATACTGTATTTTTTTATTTGCTGGCTTTACCCTTTGCAGGGCAAGAGCATGTAAGGGCCTGCTCTTGATGGGCAGGTAACATTTAGTGATACGCATTGCTGAAGTGAAAGCAGTTTGTGCAATATACTATTAAGAGTCTTTAAGATCCATCTGAATTAAAAGCATTGTAAATGAATGCAACACAATATTTTTCAAGCTGAAACTGGACAGACTAGCTAATAAAACGGAGAGCATTTTGGAACCAAGGTATATGAAAATATCCCCTGAAAGACAGGGGAAACATCAGCTCTGCTTTCATTCAACTGAGGTTTAAAAATAAAATCTTTCTGTCCTTTCCTGTTGTCAGTTTAGGTTATAATAATTTTCAGCAAGCTAGCAAGGAAAGAGCTGGTATTTTCTATTCATGCACTGCTAAACAGGTAAGCATGTAAACCAAAACAAATTGCACATCTTGATACTACAAGGGGTTTTAAGACAGAGATATTGACAACCAATTTTCATTGTAAAATTATTTTAAATTCTTCACCATAACCCTTCAGCAATAGCTGAATATGGAACGAAAGTTTAATGAAGAATATGTTGGGAATAATTTTTCATGGTGGCAGGTTACTACTTTTGCTTGCCAAATCTGGCCTCAGGATTCTAAACATCAGTCAGAGAGACCTATTTGACGGTTTGTGAGACAAGAATATGATGCTGAAAAGACTAAAACTGAGTTTAAATCTCTGCAAGGTGTAACAGCTAATCTGGAACAGACTCACAGGTCATCTGACAGTTAAGAGAGAAAAGGTCATTTCAAGCAACATGCAAAAACAACATTTCTCAGAGAAGTATGGAAAGCTATAATGTCTCGTCTCTTGCTAGTTCTAAATCAGTCCTGGAACAATGCCTTCAAATTCACTGGAATTTCAATAGATACCCTTAAAACATATGTTCTGTACAAGAATCACACCACCTTTCCTACTATGCAGCCATGAAAGATGGTGAGAAAGATCTCCATGTGTGCACACCCTTCTGATGGGCCAGTTGTTTTTCTATGCTTGTAAAAATACATAACAACTTTTTTTCTTTTAAGAGACCTCTGACTTATCAACATTAAAATTTAAAATGTAGCTATGGTATCACCAGGGCCTCTGAGCTGTTTGGAAGAATGGCTGTTTTAAATTACTGTTCTCCATGCAAAGTACTAATACAAAAGCTTTACATCTGAGATGCTGGAACAAAAAGTAGATTTTTGTATTTATTATCCACTCACTGCTCTGCTCTATCGGCTGACAGCAAGTGTTATTTTCTTAATTGCTCCTTGAAGACATCCCACRTGGAGCAGCTTTTCCCAGCACAATCTGACATTGTTCCAGCTCTCCCCTACTCTCTCCAAAAACTTTCCACAGCAGCCTCCAAACGCACTGACCTCTCAAACACCCTGGGCAGGTCTAATTTAGATTGCGAGAGCTAAACTTCAGGATTTGAATGTAAGCCTAGAGCTGAAGGTTGTTTTCTCTAAGCACAGAAATGGGGGAAATCAGAAACAACTATTCAATAGTCTTAGAGTGGACGGACAGGTCAGAGATGACCATCCTCCAGTTTTAAGAGAAAAGTTTTYACCTGCAAGGCAAAAGTACAGCTGGGATTTTTGCTTTTTTTCCGCTCCGTCATTAAYTCTGCTATGTTATCCTCTGCATGCACTTGGCATACAGTTTTTGTCTGTTCTGCCCGTTTGTCACTAGCTGCCACGAAGATTATTGCTGCCTGTCATCTGTAGGTAAACCCAGCCCAAAGGAGCTCAAACCTTTGTGAGCACTTGAGACACTGCTAGGAACACATATAAGCTGAATGCATATTCAAGTCGTTCTGAAAACTGAAGCAGGTGGAAAACACTGGCTCGTAGGTCAAAGGATATCTTCCAGCTGCATCTTTCATCTCAGCCCACCTTTGAAAGGACAATTTTTAGTGCTTGTCCTTACTCGAAATAAAACTAGGCAAAAAGATTTTCCAATTTATCTGCATTTTATGGAACATAAAATCTGCCCAGAATGCCTACAATAATGCTAAATACACCTCAAGAAATGCCCTCTGATGGAAGAACAGTGGTGACAACACACCTCAGAATCGAACTGTCGAGCAGCCAAAGACTCCCTTCTAAATCAGCCATCCTAACAACTGTCTCAAAGACAAGTATTTGCAGAGGAGGCTTATTAACAGCTTATCTCAAAACTGTACCACACATCTGACCCACGTTGCTTTTTTATTTTAATTCATGTTTACAGATTCTTCGATCTGCTTGTTAYAGACATGCTCTGCTGCATCCTTAAACATGATATTTCTTTCTGAAGGGATCATTGTTCAAATATCTGCAACAGTACCTGGAGCCTGGGACTACATCGCTCTTCAYTATTTAAAGCAAAGTAAGAAACATCATATCCTGGATCCAGAAGGATACTTCACTGCCAAGGAGGGAAGGYGCACGAACATACTTGGAGCCGTTAGGTATCAAACTGCACAGGGGAAGACGCTCAGTTATGGATTAGTTTGTCAGTTTTGCTCCTTTGTCTCAGTGGTATTTCAGGAACTACATATTTCACTCTGTCATCTTGCCTTCTAAAAACAGATGCTTTGTCTGTTTTAGACTTTTTTTAAACATAACCTAGTGTACTTACTAAAATCCAGCTATTCTGAGCAAAYAGGACTCCAACACCTAAAGCAAAAGAATTTTCAATAGAAGTTGAAAATGGCTTACTTGATGGGATGCAAGRTAACATGTATATAGTACATTTTTAAAGGCCTAAGTACAAAATATTCTCTCTGAGTAAGCTTTGCAYGATCATAGCTTTACACTAAAGAGCAATATAAGCTGTAAGGGAAGCTGCTGACAAATAACTAATATTTAACAGCTCCAGCTAACTCGGTGCTAAAAGAAGAGGAAAGCAACCACGTCTATTATCCAAAATCTGCTGAAAGGAACTCCAGAATTTTTCCGTAATACCTCTTCCTGGCATGACCCAGAGTCATCTACGTCTGCCTGCACAGGTGCTACACATACCATCTTACTCTGCACTTCTAGAGGGAAGGCACTTCACTTCGGGAACCGGTGAAACGCTTCCCATCCAAGCAGAACAGTGTGCGCCAACACCGAGAACTACAGACTCTGTGATTCAGCCCCCGTTTGTGCACGTGCAACCATGGACAGAGTTACAGGAAACAAATACTAAAAACACTTTCAAATAATTCTCACATTTTAGCATAACAACAAAAATATTTTTATATGCTAGAAAAGTCAATTCCTGAGCAGAAGGAAAAAAAAATGTTTTCAGTCAGAAAAGATTCCTCTGCCTAGGTGACACAGGGACAGAATTTATGCTTCATTAATTCTTATAGTAGCCAGCAGCAGATGCCTAGAGAAACCAGAGTACACGAACAGGCAATACTTTAAAGAGGAAAACAGACAATGCCAGCATACTGTAAGTTACAAAAAAAATATTTATCTGAATTATGTAGCTACCACAACACACAATTCAGTACTGTTAAACAAAAGATCTCAAACATTAGGAGAGCTGGGCAGAAAGACTCTGTCAGTAAATAAAGGCTGCTTGCCTTTATGAGGATACCTCCTAATACTTAAAAGTGATRAGCTGTACATAAAAGAAATCCAGCTTCTTATGCTTAGCCTTTTGTTTTTAACACACAAATACTAATGAATCTCTTCTTCCTTTATCTGTACGTGATGTTGAAAAAGCAGACACTCATCTAATGTCATTCTTAMTGGGAGGTTTAGGAATCACCATTCCTGAGAAATATCTGAAAGTCTACAACCCAAGCAGACAAAATTATTTTCACAATAGCAATGCCTACAGAAAAGGTGTTCAAAACAAAAAGCGTTCATCCATCTGAAATTATTCTAGCTGTCTTAGGCTCATATCAGATTCCTATAAATCTATCCAGGTTAATAAATACAGCTTGCACAAATAAATTTACATAGGATCATAAGTGAAATTTTAACTAACCTTATTAGACTGGGAACACAAAAATAAAGTCTGAAAACAGTTTACTCTGAATTTAAGAAATCTTCATACGGATACTAACTCTCAATATAGTATTTTTAAAAGTATTATGCTACTTTTTCACTGAACTGCTTCATATTCTTTATAGGTAATCAGTTTCTCAGCATCTGGATATGGAAATGCACATATTCATCAGGTCATTTTGTGAAATGCTGTACACTCAGCCTTGCCAAAGGCACTATTAAGACCTGAGATCCAATGGAAATCTGCAGAATAGACAGTATTTGGTTAGGAATATTTTATCTGCTTTTCAAATCTTATTGTACAATCAAGAAAGCATAATATCCTACGTAAAATGAGAAAAGAAATACGAAGCAGTCACGTCACCCCATCAGAACAAGCAGACCGCAGGAAGCTTCCACAGAGCTTATCTGACTTTCTTCTGAAGCAACTAACTGCCAAGAATGTTCATGAGAATGAAATACGAGACAGTTTCATAGATCTCACCTAACAGATGTTTAATATTATACATTACAAGTATACTTCTTTAAAGTCATTAGCTGTTCCAAGGATTTCTATTCATCTTCCTCCTCACCTCTTTTTTTCCAAGAACATATCTATGGAAATAACACAGAAAAGCTCTGGGACGTGAGAGGAGAGAACTCAGATCCTTCAAGTCTCTCTCGCTCAGCTGGGTCATTATACAAAGCCCCCATACCCACAAGGAACTGGAATTACTAGAGGAATTTGATGTAGGCAAACACATCCAAAATGAAATTGGACCAACAGAAATATGCATCAGTTCGTGAAACTCCCATTTTCTGGAGGCTGAACTGAAAATAGTATGTAAATCTCACTGCTAGTGAGAGYGAACAGAGAGTTCCAATTCAGTTCAAGTGGAAATGCCAAATTTTGCAGAAAAGCTGCACCAATAACCTTCTGGAATGAAAATACTGAGCCATCACATGAACATTAAGGGATGACATTATCATCAAGAACAGACTTTAGGGAAAGGCATTATATCCTTATGTTTTATCATTTTAGACCACCTCAGCAATAAATTGTTAACATTTCACGGAATATTTTGCATAAGCAGCATTTCCATTAGCATATCTTCTTCCTGAGCTTACATTTTCACTGATTTAAAATATGACAATTGTTTATAAACTTGAACAAACCTTATTAGGGAAAAGTTTCTGCAGTTTGTCCAAGTCTTCTATACAGAAGAAAATGGTCTCTCCATTGCTGAAATGGGGTATGAATTAAAACATACATCCTAAGGCTTTAAAAAAAAAAAAAAAACCAAAAACAAACAAAAAAAACTTAGGTTTGATAATAGAGCATAAAGCTATTTATAACCTGACTCCTCAAGCCTGCACAATAACATTTGACTGAATCTTGCAGTATACTTTATTCAAACAAACAACCTTTTGTCAAATTTCAGCCTCTCAATAATGCTCTACCATTTCTGAGATGTTGGTGGTTTTTTTGTTTTTTAAGGGGAAAAAAACAGCTGACTCCGTTCAAATAATTTTGTTTGCTGAAGTGAAAATGTAGTCAGATATGACTATTACTCATACAATACAAATGGGTATTATTGAAAAATCCGTTTCATTTTTTCCTGTTTCATTTTAATGTGTTCTTTAGATAATATTTACCTTACTCTCCAAAAGAATCTAACATCAAGTCTTTGTTGTAACCTATCCTTCAATAAATAAGCAAACTCACGAAGTTCAGCAATACAATATCATTTTGTTCTAACGTAAAAACAGCATCATAGAAATCTTGGGTATAACTAACACTCAATCTGTAAAACATCTCCCCATCAYCAACGAAGCAGCTAGCCAAATCTCACCTAACATACCAAAAGTAACTCGCAACAGCTGAAAAAACTGAAAAGCTTTGAACTTAGCAGTAAAGAGATGACAGTCTCCTGGGGACACAACCACCACATTTTATGAACAGACAAGCAAAATATCTCCTCGGATTCTTSAGACTCTTCTGACACATATGGAAAAACAATGGAAAATTCCTGCATAAATCCTGAAATCAAACAGCAGTGAGGAAAGAGGGCACAAAGGTAGATAATTTCCTTTTCAAATGTATAGAAATTAACTGCTATCAGAAGTCTTTTCCACTGATGAACTCAAGCCAAGGATACCCCAAAAATAGCCCAATACAATTAAATATTTCTTCATTTTCTCATTGATGACAACATATAAAGGCGTCGTTCCGTCACAGCRGTTATGCTACCCTGGGTGAATCCTGGAAAACAAATCTATTTTAATTCCTTGTCATAATCAAGAGAACTGCATGACTGTCTCACATAGTACCACAGGATACTTCCGCAGCCTCTACAACAGCTGCCTTATTATTTCCACATTTCTTTGCAAGTTCAGCATGAAAATATTTCAAGTTTTATTCTTAGATGCTATGCCAGAATAACTTTACGATCTGTTCCATTTGTACGCTTTTCTTCAGAGCTGAAAGGATACCAAGASCAACTGACAGTAGACCTCATGACAGTTACTGTTATCTTTACGTATCCAGGCAAAATCGTTTCCTTACTTATTTTGGAAAGCAAATGGCCTTTTCTTCCTCAATGAGTGCATTTTACTTGTTGATGGAACATTACCACACCGGCAACCAGCACAGCCGTGATGCATTTGCGCACATATCCCAACTGAATTATATGTAAATGGGTTCTTAACCTTGTATCATCATCTAACAACGCACTTCGAATTCCCTCTATGCTGGGCCAACAAACCCAGATACTCAGCCTCACGGGGCAGAATTTAATTCACGGCACACCTGTGGAATTAAGTCAATTTTTGATGCCAAAAGACTGAGGATACTTAAGGTTGACCAGAATGATTATGGAAAAAYACCTAAAGTCTACGTTTCTGCATTTCAGTGACAGCTTAAATCATTATTCTACAAAGCCTGTGAAGAAATTTAGAATCTTTGGCTTTAAAGCTTCTGCATAAACACGAACCTCTGCTATTTGAGACCTAGTACATGGGAATTTATCTCAACCAGGTAGTCCGCGAAACTAAAAAGCAATAGGGAAAAACAGCTCAGATGCAGCCACTCAGACCTCTGGGAGAGACAGCRTTCAACATTTTTCTCTCAGTCATTGTCATCTCATTTTGCCCAACTTCCTTCAGCTCATAAGCAGTCGTAGCATCACCGATTATGTATCTACTCCAGCTTTTGTGTGATGATCTATTCTTCAAGTTTCCTCCCAGGAGCCTTTACGGAATCCTCGCCCGAAAGTCAGAAGACATTTCTCTTTCCCRTTCACCCAGTTCTGAAGTCCTCCTACAATTATGGCAGCAGTTCAGAAGACACCAAGAAACACASTATAGGAAAGCTTTTCCCAAGCTACGGGCCTTCTACTCATGGAGTAGAGGGGAGGATTTCTGGAAAACCCTGGAAAAATCCTTCACTGAGAAGGACTCAGGTCCTACCCACTGATTCACTCTGACATGTCAAACCTTACACAAGGGCCAAGCAATAAGACGTATCAGTTGTCCAAATCTGGACACATGTATTCCCCTTTGCATAACATTACCTTCTCTTTGTTGTAAAGACAGAAACAGAAGTCCAAGACAATAAACCAGTTACACCTCGGACATGGAGCTGCAGCCATTATTTTTATTTCAGGTGCAAAATGTAGTGCTGCTTTGGACAGTATGAAGAGAGTATTTTGTTTGTACTTGTTTCAGCTTTGTGGGTTTTTTTCTTGAAATACTGCACAGTTTTGTCCTTTCTTAAAAAAAAAAAAAAAAAGAAACCGAGACAAATGGTTAAGTCAAGCATTGCTCAGTATTGCTCTACACAAACATTTGATTGATTCAGCTTTCCCATGACTTTTGGGACAAACTCCTTAAAATACAGGGATGGTAGTAACCTTCAACAATTACCCAAAGAATCAGACTAGCTTTTAAAAATAAGAACAGGCAGCCATCCAAAACAGAGCAGACATCTGAATTTTCTGCAGTCACGCTGAACTCTGCATTGCTACAGGAATCTCACGAGCACCAGCTCCATCCCGGAGCAGCCCGGGTTGCTGCTGAACACCCTGGGGCACGGCCAGGGCTCCTTCCAAGGGCAGGGAGCCCAGGGCAAAGGTCCAGGGAGAGAGGTGTGCTTCTGGAGCGCGTCCCAGCCTGCACACCTGGGTCAAGGAGCTGGGAACCAGTCCCAGACCCCACTGAAATGCTGTGATTCAGCTGGCGACTGATAGGTTGCAGTGTTGGCCAAAAAATACAGCACCACAGTTATTAACTGCAGGTTTGAGGATTTCACCAAAGAAAGCCTGGCACTTGWATGGGAGAGGGCATCCTACTTTGATACAAGATCAGTTCATAGTAAGGTTTTTCTGCACGACAGACTTGGAAGTATTATTTTGATTACTATTTGTTTTCAGTGTGCCTTGGTTCCAATACAGAAAAACAACAATAAAGCACTTTGTAAATATTAATCTAATATATAATTCATATTATTCACCTTTTAGCACCATTTTTTCCTCAGTTTTGGCCACTACAATATAGAACAGCTGAGGCAGGTTCATACCAGAAAGACAGAAGTCACTAATGGTGCAGCCTAGTTCTGATTTATTACAGAGGCTGCATGATCCAGAACTCAACCCCAACTACTGCTATCTCTGCTGAACCTTTCCCTCCCTTCTTTAGATACAAAAAATGACAGTATAATCTGAGCTCGTGAGACAGACGGTCAAACAGTGCTTCRGACTTCTAAGATTTCACTCAACGATGCTGAAAGTATTCTCATACCTGGCCCTTCTCTGAACAGGGCATCTGCTGTACTGCATCAGGGAACTGCATAAACTTACAGTACTGGGAACCACCACCCAGTGGCTGAGATTTTCAAGCTACACTGAAGTTTATTTTGACAATTCCTGTAAGTATGCAAATCCTATAAAATTTGCACGTCTTCGAGGCAACATGCAACACCCAACAAACATTTATAGCTCAAACTAGCAAAATAATGAAGAAAGATGTAACACGGGGTATAGAGAGGATTGCTGATTTATTTGGTTGTGAAGAGAAAGGTAAAATGGAGAGCAAACTGTGGCTCATACCATACAGTGATTTTTATATTTCCAAAAGCATGAATCACTGCAAGGGGACCTACGCTACTCTCTGAAAAGCAGGGAGGAAAAGCCCAATAAAACCTGACCAACTTTTTYCTTGTGGGAAGCCCCCCCMCACACACACACACCTTTTAAGAAAGGTTTTGACAGGTTTCTATACAAAGTATTTAACTGCTTGAAAAATAATTCCCATGTAACTGCTTCCTCCTATTACACATTTACAAATGACATTTTGCCATTTTTGCATTGAACAAATGAAAGCTCAYACCTCTGCCTTTTGTTTCCATACGCACATTTTATATAGATATGATACGCAATGTAGGTCTCACTTCACGCAAGGTACACGAGCCAATGTTAATTAAGTCTGCAAGAAATCCTACTAAGTCAAACGGGACAACTCATGAACAGAACGTTACCCATGTTCAGATAATGTCCTAGAACAGGGCCATAAATCTGCATTCACCTTAGGAAGGCAAATTCAAGTTTCTTTTTATAAAGCCTGTTGTGTCGCATGCTTACCATTTACAATCTGCTTTAATAACTGCTATAGGAAGCAATTATTCTGTATTGCTCCTTCATTCAAGTAAAAGAGCTCAGCAGAGATACATTAGAAAAGAATGGCTTTGTACAAGTTGCACCCATTGCTACTTTTAACCAAAATCAAAGTAAAGCGCAGGCCAGACAAACAACTACATAAAAAACCCCACAGTGACCAAATTTGTTCTAGAGTTCTCAGCAAGGCTGCATGTGCTGGAGTTTGCAACATATTTGAAATGCTAAATTATTCAGAGCTTATCATTTGGTCTTAATGTAATAACTAACATGCTTATTTTAATATACTTCCACTATTAAGACAAAATATCACAGCAGCCCAGGCATTTTAGAATATCATTTCTGAGGTTTTTATGAATCTTTCACAGGACTTTCTGGAATTAATCTAGAAAAACAAAAAGACATCTGTGCACATTACTACATATTACATTAAAAAGGATTTGTAAAGGCTTATCATAGGCAGCTTTTCCAAATATCTGCTCATTTTTAGCATTACTTTGTTTCAATATTGAAAATTAAACCCATGTACCAGGACAGYGAATGAATTTTTCCTTTCCATTCCTTTATTTTCTTTCTTATTCTTTAACATTTGGAGATTTTACATTTAGGCAGAAATCTCTAGGTGAATTACTGCTTAAAGTAAATGAAAGCTGGATGCCAAAAAACTGAGCTCGTTTTTTGTGCCAATTCGTATCTTAAAGGCAGCAGCCTCTTTTTCTTCCAATAACCCTCTGCTTTATACTTTGCACAATTTGTGCACTACATGAAACAAAAAGTCCTGTGGAGCAAATAAGTTAGCATGCAATTAAACCTCCGTAACATTCACAAATGGGGGCCAACTACAGCAACTTTAGAAAAGCAAAGTCACAAAAGACTTAAATTTATATTTTAGTAAGCCTGAACTCTTTGTATGTCTGGAATAGCAATTCTTTTCTTATATAAGAGCTGTAYAATTCATAAGATTTCTCTCTGCGAGACTCACATTAAAATAACCCCATGTGAATTCACTAGGAATGCTCATGGGCTGAAAAACCATAAGTTTCTTAAATGCTTTGTTAGACTGGAGCCTAACAGAGAATAAGCAAAAGCATTAGTACATACCAAATACATACTCTTTCCCCTATTTTCCATGCGTAAACCATTTCAACTCCTGAGAGTGCAGGAACTGATTAAGCTTTTAATTCCCTCAATGTTTTTGCACAGGAATCTCTTGGCTTAGTGGACTTTCAACAACTACTTTGTTTTCTTATTTCTGATGTTTAACGAAGAAAGTTCTATTTCTGATTCCCCCTTTCACTCTTGTCCTACCCAGCAAATATTGTTCTACTTATCTGTTACCTCTTACTATACTGCAGGAGTATTGCTACAGAAAGTACTGTCGCCTTGGGATATCTCAAGTACTATTTTATAGCAGGAAGTTAAGTTTCAGATGGTCTTATTGCTGGTAGTTTATTGAAACTAGAAGTCTAAATAAAACAAAAGCAATTATAACAAAATAACAGAAAAAAAACATTACGACATTTGTTCACTGGAAATCTTTCAACTGTGGCTTAACTTTATTTGCTGTTGAAAGTAGGTCTTCAGTCAAGAAGAGAGAAAGGTTTTCACAATATGTAAAGAGTTAAAATACATTAAGATTCTTTTGCATCAGTGTTTTCAGGAGTAGGTGGACGAGAGGGAACAGGGGAAGAAGAGCTGAGGTAAGACACTGGTTTTTGCCTTCCAAGTTGGTGGGGCTTGGAAAGGGGCAGAGAAGAAATACTGGTTTTACACAGGCACTAACCCAACTGAAAAAGTACATCCATCTGTGACACACTTCTCAACACAGTTGTGGGCTCACTGCTGAGTATTGCAAAAGACAGTTTTTTTCTTTCTTCCTCTTGCAACTTCTTAGTCACACTAACTTTCTATGAAGGATGTTTTGTAATGTATGAACAAAGCATTTTTGTCTTCTAGAAAGAGCAATTATTTTGAACACAAACAAGCTCAACACATTTACCTACAAGTAGTTTTTCTTTTCAAAGCAAAACAGCAATTGCTGCAGAATATGTATATACTATGTGAAAGACCCTCAATGTTTTATAGAAAATAAATGTAGAAAATGATACATCAAGATAAAAATATTTTTGAAATAGTCTATGCTATTAGCTTAATTCTGAATTAAAACAATTGTTTGCTTTAACTAGAAYCAATAAAATTAACTATAACACTAAGTATTATATGAGAAGAAAAGTAAAGCTCCTAATTTGTTGAAAAGATTCTGACAGTACAATTGCGTATCTTATCTGTAGAAAAAGAAAAAAAAGCCTATTCTCAGAATGTATGTGCACATACCACTGAAAAGAAGAATAAACTCACTAAATATCAAAACCATGGTTAGGCTAATGTCACAAATAACTCTGAACCTCTGCACTGTACATACCTTATTATCACACACAAACAAGTTATTTATTGCTGATAAGAAAGGTACAACTTAAAAAAACTGTATGCTTATGGGTTCACATTTTCTTTTTGAAGTATGCATAAAACAAGGATGATTTTAATTTCTGCCAAACAAACTGTGCTACCTTTTTCTTCTGAAAAAGCAGTGAGGAAATGTAGAAATCTACTGCTTATTCAGAGCTTCCCGAGCAAAAGATCATGGCAAAATTGTGAAAAATGTTCCAAGTCATTTCAAAACGTAATATGAACAAATCTTGAAAAAATCATCCAAATAAACTATAGTTTATGATGGAAGATATTTGTATTTTGTACCTTTCTTTTTAATCRCATAGTATTTGGGCACTGCATGCTAGGCCCTAAGTGTCTTCTGAACCCTTAGAATTGTTTTTGTAACGATTCTCAGGGTGCTGAAAATATTGGCTCCACACTTCAACATCAGGAGGAACTGAAATTCAAATTGAAAGTTTCAACTACTTCCCCCCCCCATGCTTTTAAGAAAGAAATTGTACTGAGGTACACAACTGTAATTACTGCACATCAAGCTCACAAAACCAATTAATTTGTATTGCATAACAATACCAGATTTCTTACCAGCTTGCAAAAGAAAAAAGAAAAAATTGGATGCATTTCCACAGTGTATTAACCTTAAAAGTCTTGACATGCCTCACAGGAAATTGATTTTCTACAAAAACTTTGGAAAGGATTAGATTTGGATTCCTGCGTAAGATGTTTACATTCCACTTAGGTCTAAACCTACAACATGACCTACTGATGAGAACATAGAGTATTAAAAAAAAAAAAAAAAAAAAAAAGAGTTTGAACAAGTTGGAATCAATCACACTTTGAGAATACAAGTCCCAGAGGAACAGAATGGAAGATAACAAAACAAACAAACAAAAAAAAAAGTTAAACACTTAAAGTCTCCTTATTGAGCACTGCATAAATTATTTTYGCCAGTGATTGCTTGTCTTCTATAAATCTTGACCGACACATAAAACAGCAATCGCCCACCCCATCTTGCCCAATTATTTAGCTTATTTTTCAAGGAATGAATAAGCAACATTTCCMATTCCACAAGATTACCGTGAAATCATTCCATCGTCGACGGGCCAGTTTGACAGAGTYGCGCCAATACTGTCAAGCAGAGCCCTTCCAAAACTGGCTTTTGATAAGAGGCCTCTTCTTCTGGGCTGCAACCGAGACTGGGGTCGGAGGGGCAAAGGACACATGCGACCACAAGACAGAGCCACCGGCAGTAGGAATGATGGTTTTAAAGCCAGAATTTAAACACAATCTGGTAAAACACCCAGCAACATAATCCACTGTTTCAGTATATCTTCAGGCCTGTGTAGGTGGAAAATAAGATGTTGCTTCTATGAAGGCTCGAGCTAGCCCTCTCCACCCAAGGGACGGGGTCTCCAGGCAGGAAACGATGCGGGACGAAATTCACTGCCCAGACGGTAAAAATCTTGCAGTCGCTAGGTGTGTTTTGGCTTCCTTCAGGAATCCAGTCAAYGCTGCTCCAGCGCTTGCTCCCGGGATCCCTTCTTGAGCAGGGATATGGGCAAAAACCCTGGAGCRGGCTGGCGGCTGCATCCTGCCCGGGAGCAACGGGAGCTCAGCGCTGGCGTTTCCAAAGTGCTCTCTCGATGGGGAAAGCTGCTTAAACAAAAGCACGTAGGATCTCACTGTTTTCAAAGAGACCGACAACGTGTACCTTACAGGGCCTTTCACTCATATATGGCTTTGATTTTTCATTAAAAAAAATAAAGCTAGCTCATCTTAAGCAAAAGTATTTCTATTGAGTAACAAGCCTCAAAGCACTATGTAAGAATGTTAACAGTAACGTATTAAGTGGCTGAAATATTGTTTTACCTTCCAAGCAGTCTTTCAAACAAATCACGTCACAAACATTTTGTGCAGTTTAAACCCTCGAACACCCTGACAAGCCAAAAGGAATGCTGTCAAGCAAAAATTTGGCTCAAAACTAGATTTTGTTAAAAATTATGCAACAAAAATTATGTGTTAAAGTAACTACTTAGGAATTGCAGAAATGCTTCTGCGATGAGATGAATGGTGTTGCTTGTTATTTGCAAACTCTACTAGAAATAGTTTGAGTTTTTGAGAAAAGGAAATACCTCTCTGCAGTGCTTATACCTAAACAATTCTGCAATGAAAATTTGAAAATAAGGCAGACTTTCCTTCCAAGTTGAGAAAAATGGAGAGTGGAGAGGGGAACACAGCATGAGAAGTCTCTTACTCATTTCTATTGAATTTTACAGAAGGATAATTATAAATAAATGCCTGTAAGTACTCTCAAAAGGTGTCCTGATCCTCTGTAAGAATGCAATAGATATGCAGGTTAAGAAGCTATATCCATGGCAAGACAGACATTTTGCTTTAAGCTGTAGGTGAACGAGAAAGAGATGGAAGGAGAATCAGGCAGACAGTCTGTCCCACAGGTGAGACACTGCAGCCAAGATAATGCTTGCACCACAAGCAATGAAACTTTTTGAAGAGAAATCAGCAGAGAAGCTGAGCTAAATGAACTAAGCCTGTTTAAAATAATAACAGTAATAATAGAGTGGAGAAATCAATGTCTCCTTTCACAAAAAAAAACAGCTCGCTCTCTCAAAAAAAAAAAGAAAGAAAAAGAAAAAAGAAAAGAAAACAGATGGCCACATGCTGAGCTGGCACCTTACCTGTGTAGAGGGCTCACCTGCATGCTGTGCCAGGCATAATCCACCYGCTCACTTGAATCCCAGATATAAGGCTTGGGGTAACAGGGAACCCTGAGTCTAAGTGCAATTTAAAAAATAAACAAATAAAATCAACACRCACGTTCTCTACAACCCTCAGGCAGATGGCTGCCACAGAGGCTGGAAACCCTAAGAAAAGATCCGTGCACCAAGGAGCAAAAGAAGTAATCTTCAGCTTCCCAAAAAGACAGTTGGAAAGAATTTATAGGAGCCAGTGACAAACTTGCAAAGCCAGCCCGAGATCAAAACYGAGGCTGCAGCTACCCGCACGCACGCGGAACAGAACACCTTACGGAGCTTTCCAGGAGAAAGGGAGGTACGCAAACAAAAAATAACGCCTGGCAAGCCTTCAGAGGACTACACTAAACCTCTGAATGGCAATGACATATTTAATAGACGCAGAAAAGGCAATCCAGTTCCACCACCTGAATGCTGAAGGACTTGTATTTTTCTTAATGCCAGAAAGTTAAGGAAGCTGAGGAGGTGRCGGGATTCAGCTGCAGTTGGACGGAAATTGTGTCACAGTAATACATTTTTGCAATGCGCACAATTAAAAAAARCCCTAAGTAAAGCTGACAAAAAAGCCCAAGAACACATCCCTTCCGTTTCTCTTCCCACTATTTATTTATTTCCTGGCAGATGCAGAGAACTGCTGAACTAGCAACTTTCTTGGCTTATTGAAATTGCCAGCTGGAATCAAAAGGAAGAAAAAGAGCAGAGCAGGTGGAGCAACATAGGAAGAGAAAGGGGGAAGGGCAAAAAGAGTCATAAAAATAGCCCCATGAARCAGATAAGAGAGACTCACCTTCCCCTTTCGTTCCCCTCTACTCATTAGCAAGGTAACTTTCAAAATGCTGTTCTACAACAGTCTTTTCCATCATGGCCAAATTACTATTTAATAACGACACTCGCTCTAAGGTAAAGTTAGCTGTAAAACCAATGAATCTGAATTTTCTTTGGACCCTTGTCTTGAGGCAATATTGCCATGCAGATTCTCTGATGTTGAATATGGGTTGAGCTCTCCTTAGGAACTTGCCCTCAGTAGGAAAACTAACAGGGTCACYCTTTACCAAACGACTCACAAACAGACTAAGTTCCTAAGAATCATCCAAAAGACCTAGCTGTCAGGAACTTTGTCTGCCTTCAAAGTTTCTCAATTCCCTGTGAAGTCTSGTTGAAATAGTTAACAGATTCAGAAGTTATCACTGGGGTGAACTAACAGTATTATTGCACAAGCCTCATTTTCTTTCGAAAATCAGGCCAAAAATAATAATAAAAAAAGAACCAAAAGCAACCCACAACTGATTTTCCCTACTATGACATGGCAAATTGTCAAATTTTAGATTAAGACAGATTAAGTGGATTAAACAGCAACAGAGGAGACCAAAACTCACTTGTGCTCGCTCTTCAGCTGAAACTATAAAGTTCTGCAATAAATGGCAAGACCTGTCAGGAATATATACCTGTGGCTAGCCATATAATGATAACAACAACAACAACAAATTGTTTTTGAATGACAAAAAAAGTCATTCTCAGCAGGGGATGAAAGCTGGTGTTGCATAAAAGCACGGTGACACATTATGCAAGCTCCTAATGGAGAACCAGCGTAGGTTTCACATATAAAAACTCAAGTGCATCTCGAGCAGTTTAACCTTCTAAAAACCATCAACCAAGAGACGCAGACAGTCTGTGTTGGTATCTARTGAGCCTGATGCATGTACACAAAAGGATATAACTAATTATCACATTCTGCTTGCAGCCTTGTCGATACATGAGCTCCTTTTGCCAGGGAGGAGTAAGCTGGGCATTTCGATCGCAAACGAGCATTTCTGGAATTCCAGCCGCAGCGATCCTCCCAGACGGACGGACTACTGGAAAAGGCTAACGCAACAGAGGACCAAACATAAACCCACGTTAACACCACAGGTGGGCAAAGTTGTAATGGAAGAGCATCAGCAGCAAACCAAAAACATTTTGTGTTTCACATTTCACGGGAAGGAAAAGTATTTTAGATTAAAATTATTTAAACAATAAGTTTGGGAAGGGGTTCACTGTGGAGACGTCTATTAGCTAATGATTCAAACTCACCTTTCTCTAGGAAGTACACAGCTCTACCAGGCTTTCTCATCACAAAACTATAGCCCTGTCTGTAATACAGCAGTGGTGAACTCATTTTGAAATGGCTTAATGCTTTTACCTCTTCTATGAATGAAAATTTGCTATATAATATTGCTCGGAAAAAAGTGGTGTCCTGCAACAGCCAAAACAAAACAGAATTTCAAATACTTAGATTTGGTCCAAATGATTTAATTACTCCAAACAAACTGGGTGCTTCTCTGTGCTCTGTACAGTCRCATACTAATCATGCCACTCACCTAGAAAGGGCTGTGGGACTGCAGGAATGTTGTTTGAAGCAATTGCCAATTTGACAGTAGCACAGTCCTGCAACTACCTATTGAAGACATCACATATTAACAGAATTTTCCAATTAGAAGAAAATTGAGGACAAGGAAAACTAGATAGCAGTGCTAATCCATTTTTTTTAAATGTACTTCACATCTACAGCCCTTGACACRTCACCTTTCTCTTCATTAAAGTATGTCAAACTCTTGCATATTTTGAAACTAAACTTACACTTGAATGACCAAGTTACTAGAAGGACCCAAAGCTTACTGTGTCTGTCTCAATAYTAATTTGGTTGTGTTACTAATATTTGTAGGCTGATATTGCCAAGTAATTTAAACTCTATAGTGTGGAGGAAAAAAAAACAAAACCAAACAACAACAACAACAACAAAAACACAAAAAACAGTCTTATCCTTTACTTTTGCCCTTTCAGATATTTCACCTACGGAAAGTTGTTTACTTTAAGATCTGTCCTTCAGTATCTGAACAGAATACCTTCACCCCAATTCCAGAGTGCCCTACTCATGTTGTAGGGCTTAAATCTGGCAGTTATAGTAAAATAAAGCATCTTGCTGGACTGAGCTTTAAGTCTTATCTCTCACACACATCCCCGGCAATCAAACACATGTAATAATGTGGTCTTTAAAAAAGAGTTAATGAATATTTCCCAAGAAGAAATACTCCTCAGGAGAACATTCTTGTCAAGGAGAACAGTCTTGATTTAGATTAGATCCAATAAAAGATAGTTGTTATGATGCAGCTGAGAACAGTGAGAAGGAAAATAAATGACTGAAAATTCAATGCAAATAACATCAAGATTATTTTGTTTCTGACATCAGTATGGTTCAAGGCTGCTCTTTCTTGCCCTGAAACAATATTTGCTCTGGCCAGTTAAACTGGGGTCTGTCATACTGCGAGCTACCAGACTCTCAAACACCACCACATCCTGACTCCTATCCTGGTTCCTTCCTCTCAAAACACTCAAAATGCATTTCGAAAGACATGACTTCACGATTGTATTATTTTAATAAGTAAAATGTATCTTCAGGATAATAATTTAGCACTGTTTTTTAAAAAGTCCATAGCTAAGCGTGGCTAGCACCRCGTTACAATACAAACATACAAAAAAAGCCGAGTGTATTATTTGTTGCAGTGGTGTACTCCCGTAATACAGCAGGTCAAGAAAACAGAAAGATGAGACTCCTCGCTTCCAACTTGGCCATTTCATGAAAAACTCTGCCTGAAAACTGGGTAAGCTTTCGGCTGTGAGGTATTTTTGGGTTTGCTATTTTTTGCTATTGACATGCATTTCATGACACTGCTCAAGGACTCTGTAGGAAGCTCCAGATATCAGCATAATTTTAAACCCTGTATTATCCCTTTGTAAAGGTTACCAGGTTCCAGTCTGTTTCATGTCTTAGCTGCAGTAAGCACTTATATTTATAACATGCTCATCACCAGGGTATCTAAAGCATCTAATAAAAAACAGAAACAAGCAGCTTCCTGGTTCCTGCCTTTATTACTCAATAACAGAGAGCAGCAGCTGGCAATGAAATGGGGATTTTTTTTTATTTATTTATTCTTGCCTTCTGATTTTCTATCAAACAAGATATCCTCCACTGCATGTACTGGCCACCTCACTGTATTTTAGGCCCAAAGGAAAATCTTTTTGAGGACTCCTTTCTACTATTAATACTGAATTCAGAGTGTATAGAAGAGAAGACTGGATTGTTAGGATTATTCCTGTTAATACAGGACATGTTCACATTGCTAAGCATAAATAAGATAACAGTGGTTGCTAGAAATGTTCTCCAAGTCTTCCAAAGCTTCATCAATGACAGAAATAGAGACTTAAACTTCTTTGCTTCTGATGTCTCAGGATAAGAATCAATTATGGACAACTCTGCATGGCAGATCTGATATTCAGTACTTACTATCTCTCGATCTTTTATACTTAAAACAGTATTAATAGAAAAAAAGAAAAAGAAAAATGTAACATGAAGTGGTAAGAAGTTCTTCAAATTGCTAAAAATTGCAACAGTTCATAACCAAGAAGTGATAGTGAACACACATGGAAAACCTAACAAATCCTCCTTAGATACACRTCAGGCACCACATCTAGTCATCTTCCAACTATAAGTTTTGTTCAAAGCAAAGTGTTTTGGTTTAGTTCAGTAAACTCATATGATTTTTTTTTAACATTTCCAACAATTTCTTGTGTGACCATTTCTGATGCTTCAACTTTGCCTTAAGACCAAAAGAAATTCTGGTATTTTCCACAAAACTATAATTCTGAGTTTCACTCAGCTTTGCAGACAAAACAAGACCTTACTAATACAGAAGAAGAGAGATACTATGACATAAGATGCATTTTTTTTTTTACCACAAGCAGAAAACAAATACAGCCTGTATTTCCATTTCATCATATGATTTTTTCTAAAATAAAATTTTCTTCCTTTGTCAATTATGATCATGAGATTTTCTAGATTGGCAACCCCAAAAACTTGACACTCCCTGTACCAATTCTGTTTCATCACATTTTACATGCCTTGAGTTCATTTCCATAGTATCTTACAACTACAGCAGGTGTTTTCAGAAGCAATGTATCAAATGTCCAAAACATTTCCTCTTCAGTTGTACAGTTATCTTATTCAATATGACAGTAATTAAAACCTTCTTTCATTGAGAGTTCTGAGATTATAAGACTGATGATTTATCATAGGATTTCTTAACTCAAGGCATAACCATGTTAGCTGATTACTTCATCGCATACAGTGTGGGTAGAAGACACATTTTGCCCTTCTTTCATATTCCGCCTCACTTAACCGTAGTTCCAATCAACACACCGCTTGTAAAAGCAGCTTAAATTTCTCCTTTCCACATCATTAAACAAAAAACTAAAATTATAATTTTGTCCAACATGTTTGCACCTTATGTGTCGAAATGCATCACTTAGTGAGAATCTACTTGTTTGTGTCTAAACCATGTGTTCATCCTCAATTCAGCTAAAGAACACAGGATATCAAAGAGCAACATCAAGAGAATCAAASACTATACTGTCTTCAGTGACAATGGCCATATATGCCACTATTTTATAGCACATTTAATAGTCCWTCTTGTATTTGCATTTTCTTCCACATAGGTAGCAAAGGAAAGGCAGCCTACATCTAAGGAAACAGTAAGATGCTCTTCTAAAGGCAATAATTACTCAAAAAGGAGAGAGAGAAAAAAAAAACTGCTAGACTGAGGTTGCCTCCCTCCCCATTTATTTTTAGCATTTTAAACCTCTAAGCACTTCACTGAAACAYGTACTGTTCCAAGTTGGTAACAAAATAATTCTATTTGTTAGTTTATAGCTCTCGTCCTACTTTCCAAATGATTAGACACATCATTTTATTCTAGAGGACCACCATCCTGGCCTCCCTGGGACATCATTCTGTATTATTCCAGAACTAGATAATGCATTAAATGTGAAACGTTATCAATACCTAAGATGATCCAAAAGGAAATATTATTCTTCTCTGATAAAGGTTTCCTCGTGTGGAAAGGGAGACTGGGGGAGCTGGGGAGTTGGGGGGCAAGGGAGGGCTGATATCTGAACGGCTGATGCCAAAACCCTTGAAATTTAARGTAATAATAACAAAAAAGTAACTCTTCTCAGACATTTGCTACCAAAGGTATAATTCAGCTTCATGATTCATATCATAATGAGCAGGCAGACACTAAGGGCCACGTTCAGACACTCTCAATTCTAGTTCAGCTTCTACCTAGTGTTTCCCATTCCTGATTCTAAATTTTCAGTGCCATCAATCCAACAGTAATTATAAAGTCTGAATCCACTGTTTTAAGTATGGCTTTGTTCAAAAGATTAGCTCCCTACCATCTCCTGTTAAAGGACAGGAGAATATGAGTTGCACATTCAGATTACAGGATTACACAGAAACAAACACAAGATACTGTAAGAACCACTTGCAGCTTTTTCTGAGAGGGAAATTACTTGTGGCTTTGAAAAATCTGTGGAGTTCAAAAACAAACAAGCAGAAGAAAGCACTGACTGAAAAATGTGCTTTGATAGCCATGCTACTTAAAGTTTCCCAAGATTCTTCTTTCAAAATATGTTTGCTAAAGGTGCTCCTCTAAGTTGGACATTCTTGTAACTGTGCTCCTTAATTTATACTCATTAGGCAGTCCCCTGAATGACTCACCCAGGTACAAAGAGACCATGTAACAGTAAAAGTGCAATTCTGTGTTAGTTTAAAGTAGGCCTAGCTTCAAGTGGAGAGATTTCATGTCTTGTTGCATGTCTCTCTACCATTCAAGCAGTCAAAAAGTTCATCTTAGCCCCTTCCTCTTGTTCAAACACCCCCCCAACACACGCGCACACACATCCATAAGTGGACTTCTATGGGTGGGAGTACTCAGGCAAGTTAACACCTTCCACTGATCTACTTTAATTCCATGCCTCTCAGTTAAAGCACATTAAAGCCCTCTGTAAAACAGTTTTACACTAGCTTAACATGGCTCTAGCTTGAGAAGCAATGCTGAGGTGAGCACGCTCAGGATCACTGTTCATGCAGTGTCCACCTACTCCATCGGCCTCCACCCAGGCTAAGTGACATTATAGCATTACTTCCAGTACTCAAGCTGGCCTCACAGCACAAATATGCTTGACATGGCGTGACAACGGGCTGGAGGGGCACCTCAGACACAACTTCTTAAAATCCCTCCTCAAAAGGACCATCCACTCTAAAACAATACTCAACACGAAGCATTTTAACCTTAATCCTTGCAGGATAGATTCACAACAGAAAGAAATTATTTAAAACATTTATACAAGTCTGAAGAGATATGACCTTAATTTTATTTTTGGTTTGTATTTGAATGACCTACTTATTTTTCTACATAAAGATCTTAGTAAGTGGTCATCATTAAAGCATTTACAATCTTTTTTTTAAATAAACATAGCAACATTTTTGTTTTTACTAGCAAGCAGTATTTTTCACAGAATCACAAAATAGTTGGGATTTGAAGGGACCTCTGAAAATCATCCAGTCCAGCCCCCCTGCTCAAGCAGAGTCACTTGGAACAGGTGAATCAGGGCCTTGTCTAGTTGGGTTTTGAGTATTCCCWAGGAGGGAGACTCCACAGCCTCCCTGGGCAACCCGTTCCCATGTTCAGTCACCCTCAMAGGAAAAAAAAAAAAAAAAAAAAAACAAAAAAACAAAAAACCATTTTCTTACATTCAGATGACATTTCCTGTATTACAGCTTGTGCCCATTGCCTCTCATTCTGYRACTGGGCACACTGAGAAGAGCCTGGCTCTTTCTTCTTTTCACCCTCCCATCAGGTATTTATACACACCGACCAGAGAGGCCAGAGCCTTCTCTTCTCCAGGCTGAACACTTCCACTTCACTCAGCCTCTCTGCCTACGAGGGATGCTCCAGGCCCTTCATCATCTCTGTGGCCCTTTGCTGGACTTGCTCCAGCAGCTCCATGTCTCTCCTGCACTGGGGAGCCCAAACCTGGACCCAACACTCCAGCTGTGGCCCCAGCAGAGCAGAGCAGAAGGGAAGGATTCCCCTCCCTCAACCTGCTGGCAATGCTCTGCCTAATGCAGCCCAGGACACCCTTGGCTTTCCTTGCCACATGGACATGCTACCGGCTCTGTCTAGCTTGATGTCCACCAGGATGCCCCTGTGAGTAGGATGCTTTTAAGCACACTTTAGCATTTACATAGCTTAATATATCACCTTAATTTTTATTTCTTACGGAATATGCTCTGTTATCCTTGTCTTTATAAGAGGTACAGATTTCTTTCATCTGTGATTTATGCAAAGTTGAATGAAAACTGGAATCAACTTAAAAATACACAGACCATTTTCATCTGCTAGAAAAATAAAACTGTATCTTTGTTACTTATTCAAACACTTATAAGTTTATTGAAAGCATGTTTTCTGTTTTAAATACTTCCGTTAAAAATAAGTATAATTTGCAATTAGTGATTTATCCAATTATCACTTTGTCCTACAAAAATCACGGAACTAATACTTCTCATCCTCCCATAGCCTTCTACTGCATTATCATATCTAAATTGCAAGAGAAAAAAAAAATCAAGCTTTTCCTGCTGCCAGACTTCCCAACACTCTTCAACTTTTATCAACTCATAATGTTTTAATTTTAAATAGGTTATTTATCCTAATTTCTTGTCAATGTTTTCTATCTATCTTTCACAAATCTACCTTTGCTAAGTTTTGCTAAAGTAAACTCATGTTCTCAGAATTTATATCAATCCCTCTTTGAGGGGACGTCTGCACTAGATGCAGCCATTAGAACAAGTGAATTCTATGCACAGTGCCTCCCTTGCAAAACAGATTATGAACAAGAGCAATCAACATGGATATAAACTTTAGAATATTGACAGCATGATGCTGTAGATGAACACTTTAAATAGGTTTTACTCCGGTGGGTTTAGTGAACACACCACACTTACCTGACTGCTGTGACAAAAACATTTGTAACAAACAAACGAAAGAGAAGAATTTAGGCTTCCTGGATCATTTTACAGAAATCTGTCACAAAGTATAAAAGTGTAAATTCCTCTTTGTCCTACTGGATATTTTTCCTCTATCTCTTCATACAGTTTTTGAAGATTACTGGCACAGCAAGTTTTTATTTCATCAGAAAATAAGGTTAGAATGGCAGACCCTGATCACACTAATTCTCAGCATCGTGTTGGAAGCATATGACAAGCAGTTTCGGAAGTCTCTGGTTTTAGAGACCAATTTGAAACACACATGACAAAGAGGAAATACCAGCATCCAGAAATATTTTACTGTATAGTTCAACACTGAGGCACTCAAAACTACAAATCATGTAAGAGTTTAAAAGATGTGCTAGAACCTATGACTGCACCTTAATGGAATATCTCATGAAGATTGCCGCATCAGAAAGATTACCCTTTACCCTGGTCTAATTTAAGAGTTTGTTTTTTTTTTTAAGTTACTATGTTTACATTATTTACATCTGGATTTTGCATATTCCTACTTACATAAATACAGCTTATGTCTTTATACAGCTTATGATTTTAAAAAGGCAACGACAGGTTAGGGGACTGTGGCCAGAACTACTGGTATTGAAATGTCAGTTMTCCTTTTCTCTTCTTGCTATACTGCTTACTCAAATTGTACCCCCCCTTTTGTTTCTTCCTTACCTAAAGAGGTCAGTACGATGCAATTTCTCTATGCGTATTCCTACCCAATGTGAYTTTTTTGATGGACTATTATTCAGTTTTCTAGATCAAACATTTAGACTAAGAACAACTTAGTGGCGAATTCTGTGAAGGTATACAGCAGAGTTAAGTTTATCATTTATAAAGAAACAGTAAATTCAGAATCCCCTCACTCAAAAAAATCATATTCTAGCCACAGTTTTTACTCTTTTTTGTCTAGGAAAACTCTTTTAGGCTGACAGCATGACCATTCCTGCTACCATACAGGCAGTAATTTAGGCTTAAGAAAAAAAAAGTAAACAAAAGTCAACACCTTACTGGAATTTTTCCAGTGAAATATAAGTTTGGCATTTTTTTAAAATATATTCACACTTCTTTTTGCACACAAAATGGTTAAAAAAGATCATTGTAACTATGGAAACAAGTCACCATAAACACAAATTAACTCACGAACCACGTGGAAGAAAAGCAAGATCATTGGTCTGCATTCTCTATTCACACAGAACTAGAAGGAGCGCTCTAGCTAAATAATGCAGCATCTGTGTAGCTACAGCATCATACAGTCAGTACTTGGCATCCTTGAAGCCCAAAAATAATGCAGTTTGTTCATTCGTAAAGGAAATAATGCCTTTTCTTAATAAAGTTGCATCTTTGCTGATGTAAGCCTACAAATAAGATTAAGGTTTATAAAACTGGGAATTAAAGGTACGCATCATATAACAAAGTATGAATTAATCAAGTAAATCCAAAACTAACRAAAAAGGAGCAGCATTTCAGCATAAAACTTGAGTCCGGTCAGCCTGCTCCCTAATTTCTCAGTCAAAAATCTTCAGACACACACAGCAATACTGATTATTAGAACTAGCACATGATACTTGTCCTTTGCAAGTCGTTGTGGGAAAACTATGTAAAGTACTATTTTATATGGAATCTGTACATCAGTCTTTGTATACCTAATGAATGCATTTTGGGATCATGCAATCCAAGCAGCAGATGCTGCATTTGCTGCCACTTAGCTTTAAAATCAGGTCACACTTGATTGCCCCAAACAAGACAACGCAAAACAACCACAATAGCCACCTGGGGCGCAGCAATTAGTGTGGGCTATCAACATCCTAATACACTCAGGGAGCATAAACGTAATGAACCGTTCCTGACACTCCGCAGCYGTGCATACACCCTTCGAGATCACCACCACCACCTCGTTTTTCTCAACAGGGTCACAGTAAAGGGGCATAGCCATCCACCCAGCCAATCAAACAGATTTTTAAAAACAAAACAAGAAAACGCTACAAATCTCAAATACAGTTTGTCCTTATGRATATGCTAATCTATTGCTCTCATCTACTAGGAGTCATCAGAGGTGCTTCTTGCTCTGACATGTAATCATTTCTCCCTGCTAGCACCCCTTCGCCTTCTTCCTTATCAATACTGATCCACATAACAAAGTATTCTGCGGGATCGCCTTTGCGTCAGTGATAACCTTGCGACCTCAGCATGTTCAGAACACTTATTTTTTAGGGAATCTTCTTCCTTGGGCTAAATTTGGTTCCTTTTTCCTGTATCATGAGCCAAAGCATAGGAAACGCTATTTACAATTCGACCAACATGGTTAAATCTAAGTCCACCTGATGCTGTTCAGTTTCCTCCATTTCTGACAGTCTACATAACTGCATGTTGCATGACTAGTCTCTTCCTTCCTCCTTTGACATAAATCAAGAGAAAAGAAGAAGAAAAAACAATCCTAGCATGGATCTTTCAGGCAATAGACTGTAGACATTTGACAGAGTTACTTTAAAAGCCTCTGGTGAAAGATCTGCCAAAAGCTTTGTGCAAGTCTAAATAAAATATGTTGATGGTTCTGCCTTTAACCACATTATACAGATAGTCAAAGACTTTCAGCACATSAGGGAGGTATTATAGTTCAAAAAAACGTGCTGTTCTGTCCCTGTCATCCCCAGTTCAGTCCTGTGAAATGTCTAAGCATTCTAATTTTAATCAAAACTTCAACCATTTTTCTAGAACTGAGACAATCCTTACCAATTCTATGATCTTTTTATTAAAAGAAAAAATGTCAAAGAGGTACAACCTCCGCTGTATTCTATTGCTCAGCAGAACAGCTGAYTTTAACAAAACTCTGTTCAGCAGAAGTTCGATCCCTTCACTCTTAGCAAGACTCAGAGCTCTTGGGTGCACACCATCTGCTCCTACCAACCTAGTTGCTCTTGGATTTTTTCAATTTATTCCAGCACTTCCTCTGCTGGCACATTCTCTCCCATTACCTCGCCTACTTCATCCAAACCACCTCTTGAATCACGCAGTTAACCCTAAAACAAAACGAAAGCCTTGTCTGTTTGTTGTCCGGGAGCACATGCCGTTGTTTTTCCTACAGCAATTGCCATATTCAGCGACAGCCCTGCAGCCTATGTGCACCCTCATTTTTGTCTAGACTATAAAACTTGATGTTATGATTAAGGAGTGTGGAAGGCCATTTCCCTTGATACTTGAGAGTATTTTGCTGAGCAAAAAGACTTGATCAAACGCTGTAGAGTGAAAGGCTTCTTCCTTCTCCAAAGTTTATCCCACTTCTTATGCAACTATAAATCCTTGAAGATAACAGCATAGGTTCCAGACTTTGCCATGGCACTGAATGCCAGTTCTGGAAAAATTAATCTGTGTGAATGAACACCTTGAAAACAAAAATCTGTAAATTGCACATATCTTACAAAATGGTACATAGTTGCCTTTTAGTACAAGCAAAAAACCTAGGAATGCTGTTATGCACCTTGCAGACTCAGCTTTAGTTGAAATCCAAAACTGGTTTCTAATCCAAATCTCCATGTTTTTGACCTGATGAAACTAAGCATGACTATTACTTAGTGGGTCAGTAGGGACACCTGCATACTAAGCACTAACTATGAAGCGTGGGGATTTTAAAAGCATGGGCTTCTTTTCTTTTTCTAAGGGAAACTTTCACTGTCTAATTATTTCCAAGGAAACATGCATCTTAATGCAAACAAGCTGCCTCTGCTTAAAACGGGTGTTTCCTGTACTAGTAGAAAACCGATACCATGCATCATTATGCCCTGTTCCCATCACTGTTAGAACAGTACTTTAACAGAAATTATTAGCTTGCATTTGCAGAGGAGAAGCGAATCTCTAACAACATTGTCGGGTTTAGTTTGTTTCCCCCCCCATCAGAACATCTGCATTTCCTTTTTTTTTAACATTATGTTAGGTTATTTTTTCTTAAGTTCCTGTAAATGTTAGCACATTTATTGTAAAGAGTACTTGACAATAGTGGGGTTTGAGGATGGGAGCTCTAGTCAAAGACCAGAAATCCATGGGAAATACTACCATACAAACAAGAAGGGGAAGGCACAAAGGAGGAAGAGAAACAGCCACAAACCCCAAAAGCCTTATTTTCTGAATGCTCTTAATTAAGACAATTACARATTTGTTTCCAAAAACATTTTCTGCACATCATAAAAATACCTGGGAATAAGCTAAAATAGTAAAAAGCAACAAGATGAACAAAAAAGACAATATTGCCAGGCTTGAGTTACATGCTGCAGTCAAGGGAGGGGAAAAAAAAAAAAAGCCCACACAAACTCCCCCAAAACGTCACAATACTGATATGATAACAGATTTCACTTAAACGATATAGTAAAGATCTACATAGCAAAAATAAGAGCTTTTTGTTTTCCCCATACCTCTTTGGAAAAAGCTTTAGTGAAATCACTAATACCAAAGTTACAGAAGTTTGCTAGTTAGGCTTTACTAAGTTTCTTAAACATATCTTCTTGTTTGAAGTCAGATGAGTTCTTCCTCCTCTCAGCACAGACCTACTCTTGGTGCTAAGTACTCCTGGTACCTCCATCACTGAATTCACCGCAAGACTAAGACCACAGTCCAACTCAAAACAAAGCAGCGCTGCAGTGCCTGAGAGCAATTTTTTGCACATCAGGTAAATAGCGCAACTTCAGAGAAGAAGAATATGCTTGCTCAGGTAAGAAATCATCATGATTTTAGTTCAGAATCACTCGTGTAATATAAATTTATATAATACACAGTCATTARGAAGTGGCCTGACAGTTTTCAGGAAAAGAACAGAGGAAGTTAGTACCCTCTGACCACGGCCAGGTATTAGCCATACCTCAGCACAATTCTGACGTGATTTTTTTTCCCGCTTGATAAATAAAAACCCCTGAAGAATAAAATTCCTTATAGCTCATTAAAAAAAAAAAAACAGCATTACTCTACTTACATTTGGTTTATTCCCAGAAGCATTACGCAACTACAGTGAATTAGTCAAAATACTAATCCACAGGTGGAAAAGACCCAATCCAGTTTTTTAGTGTCGCAGGCAACTGCATCACGCGAGCCTTCTGCCTCCGGGGCCAGGCTCGTCCTCAGCAGCGGTGGTGGTGGTCCTTGCCCTCCAACCTCCCCGGCGAGCCTCCCCGAGCCAGAAGGCTCGGCTAGCCAGCAAGCCTGTTTTCCACCAAAACGTATCTGCTTCTAGGTACGGACGTACGAACAGTCCAACATCATTTCACTTGCAGATTTCTTTCCCACTAAAACATTTAAAATCGAGGAGAAGGCGCACAAAATTTAAAGCCGTCGGAAAGCG
>NW_028187001.1:1815285-1825312 GCF_003343005.1 Rhea americana | reverse complement strand
TGGATCCGCGGCGGCGGGCAGCGAACCACCGCGGCCGCTTTCCCGCTGGGGAGGAGAAAAAAAAAATAAATAAATAAATAAAAAGGAGCTAACCAACTTGAGGCTCTCGCTGAAGGTGATTTTTGTAAACGCAGATGATTTTTCGGGGAGAAAATTAAACAATAGGTGATTGTTTACAGCAGCTCCGCTGCGGAGGTAAGGCCTGGCCCGGGAGAAATCGCGTTACCTGCTGTCCGCTTGCAATATCGTTAGCGACGTGTGGCTAATGCCAACCAGTTAGGAAATAAATGTATTTATGGTATACATGTTTGCTCATTATCCATTCTGGTAAAATACAAAAAGCAAAGCTAATACTTCTACGTCATGGAAGATGCTAGGTTCAGGTTACTCCACAGTTAAAGTTGCTTCAGTTCAATTTATAGCACCAAAAAGATTTGTCAACTCATCACTTCTGTCCTTGTAACCAGAAGCTATTATTTCTTTCCAGTATTACTGTGTCCTCTCCGCGCCATGCGTGTCCGTGCCGCCTTCTCCTCCGCAGAAAGCATGCGCACCTTGCGTTCCTCTCGCCTGAAATAAATGCGTCGGCTGTCCTCTAAGCARCTGCAAGGCCGAACGGGTTGTTATTTGCAAATTACTGGCGGGTGGAAAATTGACCGTTAGGTCTAAGCACAGAGCGTTAGGTGACTCTTAATGGAGAAATCCTTGTTCCTGTAGGGACAGTGGATTGTCATAGTGTTTTCTGGTTTTAAAAGACAGTGTTTGGAAGCAAAGAAATTCTATTTCAGAAACTGAATCTTGTAGCCAAACTCAAAGTGGCAAAGCCCATAGTAACTCAGTGAAACTGTGCAAATCCTCTGGAGAAGGCTCCGCAGAACAGAGTAAGTGCCACCTAGGTTGCTCAATTCTTTACCTGCCAGGTCCTAAGATGTCTCTGTACTGTTTTTATATCTTCAGCCAGGTGCCACGTACTGGTCAGAGAAAATGGTAGCAGAAACGGGAAGACGACACACAAGTGCACTAAAGTTAGTGCTTTATTTGGTGGCGCTCAGGTGTCTGCCTGTCCAGCTCCGAATCGCAAGAGGTCGGCAGCTGGGGCACTCTGGGGAGTCACRTTTATGTGCCTTCTGTGCACAGTGGATGACAGCAGTGAGATGATTTATCTCCAGTACGTGGGATCTGGTTAGTAGGCCATCTGCAGGTACAATTCAGTGAGACAACTTGGGGGATCAGTGTGGCTGATGGACACATGCTGCTTCCCAAAGGAAAGGTCCCAAAGGACCGCTCACCAGCTGCGGCACTTGCTAGACTCAGGGAGCTGAATCCGCATCCTAAACTCAACAGCAACAACAACGAGCTGTCCAACCGTTCGGTGAGCTGGGTCTGATGAACTCTACAGCTATGGAAGGAAAAGAGGGGAGCATGAAATGAGAAGTAAAGGAAGGAGGGAACAGGTTGCCCCACTGGCAGCRGTGAGCTCTGAGGGTGTCTCAGTAGCCTTGTAAAACCACAGCCCAACTTGTTCTCCAGAACCCAGCATTTGCTGGAGTACTCTAATCCACCTCAGGTGCCAGAGGAAGCAGTACCAGCATAGTCCACAGTGTCTCCATATCAATCTGTAAAATGGTACTGATAGTCACTGCGCAGTAAAATCTGCGCACCCCAGTCGGGGTACGTTAGTTCAGAGTGAAAGGCACTCGGGGATAATAGAAGCTATGTAAGTATTTGTTGTTAGCTTTCTGGAAAAATAATATCAGTGACCTAAACCACATTAAATTTTGACTTATCAAAGTATGTTTTGGATTAGTGTGGTCCTCCTTTCCTCCCTGCTCTCCCAAATAATCATAATGGAATGACATACTCTAAAAAGACCCAGCAGCAGTCCTACAAACAACTGTTTGATCAAGTGTGGGAGGGAGATGGAAATGTTACTAAAAAAAAAAAAAAAAAAAAAAAAAAAAAAAAACTACTTCCAAAGATTTGCTGATAACACCAATAGTAATATGTATGATAGATGCTTTTTATGCTTTTTTTTTTTACTTCTTCGGAGTAATCTGTATAAATTTTCATGCATAATATTAGATATAGTACATAGTCAACAGTAAATAATGCCTCATATTATAGCAGTATTTAGGGGATCTTGGGAACTACTTGCATTTGACCAGTACAATTCAAAGGTAAGTAAGCAGGATTTSTGTGTTATTTCACTTATCTTAGGGTTCAGATCGTATTAAACTTGTCCTGGCCAAAAGGGCRTAAGGCCTGGCTGACAGCTGCTTCCTATTGATAATAAAAACATCCTGCATATGACTTAGTGAAGCTTCAGAAACACAGGGAAATGTTCAGCTGGAAAACTGTAATTTAGATCTCCCTGTTTGAGTGAATCTCACTCATTGTTTCTAATAACAATTATTTTTATTTACTTTCTTTGTAAAACAAAAAAAAGCCATTGATGACATGTAACTGGTTGGGCAGGTTTCATGCCCGTTGYATCAAGCCTGCTTGGAATGCACTTGACAGCCTTCTAATTTCTTATATAAATTTAGCGTGTAAATACTCTAGCTGAGAGTTACAGATCCTTTACTATTCTTTGCATTGTTGCATTCATTAAGATGTTCCATCTCGAAGAAAAACAGGAGAAATGTTTGGTGAACTGTAAAATTTGGTATGCAATTTTCCAGCTTTTTAATACTTCTAATTCATGAAAAACAGCTAACAAATAGCAGCTATTTCATAGCTCCAACCTCTTTCTTCAAAAATTARATGGCTTAACTGAGGAAAACTACCTTCTCTGAGCAGATCGTGAAAGAATGTTCATGTCAATTTTCTCTATAAGTAATGTAATACATAATAGAGAAGAACAACTGGACTTGTGTAAAATATTTGACAAATATCCACGTATTTATTTGTCTAGTTGTGTGTGTATAAGATAGGATGCTCTCTGTTTTTACAAAGCAAAGATTTATGCATGTAATGTGAGTTTCTGTGGAAATGTTAGTGCGTAAGGCTAAGCCCATGCACACTTCTTCGTAAGAACGAAGCCAAAAATAGTATATTGCTTTTCAGGTATCTTTCCAGGAATGTACAGCCTCATTTCCGTTAATTTCCATCAAAGCCTCTGGTAGTTTATTTCTTTTAAAGTCTTGACTTCATATGATTTTTTTTTTAAAAAAAAAGTATTTTAGATGCCTATTTTTTACTTCTTAGTTTCGTTTTTAAAGATTACCCACCTACCTTTATGCTMCATAGATGGAAGAAGTCACTCAACAGAGCAAGCATTAGAAAAAGTGTTTCCTCTATCATTTGTGCTTTTACTTAGGGAATTTGATAAGCATTCAGTAAAGATCCCAACACCCAGTTTCGGTCAGAATTCACCAAAGCTTACCACCTCAAAGGGCCATGTTTTCTTAAGTTCCTATCATCAGCTTGAAGTCCTGAGCCAAGAAATGCTGCCAAAGGAAGATCTATATGATCCTGGAAGACACAAACAGAAAAAAAATATATATATTAAAATGGGAACTATGATTATATTCTCCCTCAGACATGAATTAAAAGATGAAACTTGCAATATATCCCAGGTTAACAAACTGTTCCTATGGACAAYGAGGGAAATGCATGTCACGCAGAAGGGACTATTACAAGAACATAAACTATAATTAAAGAAAATTTCGTGTTGCTTGGTGAGGTGGCTAGGGTTCCATCACTTATTTCATGTAACGAACTGTTACTGGCAGTCACACTCTTAATTGTAAAATAATCACATAAAGGCACAGAGACTTAAGTCATTGCAATCGAGCCATTAGTGCAGAACAGCATGAATATTTTCCATTTAAAGAAGTAATTGTCAAAACAAAAATCACTGCAYCTTCACTCTTCTGCATGTTCTTCAGCTAGTTTGTCTCTCAAAAATTTTTCTTAAAGATTTGGCAAAAAATCTAAGAAGTGCKCAGTTTTGAAATAACTTCTTGACCAAAAAGTTTACAAAAAAAGGTAGTAACTTTAGTGGTTTACYTGATATTTTAAAATTCACTTTTCCCAAGCATAATCAATGATTTTTCCTTAAGAGGTTTGGTGAATCATGCTGCTCTGATGGAGCTTCTTTACACTTTAAAATAACATGGATATTTTCAATAATACAACTGCCCTCTCATAATTTGTAGGCAATTTTCACCTACGGGAGTTTCCTTTAAGGAAAATGCTCTGCCCTTATGCCATTTTTATAGTTGCCTCTTTTTAACAGAGCAAATGTTCCACCATGTCTTCTAAACAATTCATGAACTCAATGTAAAATGTAAACAAATCAGTCAGCTGCAATATGCTACAGCTTCTACTGTAGTGGTAATAACCGCTGAGAGTGGAGATGCAGCAACAATAAATTATATTAACTACTGAATTTTCTCAGACCAAATACAGCTACAATAATGCCACTGCAATTGCCCTAAGTATTTTGCAGGCATTTTCTGCAGAAACATGCGCTGTGTCATAAAGCTGCTAATCTGCACGTGACAAACCTTTCAGTTTAGCATCACTTTGAGAAGGGGTGTACTTTCGCTGCATCGCTTGTTATGCAAAAGCTGCTATAATTAAAGCCTGGCCTACAATGTAATAGCAACCCCCAACTGCCAAATCTCGCACGCTGCGAGGGAAGAAACGCGCAATCGGCTCGTGTTCTCCAGCAGCCAGACTTGCGCCTCCCCGCTGCTCCTATTTGCAGCTCTGTGCTATGGCCTCTCTACCATTTCATACCCTCGTGCACAAGGTGGGTTCACCTGCTGGACGTGCGACAAGTCAGCCAGCTGCGCACGGCGGTCGCGGAGCAAGAGAGAGGCCACGAAGCTGCGTGGCAGCAGGGGACAGGCTGGGTAGCGCAGCTCAGAGATAACACTCGCTGCAGCGTAGTTGCACAACCACTGCACCATCACGCGAGTAACTCCTTTTCCTTCTCCCACCCCTCATGGGAGACAGAGACTTGGGCTATCACTTTCAAAGAAATGAAACCTGAGAGACCTGGGTTGCGTTAATTTGGATCTGGCATTGTTTTTCAGCAAAACAGGCAGAAATTCTTCTGATTTTCTAGTGAAGGCCTTCCAGCCTAGACAGCCCCTGAAGCCACAAAGAGGAGACTACACAGAAAAAATACCAGACACCACACTGGACTCTTAATRTCATTGCTAGCCCACACTGTCTTCATCTGCAGTCTTCATGGTTCAGCARTCAGCCAGGAGGGGATGGTATCTTGGAGCTAATTTAATGCATCCTTCACATGGAATGGGGCAGAGCTGAACACTAGAGATCTCWCACACACTAGAGAACTTGATCTGGCCACAGTGAAGGCAGAGCACAGAATGATTTACCACATGTCCCCAGGAACTGTTCTTCTACTGAAACCTCTTGAATGCAGAGTGAGGTGCTCTTCCCAACCCCCTCTTAAACCTTTGCTTCCTGCTTAKAGACGTTCTTCACTTACCAGCCTCTCCTGGCACCACAACAGCTTCGCTGAAGTTACCCTTCATTTACAGCAGTGTGAGAAAAGAAACAGCTTGCATTCTTTGTAAGATGACGTGCAGAAAATCCTTTTATAGATTTGCTATCRAGGTATCTAAAATCAGGATTTAAAAGAGGGATAGAATTGGGCCTAAAACACAGCACTAGTTTGTGTATATGCCCATACATTTTATGTTATCAGGCCAGTATCATGTTGAGTCTTATAAAAAATCTTATTTTTAAATTACCTTCATTCTTATACCAGCCTTAATTAGTAAAGATTAAATATTGTTAGAATAGCATTTTCTTCACCATTTTTATTGGTTCTTTGCTTCTTCCCCTGATTCAAGAATTCCAGGCAGTTGATAGCTGATATATTATTATAGAGTATAGAGATTAGATACTAAATCTCATCATGGTGGAGATGGAAGGTTTGTGTGAGGAAGATGAATTACAGTCTTGTGACTACAGAGCATCTCTTAGCAAGACTCAGACCCAGTTCCTGCTTTGGCTACATTCCGCTGTGCACCCTGCAGACACTAATGCAAAAATAATATTTTCCAACCTTGCAGCAGTATAGACTGCATGCTTGTGTGGCAATCAGATGCTCTGAAAGGGTAATAGAGATTAAAGAAACCCAGTGAAAGACTAGCAATCAGGAGATTATTTCTGACATTGACTTTGGAGCAACTTGAGATGTGATGACAGTGACTAACAGGAAGTAAACTGGTGAAATGCAGCATTTGATTACATGATTCAGAGGTTATTTTAGTGTCCTGTGCAGATGACTAGTCTCCACAGTACAGTTAAGTTCAAAGATCCCAAGTAGGAGCCAGACCTGCTAGCTCCAGAACCAAGGCAGTATAGCTGTCTATACCTAAGCAAACAAGCTCAGGTGAAGGGCAATGGGATAGTTACCCTTCCAGAATCCAAACTATCATCTGTGAAGGACACTGGCCTGGGCTGTGTTGACCTATCAGTTCTTCAATGCTGGCTACAACATTTCCCATGTTTCATTTAACTCCAGCATTGTGTCAGGTAGATGTGCATCAGGACTGGATTGCATAGGAGCAGCATGGGGACACATGCTGGACCCACACAGAGAGCTCRAAATGGGGGAATAAACAGTGGAATGCTAAAAGGAAAGATCAGGGATTAGAAGCTTCTTTCAAATAAACGAAATAAAGAGCATTTCCCAAGCTGCTCCTGGCCCTCTGCTTCATGTGATCACACTGTTCCCTGCCCCAGCTGTGAGTGATCTGAGATCTGTGCTGTCATCTCTCTCTTACCCTTCTTGCCAGTGCCTTAGTGCTGTGTACCTTTTTTGCCATTGCTCTACTTCCCTCTGCAAATTATAGATGAACCTTCATGCCACTTCCCCTCCTCTTACCCCTCCTTGTAAGTGATAGAGTATTATCTTCACATCATGTCTGTCAAAGGATACAGCCCCTTTATTAGAAAATCCTGCTACTGCACCTGAATGCTTTTACTGTATTTTATTATATTTTATTTTTGAATCTATGGCTGATGCCACTCTTCAGTATTCAGCTCTAAATCGCAGCAAATTTTAACACCGGAGATTGGCTCAGGTTAAAAAAAATCAAGTAAACAAGCAAGAGAAAGCTCTGTCTCAAAGGATGCCTACACCTAGAGGTGCTGGCAGGGACTAAACTCTTTGCCTTTTTGCCAGGTTAGCTGAACAGGAGCTGAACATCTATAGCTGGAAACTATATAGATATACTCGCATAACCATCCTCTTTCGGTCTCTGCCAGCTCTGAGCATAGCACTGAGGAGCTCATATCAGCTTGCATGTATCTGCCTAGGCGTATCCCRTGTCTCCTTTTGCCAGGCACCACTACAGACCAAAGCGCTGGATGCAGCCTTTCCTGTTTACTCTCCTGGGTGTGGTAAGTCAACCAATCCGGCCTTTAATGTCAGCAAAACAATTTGAGTTCGGCCATGGGATAAGTAGCTGCTCTCTCACACTTGGTCAGCTATATGTTTTACAAATACTTCCTGCAACAAAGCTCCAATCCTACTCCGAAATGATTTTCGACTCCCTCTGTTCTGATACAAAAACACTGGAATGAAACTCAGGGTTATTCCGTCCTGAAACAACTCTAAGCATGGCTAGAGACAAAATATTTTACAAAACATTACTATTTGAAATTAAAACTTCTAGTAATGTCTGGTGTTTTTTCTTTAACATATGAACTGATATATGAACTGATTTATATATATTTAATATCTGCTTAAATATATGAATCAATAGTCCATGSCTTGTACTCATGTAATAAATATAAAAGGATCTGATATAACTATAATGTAACTACATTTTAAAGTAGAACTGTTCAAAAGTGAAGYCATCATTGCCAGAATCCCTTGGTTCATAGTCAGTATTTTTTAGCAAGCTGACAAGCATTTTTGACCAGCTGTACTTTTGAACATTGTTATACTTTCTATATATTTTAGCTAACATACGTTTGACAAGTCTTGCCTTCTCAAAAATTCTGGACAGTTTAAGGCAGGAACATTCACAGTGTATATGTTATAATTTGATGAGTTTTACACAAACTGTAATTGATTTGAAAGAGTATAATTGATTTAAAAGTTTTTTTTTTCTTTTTTTTGATTGCTATTTTATTTTTCATTGCRTCATTCAAAATAAACATGGAGAATTTTTATGAAGGCTATATCCTAATATAGTTACAGAAAAGTATATTCATTTCTAAAATTGTTATACTTTCAGTGTCGTATTTATTCACTTGCAGTATTGRGATAAAACAATGTGAAAAAGTTATGAAATATGAAGATCTATAATCAAAACCAGAGTATGCCTATACTGAGTTGGGGGGTAATTTTACTATGCTTTTTATAATAATTGATTCTGTCTTGTGCTACCTCTTGGTACAYGCAAAGTCAGGTAATCCCCATATCTCGAGGGCCAGATCTCTTTGTACTTGCTTAACTYTAAAACCAAGAAAAAATACTAAATTTAATTAGGACTACATATTATTGAAAAATTAAACATGTGCAAGATAATGACCTAGGAATTTACTGTAGGATAGATAGTACTGTTAAGATTTGCATGTGCCAGATGAAGCCTTATCTCAGGCTATTAAAATATAATTTTTCATTTTAGTGAATTGTCACTGAAACTTTAATGAAAGAGTGCATCTTGAGCAAGGRTCTACATGAAAGAAGAGTAATCATCTAAAAAGTCAGACAGTTTYTCCAGTTATATGAAATGCCATGGAAATAAAATTAAATGCAGGGGGAAAAAAAAGAAAGCTAAAAAGAATTGCTAAGCAGSATGACTGGGTACAGGTATCGCAAAATTCCTCCAGATTTTAAAAATAGGCAGGAACTTAACATTCAGACAAATATGTTTCTTCTAAGTTATCCACAATGGAAACATTTCATTGTGAGGAGCAAAGATAATAGTATTGAATGGTAATATTAGAGACACTTGAAATTTGCAGTACAAAACTAATCTCTTCAGGACATGCAGTGAACAGATGTTCAGAGGCAGTCTGCTGCTTGGAATAGTTACAAATCACAACTGTATAAGAAATATTATAGCTGCTGATGTTCTCAGAAAGGACAGATCAATGTCAAATCTAGTATTCGTTGATGATCCATGGATTGAGAAAAAACTTATGATCTTATTCTGAGGAAACTCAGCAAGGTAATGCAGATGAAAAGCAATTTACTTGTCAGCATTACTAATGGAAAAATAGTTTTGTGAGAAGCAGGGTTTATGAAGTGTGGTTTTCCCACAGTTCTCTCTTCTCTGGGTGCCAACAAGGGCACAGACTTTCCCCAGTGAGAGCACTGTTTTGCTTTCTCTGTCTTCACAACACCGGCAGAAAGCTTCAGTCAAAAAGTTTCTTCTAATTTGGACCGATGGAGGCGTTGGCCTATACTGTTTTTTACTTGGCGCAGTYGCTCGCACCAGGGCACAGTGACCTCATACCACCATTACTGGAATGGTTTTCTATTCCTTGGTAGATCTGTCGATTTGTTCTTGCTTTATGCAGTCCAAATGACTACTGGCAGAAAAGAATCTGCCTGTTGATTACACATGTATCCGTCCCTCTTTCCTCTTCTGAAGTTCTGCCATACAAGCTGGGCAAATGGATATAGCCCAATTTAGGAAACATTCGATTGGAGCTTCTCTTGATCATCCATAAAATTTAGCATGGCAGCTATTAGCCAATCCAATGTTATCAGCTAAATTAAAACTGAGAAAAACCTTCTTGCTCAGGAAGAAGAAATTAACATCCAGTGGGCAAGGCATCTATATTAAACCAGATACTGATCTCAGCAGCACGCGAATTCATTAGGAGTAATTGCAATCTACTTCTGTAGCGATGAGAATAATTTTTTATGATTATATTTTTTTTAACTTTATGCTTGAGCCTTTCAGATTATAATCGTGTTTTTAAATGTTACTTTAGTTCGGTAACTGAAGGGTTACCGAACACGGCACCAAGAGTCCCCTTTGGGGCCCACACCACAAAGGCCTCCCACCATCCCTTT
>NW_028187001.1:1767978-1814940 GCF_003343005.1 Rhea americana | reverse complement strand
ACACCACAAAGGCCTCCCACCATCCCTTTCTCGCCACCAAATCCCTTCCTTTGGCAAACAATTCCCATGTCCTCTGCAACGGTGCCTTCACGCTCTCTGTGTTTCTCAACCCTAACCCTACCGAACTGAAGGGTTTGGTAACCCTTATCTTATTACACAATATTGTTTCTTTCCTGTTACATGCACAAAAGCTTATAAATGAAAGGTAAAAATGAATTCCTTAATATACAGCTATTTGCTAAATAGTGACAGAATGCACCAGATTATATGCTGTTTGGGAGACACGACCTTGCTCACTTCTAATAAGGATATGCTCTGACAGTAAACAAGAGAATCACATTTCTAAGTGCTGTTCACAAGCCTTGAAAAGAAGTGATGTTAAATAGAGCAGGTGACTCGAGTAGCTAGCTCTGAGCCCAGAGTGGAGCATAAAGGAGAGTTTGAGGAGTGATTCATAGCATTTCTCTGCCAAACTCATGCCTCACTGAGCTTTTCAAAGGTAGGACATGTGAATCACAGCTGTGAAGGAGTGAACAATATAGTGCTTCTGCTCACAAGCAGCACAACCCAAGAACTCCAACTACTCCTGCTGGAATATAAAACTCTCTGTATAAAGCTCATGGCAGTCTTTGGAGAGCTTCCCTAAGGTAAGAGAGTGCCATGTCTGTGGTCTGATGTCTTCCCTTTTGTAAAAATCCACATAGACACAGAGGTGCACTTCTTCGTGGTTAAATGATCATGAGAAAATACTTAGCAATAAGATTGTAAAGCAGAAGAGGTGAAAGTATAAATCACAGTAACTTGTCTCTTACACCACGACTCTCTCCACAAGGTTGAAGGATGTTTTGGTGAAATAAAAGGGCAAAAGCTAGCAGTCTGCCTGGTCTCACAAACCTCTGGAGTGCTACAGTAAGCTGCTTATATGTTGTCTGGTCTGATTTCTAAAGATATGGTGATTTTTAACAATATTTATAAATTAAGTTTATTTGTACTTCATCTTTAAGAAAATACAAGGAAGAGAAGAACAATCATCTTTTGTTTTGCAACCCTTTTGCAGATTTATCCAAATTTAAGTATGCAGCCAGTACAGTAAGAATAAGGTCCATAGCTGCTATTCCATAATTGAATCAGTGTACATGCATCCCGCTCTGAAATTAGATGAATATGCAAAGACTATTGTGTCCATGCATAGCCCTGCTGACTATATTGGGTTCCTCACGAGTAAAGGTATGTAACAACATAGTGACCTAATGAAAGGGCTGATCTGTGATGAAATACCTCACAATATGGGAGAGTCACATGCCAAAGAAAAGAGAAAAAGAAAGAGGAATAATAAGCTCAGCTACTCTATTTTTTCAGCACTGTTCAAGACACTAATAACAGAAAATGAGGCACCTAAAAATATCTGAATGTAGATTTCCTCACACTACTGATGAGTGGTTATGCTTGTTTCTCTGCAGTGTATCAGTCTGCCCAGTTCTGTTGTTCTTTTACTTCTGCCGCTTGACAGCAGAAGCTGAGGATATTACTGTCTTACAGTACTAGCTGGTAAACAGATGCTTTTCAAAGCAACAGCTGCCATTCAACAAAAAACTTTAATTTTCTTTTACAAAATTTGCAATGAGAAAAGGCAGCTGGAACGCTTTTGAGATAAAGGAGTTCATGAATGATGCATCTGACACCTTTATACTGAAATAAGGATGTCTTCATTAAATAAAATTGCCTCCTGTCAAGGGCAGTGAGGGGCTTTTGGGAAGAAGCAAAATTGTTTCCACTTAAGACTCCAGATATTGACAGTTTGTGGCATGTTGGAAATTAATCTCAGTACCATTTTGCAACTTTCTGTGTATTATTACCCTTTAGATCACTTCAATATAACAACCACTTGGGTTCAATACTCCAGAAAGTAACAAAGCCAAAGAAAAACACTATAGTGGGTGTGCAGATTACAAATGCTTATGGCCACCTAAAAAAACCAAAATATGTATATTTATATGCATGATTAAAATCACACAGTGCTGTGTACAAAGTATTTCATTCACTTTTAGCTTATGGTGGTGCTGCACGTACCCTAAGGTGTTACGGAGGGGGCTCTAAGGAGGCCATTGCCCCAGAGTGGTATAGTTTCTTAGGAGCTGGGAGTTGCTGAGCTTTAGGCTGTGAACACAGAATCACAGAGTGGCTGAGGTGGGAAGGGACCTCTGGAGATTATCTAGTCCAACCTCCCTGCTCAGCCGGGTCACCTAGAGCATGTTAGACAGGGTTGCATCCAGGTGGGCCTTGAAGACCTCCAGAGAAGGAGACTCCCCAACCTCTCTGGGCAACCTGTGCCAGTGCTCCGTCACTCTCACAGTAAAGAAATTCTTCCTCTTATTGAGGCAGAGCTTCCTGTGTTTCAGTTTGTGCCTGTTGTCTCTTGTCCTGTMASATGGCACTACTGAGAAGAGTCCAGCCCCATCCTCTTGACACCCTCCCTGAAGGTATTTATAGACATTAATGAGATCCCTTCTCTGTCTTCTCTTTTCCCCAGGCTAAACAGGCCCAGCTCTCGCAGCCATTCCTCATAGGGCAGATGATCCAGCCCTCTGATCATCTTCGTAGCCCTACGCTGGACTCTCTCCAGTAGCTCCATGTCTCTCTTGGACTGGGGAGCCCACAACTGGACACAGTCCTCCAGATGGAGGCCTCAGCAGGGCTGAGTAGAGGGGCAGGATCACCTCCCTTGACCTGCTGGCAACAGTCTGCCCAATGCACCCCAGGATACCATTGGCCTTCTTGGCCACAAGGGCACGTTGCTGGCTCATGGTCAACTTGTCATCCACAAGCACTCCCAGGTCCTTCTCTGCAGAGCTGATCTCCAGCAGGTCAGCCCCCAACCTGTACTGGTGCATGGAGTTATGCCTCACTAGGTGCAGGACTCTGCACTTATCCTCGTTGTCATGAGGCTCCTCTCCACCCAGTTCTCCACCCTATCCAGATCTCTCTGAATGGCTGCACAGACCTCTGGTGTATCAGCCAGCTTGGTATCCTCAGCAAACTTGCTGAGGAGGCACTCTCTCCCTTCATCCAGGTTTACACCTGCCTGAGCACTGCTTTGTTAGGATCCTGCTGGACCCCTGGCCTTCCTGCATCCTTTGATGCAGAGCATTAAGTTGCATGTTTGCCATTGCTGTTGTCTTACTGGCAGCATTATGAAAGGTATCACTTCACTGAACAACTGCAGAGCAGGAGCACAGATCTGACTCTGGTTCGCACAGGACAAGGATGAAAAGTGAAGGTCTTTCTCTGGAGGGTGGAAAGGACTGCTGAGATCTGAAATGGGATGACAGCCTGCTGCTCTCCTCCAAAACACCTGCCTGCTTGGATCCAAGAACACACAGCAACTCTTCAGCAAGCCTCTATAGCTCATGCAGCACAGATAAGTTACTATTTAAGGGGAGCAGGCAAATATCTTAATCAGGAAGACAATTAGGTATTTAATAAATTACATAGGGAGAAAAGACAGGATTATGCCTATTGCAGATAATGATTCTGAATTGCTAGGTGAAGACGTACAGCCCTTCGGTTAGGCTCCACCAAGATGGAGATACATGGAGAAAGCCATATCAAGGTATATATGAACAAATGAAAAGGGGAGTTTTGGGAAAATGGTTGAGAAAAAAAGAAAGTGAGGTACCTCCTTCCAACCTGGTAACCTGTAAACTAAACCAGATTGAAACAGGGTGATAATTTGTAGAAGAACAGCTCTTCAGAAGAACTCTGTGTAGGGACAACTCCAATTCCAGAATTAGGAGCCCCTTGCTAGTGTTATATTACTCACTGGCAAAGTCTCCTAAACAAATTCAGAAAAAAAAGCATTCTTATTCCACAYATCATTTCAGAATAATCCTGTGTCAATAGAACCTTTGGGGAGAAGACATAAAATCCTGATTAGCAAATAGTTTCTGATAGCCAGTCAGCTCTGATGAGTTTAGAGTTTGACCAGTGAAGGTACTGAGTGAAGCAGAATATGTGGCCATGCTGCAATCAATATGTAACTGCAGCTCACAGGGAAAGTCTGGAGTTAGTGTCTGACTAAGTTATTTGGAGAAAGCTGTTGTGGGAGCTCAGTGTGGCTTGCTACACAAATGTTTACTCAGATTCCTAAGCTGCCTTTGCACTCTGCTGACCTAGATGGCAACATTTTCTATATAGTAGCTAGTTAGCTTTAAGGGTGGAGATGCCATGAACTATGTTACCTGATCATGCTCCCACAGCTTGTGAAGGAAATGTAAATATTGTGACTATAGCACCACTAAAAACCCTCCACTGAACATTTTTTTCTTGTTTCTACCCTTGAAGGCATGTGCTTGTGCATATTACAATCAGCTACAGCTTTCCAGGCAAATCCATTGTATTGTAGAGAGACCTCCACTGTCTACAAGAAGCATAACTGTAAGCATAACTCACGAGCAAGGATAATTGACATAATACCTAGCACAAGGCCAGCAACTGGCAAGGCTGTCTACAAATACAGCTCTTCGTACCACGGGCTGTGCTAAACAAGCATGGAAAGCTTCCTGCAGCTTCCTTGGGGTGTGCAGAGTCATTCCTTGGGTTTTCAGTTTGTCTTGTTGAAGGAAAAAACAGGGGAGGCAATGTTCCCATGCTAAAAATACAGCAGAAGATGACTGCAATTTTGTCAAGAGAGTTCTCCTCCTCAGTTTTATTTGTAGATTTTATACCGTGCATATACAATGCTGAATGGGAAGTACAGCAACTCTTTTTCTTTTTGCTCAAGCTCAAAAATTTTTTTGGTCTAATGCCTCTTCGCTGGTGTATGTTTTTGTTCCTAGGTGCATTTCTGTTAAGGTGTTTCATGGCCTTAGTATTCTGTTAATTATAAGTTATTAAATACAAGGGAGGCCTTTACACATTCTTTTACCTCTCATGAAGAATGGTTGATAATGTATGGGAGAAAAAATAACATCTGTTAAATTTTGGAGTCAATGGACTTCTAACCTTGCCTTCTTCATACCAATTTTCTACCTCAGCATGTTGAAAGCTGAATTTCAAGACAAAAATCAGATGATATTGCCTTTTCTGATGCAGTGGAAAAGCCAAACTTCTTAAACCACCTCATGAGTGACTGATTGCCATACTACTGGAATGAATGTAAGTATGCAGGCTATCTATACTGAATATTCTTATCAGCTCTTCCAAGAAGTTTGTAAATGACAAAATAAAGTGGTGGTACAGTAACTACTGTAACAGCAGACTAGAATTTTAAGGCTTATGTGCTTTCTCATGAAAGCAACAGTCGCAGTGATTTAATATGTTACCAACTCTTACCCTCTTCCCCGTCTAACCCCAGTTATCTTATCCAAACCTTTCTAAAGCAACATTAAGTGCTCCTTAGCCACTATCATGCTCAGTCTGGAAAGTTAGCATCAACTGCCTCTCACAGCAGTTTAAGTCCAGCTATTAGACTGCTACATTTCACATGAAAGTGGTTGAAGGACCATTCTGCTTTACTGATTCAGCAGAGGAGGCTGTGAAGAATGTGGTTGTGTTCACTTCTGGCAGAAGGACAAAAAAGTTAGAAGGTAATAATTTAAATTGTTGCAGCTTTTTTTTTTTTTTTTTTTTTNAAAAAAGTTAGAAGGTAATAATTTAAATTGTTGCAGCTTTTTTTTTTTTTTTTTTCTCTGAATGTGTATCTAAGACCAAAATTACAATTTTGCAAAACTGAGGGGAATAAATCTGGAGTTAATCTCTGCAGATGATCATCAAGTTAATTACTACACCAATATTTTTTTAAGACCTATGTAATTTTAGGGACTACTAACTGGTTACAAGCTACTTTAATAAACCTAATCAAATAAACCAATCATTTGTAAGAGTCATGGAAGAAAAACTATTCCCTTTGGCTACGCAGTTCTCCATTATTGGCTGGATGCATTTACTTCTAACTTGAGACAGAGCCCTGCTAGATGGACTCAAGCCAGGATGACAAATTCCATATTCCAGATGGAAAAAATATTTTCTATCAGGTTAAGCAAAGAAATCCACAAATAAATGGATGATTATCTTTCAGAGACTTTTCAGAGACTGTAATAGATCTCTCTTACATAGAAGATTCCAGTTTTGCAACTACAATTTGTTGGAGTTTGAACTGAATATTCTTTATTTTCAAAGATGATGAGTTTGTGTCTTGGCTTGTCAGTGACTTTCAAGAGCTGTGAAAGTGCCAAAACCTAATGTGCTTAATGTTAGGAGAAAATAATAATGGAAAAATTTGAAAAGATCCTAATCAAAAATTTTCCACATGCAATAAGAATGGACACTATCTACCTGAAGAAAGGTTTGAAAGGTTTGATTTTAATTTGCCACTGACCTACCATGATGATAACATGTCAGTCTGCATTCCTGCCTTTGTGCAGCAAGAAAGAACAGCTGAGTGAAATACATAAATATTTGAAAGACTTACATTAATCATCATTAAAGTGTTTTTGTACCCTGAGTGACCTGCTGGAAGAGCTTTGAGTTTGTATGCTTGTCTGTTTTCTCCAGTTATATGAAGAAGCAGTACTTTTTGTTAGTATAAGCTTTCTGTCAAAGAATGAAAGCCATTCCTCCACCTTTTTCTGTGTGATAGTAGGGGGAATACTGTTTTGGAAAGYAGGAGTATTAGCCTTGGGTCAAAGGAAAGTATCCAGGCTTATGAAATGACCTAAGGTTGACTTCAGTCCAGAGTGAAAATTACTTATGTTCAAATGATGTCCCCTTGAGGTAGTACACTTTAAAGCACTCGCATGCAGCACCAAGATTTCTGGGGAAATACTCCAGGAGTCTCAGCAGTCTACTAAGCTGAGATATACTGCAAGGTTTTTTTACAGTGAATCGTAGGAACACTGGTTTTGTCATTTCTGGATATAGAGATAYGTAACAGAGATACTGAGATAGGTATGGATGGAAATGTGTGTGTGAAAGCATTTGAAGAGTGCTTTCTCTTGCAAGAAAGAGAAATGGAGCAAGGTGACAAAGATATACCACGGTAGAAGTGCCATTCCTCTTCCTGTTATCTCAACATTAAGACAGACCATAATCGTAAAGATATGAAAAATGAAGAAGCAAATAGAATGGACAATGGCCTTGTTTAGATTCATGGAGGATAAAGTAAACAAGCTTCTGAGGCAAAAGGTTCATCCCATAATAATTGTTGATGCCTAAATGGTAAAAAAAAACCTGCCCCAAACCCAGTTCATTGTCACCAATCAAGAGGAACCCAAGAGAGGTAGTGAAGACCTGACAGCCAGTTGTCTGTTGCCCTCTATATTACCTATGGGCAATCCTGGCAAAATTGCTTCGGCATGCACATGCCTTAGTATATGTAAGTACATAGGCATGAGAGTATGAATGGGTAGAATCAACTTTATTTAAAGCTGTGTAAATTACAATCATGTCCTGTCCGCATGAGGCCTTATATTGCCTTTGGTTCCTACAAGGACATGTATCTTCCAGCAAGTGATATTGTGTGTGTTATGAACTTATTTAATGGGTTTGCCTTTGTGTAGTAGAATGGCTCAGAAATTCTCTCTGATTCTGTTCGCACAATACTTCCTTCAGAATTTTCAAATTCAGATAATTGTGGGAGAGTGTTGGAGGATTTCCAATATATACAGCAAGCCAGACTTAGCTACTGGATGTAAAAGTGGAATTTGGTAAATTTGGATGAAAATGTATGGCATGGTTGCTTATGATAGAGTAAAGGCTAGTTCTGATTTCTCTGTTGGTCACTTGCAAATCAATATCCTGTTGTGAATGGTCTTGTCATATAGCTGTGTATGGCAGAATTGTATGAAGAGCTGAGGACATAAACTCACGTCAACTTTATGCATTGCCTTCTGCCAGGCCAGACAACTTGAGTTAAAAACTCCACTACACTTAGAGATATGCATTCTTCTGTGAACAGTAATTTTAAAGTAATATTCAGTAAAGCAACATGCAGAGTTTGGTTAAAGGGGGCACAGCCATTTGGTGTCACTTGGTTGTCCAGAAGGGACAGAGATGATACTGTTACAAAATATGCTAGCTATCTATTTTTCTGATGTAATCTATATTTGAGATGAGAAGATTGCACCAGATTTTAGCTCATGGGAAGTATAAATCTCACATTTTTATGCTAATTGTTTATTTCATTTTTCTCTGCTTTTTTAAAATGAGTTACTTCATCTGAATGTCCCTAAATAAAAGAACATCCCTTACCCTTTAATTAAAGATAGTAAAGGATAGAGAGTCTCTGGAGGTAGCAGAGGCCCCCTTCAGAAGCATAGATAGAAGAGTTCTTACCTAAAGAGAYAGAGAAAAGAACAAGAGCAGAAGACCAATGCAACTGTATCAGTTGTTGACAACCTGAGAGACAGCACCTGGAGTGGATATTGTTCACTTTAACGTGAAACTCCCAGTACTGTTTGCCCCCAATGCAGTATGAATCGTAACCTTTGCTGGCCTCATAAATATGGAGCAAGAAACTTAGGAAAAACGCAGTGATCACACCAGTTTCCTGCCTCATCTTTCTGCTACACATTAGGATCCTGCTTTTCTCCCTCCACTTGCTAACCTAAATCCTGGTAGGAAGCATTGCTATCTTTCATTGTACAATATTGTGCTATGGATTTATTCACTGGGTTTGCTTTTCTCTTAAGAATAATGGCTCAGAAATTGTCTCTGACTCTGTTCTCATAGTTTTTTCTTCACTAAACAAACTATAACCCAGCACATCACAAGAGATGGCATCTCTTTGCTTTAGGACCTGTGTTCTTCCATACTCCACACACTTTTGTTTCCAAAAGTGCTTCCTTCTGGGGAGAAGTGGGCAATGTTGGTGGAAGCCAGTGTGCACACGCACTAAAACAGATGTTTTCATACCTTAAAAAAATTGAGAAATATAGATTTCTGACTTCCACAGAAATCCACGGCATTTGCTGGTAGAAAGTTTGGTTAGCTACATCTACACCCAGCGGCAGCCATGGATACAGTCTGAATGCTTACAGCCTTCACTTTCCTGTGAGAGAATCAATTTGCAATATGCTGTAATCCTTATGTGTATTTCAGCATTACTTTATGAAATAAACCAAATGTTAGTTACTATGCAGTATATTCACTAACACTCATTTGTGAGGAGTCTTCCTCCTCTTTCTTTTCTCTTAGGTTGGGGARTTTATTTTTTTGCTTTTAACAGAAACTCATTTTCTTGCTTAGAGTTTCTGAAGTGATCAAACRCGATCCCTTAGAAAGGGTCTGGTTCCAGATTCATTGGAAGTCTGTACCTTACACAGAAAGATTACCTCAGTAATAGGCATTACCCAGGTACTACTGAATGGTGACCCCAAAGAAATGAGAATACTAAATAGTATTGTACCTTCCTGTGTCGCAGCAACTCCAAAACCAGCTTATTGCCCAGCTTGTAGGATGTAAGTGGGAGCAGTTGATCATCCAGAGCTTGCCTTTCTCTGAGGCAATAGYTACTATGGCACTTTTTCGGGCTTCTTGAAAGCTGTTGTTATCCAAAAAGGAAGGGGCAAGCTGATGTCTGAAATAAAAAATGGCAACAGGGCATATCACCACATGCTGTCCCCACCCCACTTCAAACAGGTCTTTATATACACTTAAATTTATATTGGCATGTAACCAGCACATTTAATGCCACTRTCAGTTGCTTAGAAAAATACCGCTCAAATATAATATCCTTTGAGGATTCTATTCTACTAAAGTATTTCTGTTGCCTTCATAGCACATTTTTGAACTCCCTTTAAGAATGCATTAAGCAGCGTGACTGACACTTGTAACAGTGGTTTGGTATGTTATCCTTTCTTCAGAGAAGGGTTGTATACTTTAATGTTTTAACATGATTTTTTTCATTCATGCCATTGTTTCTTAATGCCTATTATTGCTACTTATTTATATTATATTACAGAGGCTTTGCTGAAGAAGTGCACCTGGGATTTGGAGTGACAACTGGTGAAATTTATTGCAGTCTTTTGTGCTTGCAGGAGTTCCTTCCTGATRTAATGGATTATTCTGGGACCACACTCTCTGTGACATTTTGTACATATTTAAGCCCTAAAACACAGCACTAAAGGAGAGGCGGTGAGCAGCTGTACTAATCCAAGAAAAGTCTGAGGGAAAAACTAGGTTTCATCTATCTGGAGCCCCCCTTTTCCCTGTGGCTGATTGCAAGTCTGCTTTGTTACCCCTTAACAACCTGTGGTAACCTTTTCTCTTTGTGTTCTACATTTTATCAGAACATTACTCTTCTAAAAAGCCATTCTCTAGGATCTGAAAATGTGCTAAGCCTTCCACAAGATCAATAGTACCTTGCCCTTAGATATATCTGTTSTGGAGCCAAATAAAGTAAGTGGGGAGGAGTGACTGCTAAATGACTCTCTGGCCACACATGGAAATAGAGTTTCCAAATGTTTCTGTTAAAATATGTAACAAATTTTCAAAAATTCTAACATTTCAAGCAGAAATCTCCTGAGACAGAATTTCTGACCTTTACTATCTTTAACAAGGGTTTTCCATATGAATCTATGATGTCCATTACCAAAATGCTTATGATCAATAGGCATTTGAGACATATCTTCAATATACCATTTACAAGAAGCACATCCTTATTGTGAACGTAGAAACTTTGTCCTGAACTAGGTGCAATTTCACTGCACATACTGAGGAAAGCATATGATGCTACCTGAGAAAATGCCACTGAGGCGCTACAGATGATAGRATATCAGCATACTTAAGAAATAAAAGCAAAGAGCATTTGAAACTCTATCACGAAGCTATCTTTCTTTCAAAAAAAACCCCAGATAAAGTAATATTTGTCTACAGTAGCAAGTAATGTCATGGAAAAGGAGTGGATCTATAGAGCAAAGCAAATGGTTTTGAGGCGCTTTGCTCCATGCTAAACATTTGTAGGTTTTGTTTGTTTTCTTTTTACTTTAAACTGTCTCTAGTCCGCTTCTGTATGACTAACCATCATTGGCAGTTGGAGCATATTTCCAATTTAGTTTCATCCAAAAGGAATCCAGTTCATATACTTTGAGACCACCCTGTGCTGTAAATTAAAGTATGGAAAGTGGGGACAGTCGGAAGCCTTGCTTGAAAGTGCACTCCTGATCCAAACTAAAATGTGAGTTTTAACCCTAGAAGACTAACAACCAGGATACTAAAGCAACTTTGGGGGGAGGTAGCCTAAGTAAAAAATAAAAATTATCTGCAAAGTCATCTACCTTTTTCTTTTCTCTCCTACTTGCTTGTTTTAGCTGTGAAGAGATCCCTCACAAGCATTTACGAAGACACTTTGTGTCTCTTTCAGATTTGTTCTTTACGTATTTTCTTTACGTATGTTCTTTGCTATCAGTGAAGTTGCAACCATGATGAAAGCTGCTTATTTTGCTCACCAATAACTGCCTCCTTGGACAATCTCATCTTGCTGTATCCAACTGTTTTCTCCTCAAAATCGAAGAATAAGACAAGTCTTCAGATCAACAGCTGACTTTTTCCTACGGCATTTGCAGAGTGCTTGCAGAATCAGATTCTGATCTGATTSTTATCTGGATGTGGTATGCAAATGTAATCATAACACAGGGTTAATAATAAAGCCATCCTAACATCCAGCTAACTACATCTCAGCCAATGCTCCAAAAAAGAAACCAGGTTATTCACAACCTTCCTTAATCTCACACGCGCAAACATTTTAAAAAGTGGGATATAGCTAAAAATGACTTCTAATACAGAAATATGTTATCATGTAGTCTGTACTTGCCTCCTTAAATCTCAGCAAGAAACAGGTCCTGCATAAGAAAGAGAGCACAGATACCCTGTTCACAGTTTTGACTGCTGTACTGTCCTCACACTGCACCTCAGAGCAGAAATTAAGGAGGGCAAAACACAACATAGAAAGTCCAAATGTTAGCATTCTGAGTAGGCAGCTAGAAACCTGAGCTAGGGTTAGAATTCAGCAGTTCTGATTCCCTCAGTTATTTTGGCCAAAATCATGTAGGCCCTGCTTACATTACATTTCCAGCTGCATGGAGAAATAGTAGAAATAGTTCAAATATGTAAGTTTAGATTTTTCTAAAGTCCCTTGTGTTAGGGATTTCCTCAACTGATGCTCAGACACCTTTTAAAGAGGTTCTCTGCAGCATCTCAAATCTCAAGGTCCTTTTAAAAGTCAAGCTTTATTTAATTTGACCCAGTTGTGCTGCCTTCCAGCAAAGCAGTCATTTTGCTAAAACTTTTTTTCCTTTAAGGAAACTCTTTAGATAATATTTAAATATATGTCAAATAAGGCCTTGACAATATCCCATGATATTGGGAGTCCCTGTACTCATATTTAGCTCAGTTGTCTCCCACTGAACTCCTGCCTATATACCCCAATTTACTCACGTGCCAGCAAATGAAATCATGGAGGTTTCACCTTCTTTCTCAGTTTCCTCTGCAGAAGTTACTTTCCTCTCAGTTCCTATCTGCAGAAGAAAGAGAAGTGGCAGAGAGATAACAATACTTGCTGGCTGTTCAGTGGACTCAAACTCCAGCTATTGCAGTGAACTAGCAATGAAGTGCTAACACTGTTGATTTGCATGATGCCTGTGGGGCAGTTTCATGATCAATATAAAGTAATCTGTTGGCAACAGGCTTTGGTTTCTATGACCATGGGACCCTATTTGAAAATCAGCTGACTTGGAAGAGATGGGATCCAGCTCCCTAAATGGGGCATGYGTGTCTTTGCCAACAGGCTGGCCAACCTGACAAAGAGGGCTTTAAACTAGGAATGATGGGGGRAAAGTAATAGAGACCATGCAGTCAGCAAAACAAGGCTCAAGTGAGGACACCTCCAGCAATTGCGTGCATCTAAGGAAGTACCTACAAGATAAGACTATGGGGAATTTTCTTGCATCCCTCCCGGGAAATCAGCAAGCTCAAATACTTCTCTGAAGTGCCTGTACACAAATGCATGTAGTATGGGGAATAAACAGGAAGAATTAGAATCTGTGTGCAGTTGTAAGCCTATGATCTCATTGCAATTACAGAGACACGGTGGGATAGCTTGCATGACTGGAATGCTGCCATGGACAGCCACATGCTTTTTAGAAAGGACAAGCCAGGAAGGTGAGGTGGAGGGACTTCATTGCCCTTTATGTGACAGAGCAACTGGAATGTACTGAGCTCTGCCTAGGGGTAGACGATGAGCAAATTGGCAGCTTATGGGTAAGGATTAAAGGGCAGGCTAACATGGGGGACACTGCTGTGGGTGTTTGCTGCAGRCCACTTGATCAGGAAGAGGAAGTAGACTAGGCCTTCTACAGACAGCTGGAAGTAGCCTTACGATCACAGGCCCTGGTTCTCATGGGGGACTTCAACCACCCTAACGTCTGCTGGAGGGACTACACAGCAAGGCACAAGCAATCCAGGAGGTTCCTGGAGAGCACTGATGATAACTTCCTGATACAAGTGATGGAGGAGCCAAAAAGGAGAGGTGTGCTGCTGGATCTTGTGCTAACAAACAAGGAAGAATCATAGAACCATAGAATCAGTAAGGTTGGAAGGGACCTCTGGAGATCATCTAGTCCAACCTCCCTCCTCAAGCAGGGTCACCTATAGCAAATTAGACAGGGTTGCATCCAGGAGGGCCTTGAAGATCTCCAGAGAAGGAGACTCCACAACCTCYCTGGGCAACCTGTGCCAGTGYTCYGTCACTCTCACASTGAAGAAATTCCCCCTCATGTTCATGCAGAACTTCCTGTGTTTCAGTTTTTGCCCATTGCCTCTTGTCCTGTCAGATGGCACTACTGAAAAGAGTTTGTCCCCGTCCCCTTGACACCCTCCCTTCAGGTACTTGTACACATTGATCAGATCCCCCCTCAGTCTTCTCTTCCCCAGGCTGAAGAGGCCCAGCTCTCGCAGCCGTTCCTCACAGGGCAGATGATCCAGCCCTCTGATCATCTTTGTAGCCCTATGCTGGACTCTCTCCAGTAGCTCCATGTCTCTCTTGGACTGCGGAGCCCACAACTGGACACGATACTCGAGATGAGGCCTCAGCAGGGCTGAGTAGAGGGGCAGGATCACCTCCTTYGACCTGCTGGCAACACTCTTCCTAATGCACCCCAGGAGACCATTGGTCTTCTTGGCCCCAAAGGCACATTGCTGGCTCATAGTCAATTTGTCATCCACCAGCACTCCCAGGTCCTTCTCTGCAGAGCTGCTTTCCAGCAGGTCAGCCCCCAGCTTGTACTGTGCCTAGGGTTATTTTTCCCTAGGTGCAGGACTCTGCACTTGCCCTTGTTGAGGAGTTGTTTGGAGATGTGAAAGTTGGGGGCAGCCTTGGCTGCAGTGACCATGAAGTGATAGAGTTTGGGATTCTATGAGGAGGAAGCAAGGCAAAAAGTAAGATCACAACCCTGGAATTYAGGAGAGCAAAGTTTGGCCTCTTCAGGGACCTTCTTGGAAGAATCCCATGGGATAGGCCCTAGAAGGAAGAGGAGTCCAAGAGACCTGGTTATATTCAACAATCACTTCCTCCAAGCTCAAGAACAGTGCATCCCAAAGAGCAATAAGTCAAGCAAAGGGGACAGGAGACCTGCATGGATGAACAAGGAGTTCCTGACAAAACTCATACAGAAGAAGGAAGTGTACAGAAGGTGGAAGCAAGGACTGGCCCCTTGAGAGGAATATAGGAATATTGTCTGAATATGCAGGGATAGGACTAGGAAGGCCAAGACCCATTTGGAGTTTAATCTGGAATGGGACGTCAAGGACAGCAAGGAGGGCTTCTTCAAATACATCGGCAACAAAAAGAAGAYTAGAGAAAATGTGGGCCTGCTACTGAATGGGGCAGGGGCCCTGGTGGCAAAGGACAYAGAAAAAAAATGAGATCTTCATTTAGAGATCTTCAAAGCCATCTGGACATAGTTCTGGGCAACATGCTCTAGGTGATCCTGTTTGAGCAGGGGGATTGGACTAGATGATCTCTAGAGGTCTCCCAACCTCAACCATTCTKCGATTCTGTGATTCTGTGAAACCACATGTTCAGTAGTGTCATTCCTCTCTTACTCCGGCCATGTGTTCCTCCTTGTGCTAGGCTTAGAGACCCTGGAAGTCATGCAGTGAGTAYACTCAGCTTGATGATCTGGTTGAAAACAAACTCCACTAAAAAAGAAAAAACAGCTAGACTGGGAATGTGATTCAGTTCCCCATTGACCATAAGAACATTAATGCTGACACAATTGCAGGGGCAGGAACACTGGCTGGCAAGAGGGGAAATCAGGCCTACTCTTTTCAGCATTAATATGGTCTTATATTGGCTTAAGCTGCTCACAAAAACATGCTCTGAAACTTGTTTCAAAATGGCAGTAACAGCATAATGCTCTTTGAGCTGGCCTGCAGAGTACATAAGATAGAGTGCTAACTGCAGAGTATGTTGAAGTACAGCTCTGACCTGACAAGGCAGTGCTGTTGCCGTTCTTTTCTCCCATTTCTGAACACATGGCTATGCCACTTTAGCTGCGGATACCATTGGGAGTACCTAGCATAGCAAATAGCAGCAAAGYGTATTCGCCGGATACTCCTAAAACATTTTAGTATTGTTGCTTTTTGGTCAGGTGGGTAAGGATACATCCACCAGTYTTAGAACTGACTGCAGGAATGCAAACAGGCACCCACATGGTCTCAGCAGATACTCCATCTGCCTGTTCCTTCTGTCCCTTAAATGATGTCTCTAATACACTGTGAATTAGTAAGTAACCTAACACCAGCCTCTGCCTTTAAAATTAAAAGTTTTATGGCCATCTAACATTCCACCTACCCATTAYTAAATATGCTGTACAGTACTGGGTTCTCAGCATCCAAAAAGAATGGAGGATATAGAATTTAAGATCTCCAAAGTTTCCCAAGATTGCACCTGAGGGTTATCTGTCATAATGACAGAGTGTATCAAGCAAAACAAAGAAAAAATCTTCACTACCACAGAAGCTGATCAGTGAGCTAAAACAGCTTGGCACAGTTCCTGTCTCAGTGGATTCACCTCTGAGATATCCAGAACCTTGAGGATAATGCTGCTATTAATTGCTTAAAGTCTCAAAAGAATGAGAGTGAAGAACAAAGAAAAAAACATATGGTGACCTGATAGAAGTCCCTGAAAAGGAGGCCAGGCAGCTCAGGTGAGAAGAGACATTCCCAAAGATTACAAGGCAAGAACAGAGATTGCTTTCCTTCACTGAAGATTTAAAGGAACTTTTAAGCTCTACAGTAGAAGACACAGAAGAAAYGGATGATATTAACATCTCTTTCACCTCCTTTGGCACCTGTAGTCATTCATAGGGGGCTTATGCTTTGCTACGCTTGCTAARCTTCAGCTCATTGTGGAGAGCTGCAGCTTACCTTGACTCCCTCCCACATAACTGTAAATTGCAGCTTCTGGATTACARTCTTCCTCTGATCCCTGTGTCTCAGACATGGGCTTGGAGCTATCCCATTCTAGCTTCCAGAATTCCTCTGAGATCACAAGGGGAAAGGCCAAGGCAACATGCAATGAGGAACTTCACTGAATGGAATCAAATGCTGGAAGCCTTGGAAAYGAGATGTCTCTTTCTGTATTGGAGACATCTTTTGGCACTCATTTAAGCATTTGTACTTTCAGGGAAATAAAAGATTGTTATACAAATTTGTAGGTCTGCTATTTCYATCCAAAAGCCAAAGCATTTTCTGCAGACTAAAATCTTCTTTTTCATTTCCTTTGGTATGCCTACAGGTCTTCAAACTTCACATATAGGCAATAATCTGTCTAGGCTGCAGAACTACAATAAAATATATGACAAAAGCACACCCTACATCCTCCTGGAAATTTATAGCATGCAAAACAGCACATGTTGTAGCACTGTTTTGCAACATGACATGTCAAAAACCATTGACAAATCCCCTTGTCCCCCAATAATTCAATCAGTTCCACTATTCTGTGTAAAATTAATAAAAATGTATCAAGYCAGTTACATAAATGCTGTGACCTATGATGCAGAGAATTTACCCACCATTCTATACGAATTATTTAAAAATGCATAAAAAATGATAAGCAAATGCTGTAGAGCACAGAAATAGCCCAGCAGGTCAAGGTACTGAAGGAATGCTGCCATGCCCCTGGCAAGCAACAACAACAACAACAAAAATGTTCAGCGGGACAGAACTTATTTTGGGCTTAGCGCCARGTTAATGTTCTTTTCTTCTGGGGCAAGCTTGCTATATAAGCACAAGTTTAGTTTTCTCAYGACTTATCATGTAAACATATTCTACATCAAAGGTAAAATGCTGTATACTCCTGAGTACTGAAGGAATGCACAAGACTGCCACAGGATTCCTGCTCAATTGCAACATGAAGTTCAATACATTCTACAATGCTTAGCTGACAATGTGAGAATGATGCTAGTTATCCAAAACTTGGCAGATTATGAATTCCTCCTACAGCATCCTAACAATCCTARTATGTGGGAACAATTCCACCTTACAGTAGGCCTGGAAGATGCAAGGAGAAGATTACTGGCCCACAATACTAGATATGTATCTCTGGGTGCATCATGCCTTCCCTTAAGTGTAGGAAATAATCTCCTTCGAAYGTACCTGATTCATTGTAAAGCAAAGGCTATGATTTGCACATGGCTATGCAGCATTTCAGTGCTGCATTTCAGGATGAAACACTTGCAATCAAACTATTAGGGTGCTGCAAGAGTTGTCAGCTCCTTGGGGGCTGGAGCACTGGGAGGCATGGTGGCAGGGCAGGGCCTGGCCAGCCAGGGCCCATCCCACCGGGGCAGTAGGGGGCAGTCCCAGCCCTGGGCATCTGACACCTCCATGGGGATAAGCCTAGGATGAGGCTGGGGACTGAGGTCCAAATTAGGCCTGGTGAGGGTAACTGGGGTCAGACACAGCAGGGCAGGGCCATTCTAATGAGTCCGGGCCAAGGCCAGGCCAGGCAGTCAGCTTGTGAGTTGAGGCCTGAATCAGCAGGGCCCTTGGCCGGGCAGGTACACTGTGGCTGAGCTGGAGACTGACACTGCTACGGTGGTGTTGGAGCAGGGACTGGTTGTCCCGAGTTGGGGCTCCTGTGCTAAGCTTCTTCTGCAGAACTGAACCACCAGAAACATGCTGGTTTTGCATTAGATGAACCCTAAACTGCATGTCACAGATGGAGAACAAGAAAGTCCAAAACAATGCTATTTTTCAAGATTTTCTGCAATGGCAGGGTATTGATTAGGTGAGATTTATGCTGGGAAGATAATAATCACTAGGTAAATATAAAGAAATAAAGGATAAACAATGGGGGGAAAGGATGTTTGCATCAATTTATCTGAGGAATACTTTGCTTATCAGCCTATTTGATGAAAATGATGCTTTATTCCAAACAAACTCTCAAGACTATGCAATGATAACGAACATATTAGAGAATACTAAATGCTATGGCTGCTATCTTACTTTTCTGGTGTGCACTTCAGAGTTTTTGTGCAGACTTGACTGCCTTTAAACAATTTTCTAATTGAGATGGTCATTAATGTTATACCTACATCTGTTTGCTGAGTTGAACATTCATCTGCTGTACATGATGTATAAGCTGTAAGCATCAGCAAGCCAGCTAATTCTTTGCAGAGTAATAAATCAGCACGTCTTCAAGCTGAAAATTACTAAATGTGGATAATTCCTTGAAAGTATATCCAGCAATTTGATGCACGATGCACATACAATCAAGGATGCAGAAGACAGTTTTTTCCTTACTGAAATGAAAATTCAGTATTTCATGCTTAGGTTTGAAAGAAGTATAGCTTAATAAAATAAAGCTTATGATTAAAGTCACTGTTGTACCTCACAACCAATTTATCATCCATTTTACACATACTGAATGTGACAAACAATGGCCTTCAATAATTATTTCCCTTACAAAGCACTGGAATCAAAGGATATGTTTTAAATGTTTGGTYACAGATATGACCATGCTTATGAATTGCAAATAGCCAGCCTTAAGTGGCTGATATGCATTCTTTGATAACTGTAATGTTTATAAACTGTATTTTCCACAGCAATCTTGATGAATGAAAAGCACTTAATGGCAGGATTATTGGTGTGCTTGCATATAAATTAAAAGAAAACTTAGCTGAGTGCAAGTTAAATTGCTAATGAAGAAGAAGACAATTGCACGGGTCACTTAGGGACTACTTYGACAAACAAGTGTAACAGATTTTGTTAATCAAAACTGATACTACTCCTCCAAGCCCACTAAAATGGAACTTGACTTGCAGAGTCTAAACTGAATCTTTGAAAATTGGCAGGGGGAGGACAGAATGCCTCTCTTAATTTATAGATTAATCAAGCCTTACATGACATCACTGAAAGACAATTTCTCTATAAATAAATCACATTTTGCCAATCATATTCCAGGCAAGCAGTGGCAAAAAAATCCACTACTGTTTACASTGAAATGCACACACAATATCCCACCCAAATGCTCATATTTGCTTAATCCTTCAAGGGGCCATGTAATTAAACTTCAGTGAGAGCTAACAGAACCCACTTAGAGCCAAGAAGCCTGACAGAGTTTTCCTTTGTTCAGTATCTGAGTTTTAACAGATCAACACTCTGTAACAACACACAGGCTCTGAATAGCTTAGTCTTCACTCTCCTAGCATTTTAGGAAGGCCTCAACACTTTGTAGATATAGACACATACTTGGCAGCAGATATCAGAACAACTAGTAAGTGTTGCCAAAAGCAAGWTGGTAACTTATCTTGTACCATCAAGGCCCTGTGTCTGTGTTAACSTACTCATTATTGCATTCCTATGTAGCAGATTATTCCACGGCTTCCAATTAATTCAACAAAATTCTCATTTTCAATAAGTAACCCATACATTACTTTAATTCCAATTTGTGCAGGCTCAAGAAGATTAATATATGGTTATTTGGCTTCTTCACCAAGCATTTCTGTTTTTCAACACTCTGCCTATAAAGGAATGGTTCATTACAAATGCTTCCTGTTTGAGGAGCTGGCTGTCTATCTCAGCCTTTCTCCCCTCCTCCAGTTTCCATGCTACAGCCTTTGGCTGTTGTTAGTAGTCTCTGTGCTCCCCAGCCTCTCCTAGATATAAAAAATTTCCATAACTGTATTCCTTCTTCAAAAACTGGAGTCCAGACCGYAGAAAACTCAGCCCATGAGGAGTTCCTCACACGGTGAATATAAAAATGCTGGCTTTTATTTGGCTGTGCATTTCCTTGTCTTGCCACTATATTGGTAGCTGAGCAAAATGAACTCCACTCCATTTCAGCTCCTTCTGGGGCTCAAGGCCTTAGCACTACAGGATTCTGCTTCCGGAGTTTAATACCAAAGCAAGCATTGATGAAAAGACTTTAAGTCACCACATGATAGAAGAACTCATGCAATGTGGAAGTAGAACATTCCTCTGATTTTTTAGGGGCATTTGGGAGAATTTAGCCTGATTCCTAACTGCCTTTATTTCCATTATTCTGCTGGAAAATGTTATTAGCTGTCTTCAAGATCTGCTTTGGTTAAGACTATTTTATGTTCCAAGTGCTGTTTATTCAAGCTGAATGGAAAGCAGTTAAATGGCCTTTTAGTTAGTAGTACCTGAAACAAGAGAAGAGAACAGAAAGGTTGAGTGTGAAATGTATGTCAAAACCGCACATTTGATTTGTATGTGACTGCTTAAAAGAAGTTGTGTCACTCACCACAGCGGTCAGACAGTACTACTGGCCCTAATAGACAACTGCAGCATTTAAAACTTTTGCAACCCTGACTCTATTATGTGAGTGGGAATTCAAGAATGTAGTTCAGTTTATTTGTATGCCTTTATTGCTACAAAAAGATTTTTCAAACAGGTATTTCTTATAGCAAAAAAACCCAACATATTGTCAGCGCCATTGCTGAAAAATAGTAACYGTTGAGCAGTGGTCTCTGCAACCGTTTTTATCTATATTTTTCAAGCGGTAAAGTGGGCTTAATATCTGAGTTTATCGTRTAATTTAGCTCTTATTAATTAAAACATACTAAATAATGTCAACCACCATTCTTTGCTGTTGCAYCTAAGTTTGTTTCAAAGGTACAGAGGCTGCCTGATCTGCCGGATCTCCAAGAATGTTTATTTTACTAYCAACGCCACAAATACACATGCATTGTGGAGCATAGACCAAAATAGGGTGTAACCGATCCCGAGCAAAGAAAGAAACAAACTTCTCCGGTCAGACCCTGCATCCTGTGCAAGGAGTTCGGACTACTTGTTTCCCTGGATGGCTTCGCCCTGCAGCCCACACGGAGCAGTCTGGTGTCTAAGTAGTGCCACCTCCCGCTCGGACTGCTGAACTGCACATCACAATCTTCCACGTCTCCCCACTCTCCCCGCTTTGTTCCCTCCTTTATCCCCTCTAACCCCAATGGTTTTCCGAACTTACCTACCTTTGCTTCTTTAACCTAAGACTAACGTCTATTTCTCATTTCTGCTGAGATTGTTTTTTTAGCTTATGTTAAATATGTCGGCAGCTCTTTTTTAGCAACTAAATTACCATTTCTGATTGGGAAAAGGGAGTATCTTGTAACTGGGGCATTTCTGCAGGAGGAGTCCATTTATTTTCATTTTTTCTGATCGTTGACTGCACTATTCTATTCATAAAAAACTGTTAAATGAGCTAAATTCCATTATCACTTCCGTTTCCTGATTTTCACTTCCAACGTGCAATCACTAATTCCGTATTTCCAAGTCTGTGTTAGGCTAAGATAGTAATGTTTTCATTCTTTATCTACTCCTGAGTGCTGTACAGATTTAATACTTCCTGAATTTGAATTTTTCGTTTACTTCTCTCCTAGGACAATCAATGTAAATCATATTTGTGAATAATATTTTGGTACTTTGATGCTCTGTAGCGGTGCTGATGGGAGTGCTTCCCATTTTGATTTCTGGCAATAGCCACATTCATTCTTCAGTGTTACTAGAAAGGAAGGTGCTTGTGCTCTTTGCCATAATTGTGCCTGAAACCCAGGGGCACCATGTGCCTGTCAAAACCGTGTGCCAGGCTTCCCCTTGGGGTACTGTCCAAGCAGCAAAACTGATTACTGAACATGAGGTCTATCTCTCCCTTACACTGCATTATGCACGACTCTGAACAGCTAGTATACGGGCTTCTCAGTAGCAAAGATGTCCTTTTTCTAAACTGTACTTTTTAGCAATTTCAAATTCTTGATGAACAGGTCATGAACACCAAATTCATGTGTTTAACGCACGTTTCCTTTGAGTGTCTCCGCAGGACGAATTCACCTGGTTTTAGACGTTCTGAGGCAATTTTTGAAAGGAGCTGGCAAGTTGCTCTGTAACGCCTTTAAATGCGGTTAAAAAGCAACAGAAACGATTTGCTCTCACAGCAGTGCTGTCGGTCGTTTATTTTACTTAAAGCCCCMCCTCGTGGGCATAAACTTGTCCACACCAATCTTTTTCTAAATAAAAAAAAAACGCRCACTTGCATGAAACCCTGGCCCCTCCTCACCATCTGCAACCCACCCGGTAACGCCCGGCGACCCGCCCGTGACGCGGGCACGCCTGGGCGTAGCGGATCCGGACTCCGGGCCAAGACCAAGCGCTTTCCTGGACGAGGAAGCCGAGTTTCAGCCGGCCGGGAAACGCCCGGAGCCCCCAAGAGCAGCCTCTCGGAAAGCAGCCGCCCCGCCGCGGGCTGAGGGGGACGAGGGGACCCCGCGCGCGCTCCCGACCGTTGGGCGGGCCCAACGGCCCCACCGCGCGCCAGCCGCCGAGCGCGCGCAGAGCTCTCGCCCTCCTCATTGGCCGCCGCGGTGGGTGGGTGGTGTTCCGGGCGCCGCGAGAGGGCGGGGCGGCGGCGCATGCGCGGCGCCGCCAGGCGCAGGACGGCGGGGCGTCTGGCGCGGGAGGCGGCCGCGGCAGTGCCGCCGCGTCCTCACCTGGGGCGCGAGCGGCGCCCCCTCCCCCCTTCCTAACCCCCTCCCCCTCCCTCCGCCGCTGGCCGTTACCTCCCGCCATCTCGTCCCGTCTGCGCGGGCGCGCTCGCCCAAAATGGCGAGCAAGGAAGGTAGGAGACCTCCGCCTTTTGCGGGCTGCGTGGGGCGGCGGTGGCGGGGCGCGGCGAGCGGGGCGTGAGCCGTGAGGGCGCGGCGGCACCCGGGCGCTTTCTCCCAGGGCCTTCTGGCTGGGCGGTAGCGGGCGCGGGGCGCGTTAACGGCCGCTGTCCCTCCGGCTGCCCTCTCGCAGGGCTGCGCCCCCCCCCCCCCCTCCCCGGCCAGCCTCCGGCGCGTGGCGGCGCCTCCCCATCCCGTCCCCCCTCCTCCGCCCCGTTCCCGCCACGGCGCCTCCCCCCGCAACCGCCGCGTGGCGGCGGCGCCGCCCCCGCCGCCTGGCCCGGCGCGCGCTGAGCCGTTGGCTCTCCTCCCTGCCCGCCCCTCGCCCAGCGCTGGAGGACACGGTGGAGGAGCGCGTCATCAGCGAGGAGTACAAGATCTGGAAGAAGAACACCCCCTTCTTGTACGACCTGGTGATGACACACGCCCTGGAGTGGCCCAGCCTCACTGTCCAGTGGTTGCCTGACGTGACCAGGTGAGAGAAGCAGAGAGACAACTTGCTTGTTCCACTGCTCCTTCCATCTCTGTGCACAGTGTCTGCTAGGCAATTTGAAGGTAAAACCACGAGAGATGAGGTAGTTTGGATTGTACTCCTCTCTCAGTAAGTTTATTTTACTTACAGCTCTTAAACCCCTTTGGATAGACAGAAGCTTTGAGGAAAAAAAAGGTAGAATCATAGAATGGTAAGGTTGGAAGGGACCTCTGGAGATCATCTAGTCCAACCCTCAGTGTAGCCCATATGAGGATTGAACCCACAACCTTGGCGTTAGCAGCACCACGCTCTAACCAACTGAGCTAAACCTGTACAAATTAATACTGTAGAAAACTCCTGCCTAACAGAGCAACACCTGGCTTGAGGGAAGAAATCTTCCTTACTTTTTTTTTTTATTGATATTTAAGAGACCTAACTGTTCTGTAGTAAATTCTGTTCAGAGAAAGAACAAACTTACTGAACTCTTACATGAAGAATGTTTTTCCTCATCTGCATTACTGATTGCTGTTCTGTAGAAGGTATTTTATATATTTTTTTTCTGGTCATATTTAAGGGGATATTTTTCAAAAAAGACTGTGGCCCTTAATAGTTCTAGTTCTGTCCCTGGCATTGTTAACCTCAGATATTTTAATTTTGCCATTCTTCTACCTCTTGAAAGTTTGTAGAGTAGCTGGTTGATTTCTCAAAGGATTTTTAAGGTGGGGATAGATTTCATTCATGTGCCAGTTACTAGAAAACTTAAGTTGTCAGAGTAACCAGTCAGGGCTCCATAAAGCTAAAGGATAGGTACTGAGTCCTTCATGCTGCTGTATTGCAGATACAGCTTGGCTTTAAAATATGTTACCCTTAAAGTTCATGCAGTAATAAGAGGACAGTCTCTTTCCTCTGTAAAATTTCACTTAATGTAAGTGATGCTATACTTGGTGGTTAGATGATCAGTTAATTTTGTGTACCGGAATGTTGGGGAAGAAGTAGAAAGGTGTGAACTAACTTACTGTGGCATGGAGAAAGTAAAGCGGGGAATTTTTTTGAGGGTATGGCGCCCTTATGAGGAACACTTCTGCTTGCCTCGTATTTTGCAGATTGACTTAATGTTCAGTTAAAAACCTGATATTTCCAATTATCCAGTGTCAAAATATGTAAGCCATTTAAGGCAAGGACTGTCTCTTTGTATGGCACCTGACATGATGGGACAACTATTTCTGATACAAGTAAGTGTGTGTGCATTGTGTGTTTTTTATTTTTATTTATTTATTTTTTAATTCCCCTTCAAAATGTATGACAATGCCCTGGAAGAGGTATAATAATACCTATGGTGTTTTTTGATTGCACACATGATTCCTGTTTACTCTTCGCTTGGGTTCATACAGCAGAATTATTGCTTTCAGGAATGCAGAAGTTGCTTGGTTTTGGGTGTTCTAATTCTCCTTTCACAGATTTGACTGTCTTTCTGACCTTTCACTTACTACTGAATACTGCATTTAACCATCAAAAGGAATTTAATTATAGTTAGCTAAGATTTGTGCGGTGTTTAAAAATGAACTTCTGAAAACTGATAAAATATCAACTGATAAAAGCTTATGGAAAGGAAATTAACTGAAATAGGTTGCTGCTTTTCTGTTTTTTATAAAACATTGATTGTCTTCTGAGTTGATATTATGAGATTGCAAGGAGAATTAAAAATAGAAGAAGGTACTAATATTGCCTGTAATTACTGGGCAAGCTTTAATTATTCTATTCAAGCAATAGTGGCAGTGTTTACTGACTGGTATGGTCACTCTTGGCTTGCTGGATGTATCCTTGGCCTGCTTATGTCAGATAATGTAGTTCACTTACTAATTTTCAAGTCTGTTGTGGTAAAGGAAGGAATCTCTTACTTGAGTCTGTTTGTTTGTTTGTGGGTTTGTTTTGTTTTTAAAGCATCCTGAAGAAGTTTGGATCTTCAGTGTTACTGACACTAACCAATAAATTCTGGAACTGAGCATTTTAATTTTATTCTATGTTTTTATTGCTCTAAACAGGCCAGAAGGAAAGGATTATACTCTACACTGGCTGGTTTTGGGAACTCACACCTCTGATGAGCAGAACCACCTGGTTGTTGCAAGAGTCCAGATTCCCAATGATGATCAATTTGATGCTTCTCAGTATGACAGTGAAAAAGGAGGTGGGCTCTGCATGCGTTCTTAGATGGTATTCTAGCAGTAACATAAACTGATGTCCTGTCCAATGGTATTCTAACTTGATCTTGCATAGTAAAGCTGACATGGTTATATATTAGTTTGCATTAATTCTACATTATTAATAGTAATCTAAAAAGAGAAGTTACTTGTTTCATAAGAATTTAAGTAAGAGTGTGGTATACACTGTCAGCATCTGTACTAAATTTGTCAATTGTGATGTAAACTGACGTGCATCTAACTCAAATAGTCTAATACTCAAGAAGAATTTGTATCAGAATACTTAAAATGTTAATGGTATGGTGCCATGAGGTGCTAGTCTTTCATGGCTTTATCATATAGATCTGTTAAGATACTACCACTGTTCCTTGAACTGGGGGGAAGCCTGAAGTGCTGTTTAAACCATTTAAAACAACTAATATGATAAACTGACYTTTTTTTTGGACAAATACAGAGTTTGGTGGCTTTGGCTCTGTGACTGGCAAAATTGAAACAGAGATTAAAATTAACCATGAAGGCGAAGTAAATCGGGCTCGTTACATGCCTCAGAATCCCTCCATCATTGCTACAAAAACACCATCTGCTGATGTGTTGGTATTTGACTACACCAAACATCCTTCAAAACCAGGTTTGTCAGATTCCTTGAAACTGTGCAAAATGTCTCCTGGCATTGAGGAATACACTTACATTTGACAGCAATTGGGAGGAGAGATCATGGGCTCTGGAACTGGAGCATAAAGGCCTAGTTCTTCAGTGTCTTTARCTGCCTGGTTATGTTTAATATAATGCAGTATCTACAAAAGCAGCATTTTTCTGTGAGGTTGATGCATAAAATATGATTTTCTGCAACTGAAAACAAAGCTTTTATGCAATAATGATGYTCATATGGATTGATGTGAAGGATTAAGCTACATGAAAGAAACAACTTCTCTTTCAGACATGAGTGGAGAGTGCAATCCTGACCTTAGATTAAGAGGGCACCAAAAAGAAGGATATGGCTTATCATGGAACTCCAATTTGAGTGGACATCTTCTGAGTGCATCAGATGATCATGTAAAAACAAATATCTTCCCCCTAAAATATACAAACTTATGCTGTAACAGTTAATCAGGGAAAAAATGGGTTGCTGTAGCTTTATATTTTTACTTGGGGAAGCTGTCATATAGGTCGCTATTGTAACATTTTTTTTTTAAAGGCTGTAGTCAACTGTGTGTAGTTTTGCTTGTTTATGGGTTGTGTTTTTTTTTTTTTTTTCTGTAATATACAACCGGTTAGTTCTGTATCGTGTTCTTGGTGAAGCAAGAGCAGAATGATTTAGGTCTGAGGCCATAAAATTAGTAAGACTCTCAAAGATTTAATATCAGATTGAATAGCTAACAAACTTCTTTGTGGCTTTCCAAGTAAAATTCCAGTTTTCAACTGGAATAGGGATGCTTTTTGTAAATTGTTTTTGTGACCTTAGAAATAATCTTTGGCTTTGAACCTGCAAAAGACTGGTAACGTAGCTCATCTGAGTTCCCACTTAGGGCATACTAGATGTTCCTTTTCAAAAACAAATACTGTTTGAAGAATGTCCTTTTCCTATATATAAATCAGATGTGGGTCTTTTGTTCTTGAAAGATAACACAGTTAAAACTTCCATAACAACACAATCAATATGGCTCTTATCTGCAGACTGTCTGTTTATGGGACGTAAGTGCAGGACCAAAAGAAGGCAAAATTGTTGATGCAAAAGCAATCTTTACTGGGCACTCTTCAGTTGTAGAAGATGTGGCATGGCATCTCCTCCATGAATCTCTGTTTGGATCGGTGGCTGATGATCAGAAGCTAATGATGTAAGCTGGGGTTAAGCAATTCTTGAGTAGTGCCTGCTGTGTGCTGTCAGTAGATCAATCTAGAGCACTTCCAGGTTATTATAAAAGTCTGAAATCTGTAATGATTTAATGCATACTCAAGTGTTATCAATGGTAGTAATGCTGCAGGATCTCATAAATCTGCGTATTGTTTAATGTGCACACGTTTGTGGGGGGGAGAGGGGAAGTAAAATGGAATTAATGTATTTAAGCTTCCTGATGTGAACTGTTACTGTACTTTCTACATACAACAAACAAAATTCCTTAAGCTCTTGAATTAAAAGCTGTAGCCTCAGACTAATGTAAGTAATGATAGACCTAGGAYGGTGGGGAATCCTCCTCTGAAAAATCATTTTGTTTTGTTCTGTCTCTCTTCCCTGTCCCTGTTGTCGTCCTCCCCTAAACCTGTATCCTGACAGTTGGGACACAAGATCTAATACTACATCCAAGCCAAGTCATTGTGTAGATGCCCACACAGCTGAGGTCAACTGTCTCTCCTTCAATCCTTACAGCGAGTTTATTCTAGCAACTGGTTCTGCTGACAAGGTTTTTATTTATGTATACTTTACATTTATATATATATTCTAGATAGTAATTCTGCAGCCATTATMGTACAAACAATTTCTTGTTCCTTCTCCCAGACCGTGGCTTTGTGGGATCTTCGAAACTTAAAATTGAAACTTCATTCTTTCGAGTCTCATAAGGATGAAATTTTTCAGGTGGGTATACTTTTCTCACAGCCTGTAACAAAAACTGTGAGAGTAGTGACTTGGACAAAACAGGTGGATTTTTGTGTGGTGGCTGGCCTCAATAAATAAAATAATTATTAAACATGGAATACTGATTTTTAGTTCAATAAATTCAGACAGTGCCATGTATTTCTACCCAACTCCAATTTACTTTGAAGCAAGTAGCCAACAGCTTACTGTTAAAATACTGGGAGCTTACAGCTACTCAGTATGGCTAGAATATTTTCTGTAAAATGTCCTCTGATAGAGAGGATGTGGGTTCAAATCTAATACTATGAACTTTATCTAGTTAGCAGTGTGCAAGTAACAGTGACTTTTAGGCACTTAAGTTTTGCAATGTGGTAAATCCATAACAGAAATGATGTTAGCTGTTCACTCTGAGAAAGTCTTCAGAACTCTGAGCTTTAGGCCATCCCTTGTGCTGGGAGAAGCTAACTCATTGAGTTTTGTTGTTGTAAATGAATGATCAGGATACGCATTAGAAATCAGTAATTATGCCTCCAGTCAAGTTGTTGTTTTTCAATAGGTTCACTGGTCCCCTCATAATGAAACAATTCTCGCTTCAAGTGGTACTGATCGTCGGCTTAATGTATGGGATCTAAGGTGAAGAGCAATTCCTTTCGTTTAATATCTATGAACAGAAGGTAATACAAGGCAGCAGGCCTACTTTATTTGGTAGATTATTTGCACTGTTCTCTTTTGCTTGGTTAGTTAACTTGGACTAAGTTTACAGGAGAAAMAACACAGTATTTCTAGCTTTACTTTTCTATGAAGATTTTTAGCTGATATAATTGTTTTCTATTTTTAGTAATAAGTGATTCCTGTTTCAAGGTTCTTCACAAGTGAGATTATATTTCAGTAGCAGTAACACCAAGCGATTGGAACTCTGTACCTGAGGCTTATAATTCTTTGACAGTGAGAGAAACAGATAGCAAAAGCGAATACTGGGAACAAGTACTGGGAACTAGTAAGWTACACTGATATGAAATGCAATTGTTGTTGTTAATAAAAACTATAAACTGCTTTCTTACAGTAAAATTGGAGAAGAGCAGTCTGCAGAAGATGCAGAAGATGGGCCTCCTGAACTCTTGGTATGCTTTTGTTTGAATTGGCGATTGGTTGATTATTGCAGTGATCTTCTGAACCATCTCGCCTCCATGATCACTAATCCATTATTCTAACTAGCAGTAGGTGTTCTCTGATTCAGAAGGCAGTGGTGTTTTCATAGCTCTTCCGGACATGTGCGAAGATGTGCAAAACACCTTCAGTGTTGACCAAGTGTTGACCATACTCTTGAGTTTGACCATGTGCCTGACAGCACTCTCATGACTAAAGCATGTAAAGCCAAGGCCTCAAGCTGTTTTATCTTGCATTAGACTGGTGAGGTCCTATATAGCTGTTCTTACTGTTGTAGGAAGTCAAAGACTTATATTTTATTTCCTTAGGAAACGGGAATGCTTAGCTTAATAGTTGAAGTTTCTCCATTTCCTGTGTAACTTTAAGTATTTACATAATTAGATGAGAAAATGGGTATTCATGGATGTCCAATCCTGTCTTAAATGGCACCATTTCAAGGATGTCCGTCAGTTGTTGCTATAATAATGAACTCTTTGCATGCTGTCTTGATAATTCCATTCATGTCTGTAAGTAGTGAATGGAATATATTATTTCATACACACCTTTGCACCTGCATTGTGAATATCTAGTAGCAGGCTTTTCTTTAGCATAACGAATTTAAATTCTGAATCTTGGATTTAAAGARACTTTTTCTAGAGATTGAATAGCTCACTGAAGTTTTTTCATCTGTTTGCTTTAACAGTTTATTCATGGAGGACACACTGCCAAAATTTCTGACTTCAGTTGGAATCCTAATGAGCCTTGGGTAATCTGTTCTGTATCAGAGGACAACATAATGCAAATATGGCAAATGGTGAGTGTTAAAACTCGAGTTGCTCTGAAGCTGTTTACATAAACTAAACCAAGATGGCTTTCTTTAGTACAGCTCATGTCTTCAGTGACTGAAAGTTATTTCCTCCGTATTTTTTTGCACTATTAGAATGGACAGTAGGACTTTCAAAAGAAAATAAAGGCTAAAACAATGCTGTTAAATGCAACTGGTAATTTTTTTCTCCAAGTCTTAGGTGCTAATTAATATTAAGGATAAATGTGTAAATTGCAAACTTCTATCTGATGCTGCCCAAGAACTGGTTTCTTGTCTAACTGTTGATTGTGAACGCAGATGCCTTCTAGCTCTGCTTACAGTTCTTGTTATTTTACATTGCAGCATGATTGATCAAATCCCTATAAAGACAGAGTAAAATCACATGAGAATAATTGAAGTCCCATCTTTAGATCAAACTATAACACTTAGATGTGTGTCATAGGTCAGTCTTTCCACTTTTGAAATATCTATCTTGTCATAGTTTTCAAGGTGAGGTTGAAATAAATCACAGGACTGAATGTCCATAGTAAAGAAGTTAAAGGGTAAGTTTCATCCTACTGAAATAAGATAATGCAGGAAGACAACTGCTGATGTCTAGCCATTGCACATACATTCCTAAGGTTGACTGCCCTTTAAGAAAAGGCAGGGAGAGCGTCTCCTTAAGAAAAAGGTGATCTCTACCTTCTTGGGATCATCACGGTTTTACTGCAGTAAATGTAGACTGTTTAAAGACGAGATCTGTCTACCACTTGTAATGAAATAATTTGTGTCTTTAGGCAGAAAATATTTACAATGATGAAGAACCGGATATAGCGGCAGCGGAACTGGAAGGTCAAGGAACATAACTTTTCTTGCTTAAGAAGATACTGGGTGTGGCATAGTAATATAATTTGACTACTATATACATTAAGAATATTCTTGTTTGGATGTAATGCTTTTACCCAATGCTTGATTTTTGTCAGGCACAAAAAGCTTGTGTAGTCAAGTTGTAATGGGATATCCTTGGTTACTTGGGCACTCTGAGCTATTGTATATTGTACAGCATTTAGCTTTTAGGGAAGATGAGAATGACTGAATACCTATGTCTATATTTTTAAACAGACTTAATAGCTTCCTGTAAATAAGACAGTTAACTCCTCACTCTTCCCACAGTGAAGTTTCAAATAAGTTTTTATCACTATGTAAAAAGAGCTTTTCACTTTTACACAACGCTTTCTAATTGGCTTTGCATAAATAAAATTTATTAAATAAAATGTTTGTGTTTAACTGTTGTCTGTTGACATAAGGTGAATACCTTTTTGCTTGAATATAAAATCTCAGAGTCAAAAGGAGTCTAATTTAAAGGAGCTTACTTAACTTCTGTAGATAATAATGTTACGTAATTCTGAGCATATATCAGACTGCATAATTAAGTCTGGAGAGAGAAGAATTGTTTTGCTGATATGAAAATATAGGGAAAACAGACATTGTATTCTTCACAAGCAGAAAATAGCTGTCTAGTATAGAAAACTGTTTAGGGAACACCGAAGAATGACCAGTCAGACTCCCTTAGACTTCAAGAATTAAATCTTGAAAAAACTCAGATGGCTGCTTTTTGTGGAGTGGTTGTGGAAGCACCGTCTTCTAACCTCTTTCTTATATTATTTGCTATCATGGCAGTGTGCTCTCAATTAATTGATATCACCTCTTTTTAAAGATTGTTTTGTACTTTCCTTTCATTAAAATGAAAGGCAGTTGTCTAAAACACATTAATATCTAAACAGATATAAGCCTGAAAGCAGACTGGAGGACATGGACCATCTAGAATTAGTAGAGCTTCATATCTACTGTGGTTTTAGAGGCAAATTGAAAATTCCAGAAATGACTGTTATTCTAGCTGATTCTCAGTCTGAGTTCAAATCAAAGCTTTTAGTTAAGAGAGGTCTCAAGATTAAACAAACCATTAGCTGTATCGCTCTTTCTGCTTATTCTGGAAGACATTCAAAGGTTTGGTTGGCTGATACTGAAAATACAATTTTTGATTGTGAAAATGTCATTTTCTTTGATGTGTAGCTTACCATTGTCTTGAATTTGAACAAGTTAGTGGGCTACAGAACTCACGTTGCATATCTCAAACTACTGTTAGCTAATGGAAAGCTGCTATCTGGGGTAAATGTTAACATTTTTAAGGGTGAGATTTGAATGGATAGGTATTTTGATTTAACTCCTCTTTGTGTTATGTGTGGAAAATAAGTATTTTGGACACTCCATGAGTCTTCTAGACTAGCTTAAATATTACAAGAATGAGATGTAAGGGCTGATGCTTGGGAGCAGGATAGGAAGGAATAAAGGATTAATTTGAAAAAAATGAGCTAATTGCATTTGCATGAGATAATTAGATACTACTACTGTAACAATAAGAGTAGACAAACTATGTCTATAATGCCGTGTCGCAGTATGTACAATGGAGATACCGATGTTATCATAGAATCGGTAAGGTTGGAAGGGACCTCTGAAGCTCATCTAGTCCAACCCCCGAACAAGTGGCCCATAAGGGGATCAAACCTGCAACCTTTGCATTTATTAGCACCATGCTCTAACCAGCTGAGCTAAACCTAACCCCAAATGTTGTTGTTAAACATTGCTTACTTGTTAGCTAAAGCTAGCTCTTTCCAGGATGAATGCAGCAGGTGTTGGCTGGAACATGACTATAGGCATCTGGGGGACAGCATTTTCTTCTCAGGGAAGTGTTCTTCACCATGTCAGTAAAAGGACTAGCTCCCTTCCACCATGCAGCCTCCTGGGTGTATCTTCTGGTCACTGACTACAGCCAGTTATCCCTGTGCTGATGCTGTGAGGGAATGGAAGTAAAGTGGAATGAATGTGTTGCTACCTTCTTTTTATTATTTGACTAATGGTCATTCAGCTAACACAGTCAAAGATCAAGTGTTAGAAAATCTTTGGCAAGACAGAAGTACCAACTATTTCTTGCCCCAGAAGTGATGCTGTGCTTACAACTCAACAGTATGTAAGGGGCGCTTTTTTTTTCTGGACGTGAATTTAATTTGCAAATGACTACAAATAATAATCATTCATTAAACATACTTAATTCAAAGACAGCTTTGGGCCAGGGTCTGCTTCCTTTTGACATTGATCTCAACAGCTCTGCAATCGGCTTCTGGTTGAGAGTAAGATTAAAAAGTAGAAAATTAAGAGGTCAGTATCTTGCTTGTGTGCTACTGTAAAAATAARAAGTGTTTCACATAGAGCATGATGGTGGATCTTCCTGGCACAGAGGCCACTGTGRGCCTCCCACTTAAAGGTATACAGTGCAGTGCATTCCTGTAATTAGCGATCTCAGCTTTTTACGGTGGTGGCGTTTACTTCAAGTCGTCTTACTGCCTGCTAATGAGTGGGATGGATAGGAAGTACTTACTGCAGCTTTCTTGATGGTGTTTCTAGTGCTGCTTATTTTTGATTCCCTGCCTGCTGTTACCAAGACCCTTGGTGGTGTAGGCACTGGATYGTGCGTAAGCGCACCTTCTTCCACTTGTGTTTCTAGAATGTATCTTCTAAAAGTTCAGAATGAAGCTCTTGACAAAAATGCTGCATCTTTCTGCATTTTCCCAGCATCAAAGGTTCTAGACCATGTAACCTGAACTGTAAGATACTGTATTAYGTGAGCATCTTGAGCGTAACCAGCTGAAGCAGCTCCCAGTGTTAGATGAGGTATAGTCTACGGACTGATGCAGATAAGTGCAGAAACATGTTAAGTGTTCCTCTGGAAGGCTTAGATGCCATCCAAGCTAGATGCAGATAGAAGGCAGCTTGAGATGATGTGCTAAATAGAATGAAAGATCAAAGCTGCTTAAGGACAGATAGGCCRCTATCCATTTAACCAAGTTTCATTCTAACTGTTGCTGTTTATGTGTTAAAATGCTACAGTGTCATGTCCAGGAAGGGGAGGTGAATGTAATTGCGAAGTGTGGTTTTGGTTTGACTAATAGACACCACTGTATGTGGGTGGTGTTTGTTGCTAAAGGGCGTGATGCAGCCTGAGGCAGCTGGCACTGGTGCAGTGCTAGCAGCTTCTGTCTTTGGCTSTCTGACCTGCTCACAAATCAGCTCCAGAACTATCTTGGGTCCTAGTCTTTCCCAGTACGGTGACCACAGGAGAATGGAAATTGGTGTTAGAAGCCCTGGTGGTGGATTGTCTCTGTAACAGATTTSAGCTTCCCTCAATTCATTCCTGTTGGAACAAGAGGGAAACATGCATGCCTGTTGAAGCACCAAGATGTCTGGCAAGAAAAGGCAATCTGTTATTGTATGAAGCAAATACATCTGATTAGCAGCATACCATCACAAAAATGTTAGGGCTGGTACAATCCTATTGTCTAGGTCTATTTGCCTTTAAGAAAAAGTTATTGGCAGTATTCCTGATTTCTGGTACTGAAATCCTAAGAGTTCCAAGTTGGAGAGCTGGAGCTCTCTGAGCAAGTCACTGGTGGACAAGTTCATTGTGGGAAGCTTCAGCTTCCCACAAAGCAAGTCCTACTGCTACTTTGAAGAGCAAAGTTGGACTGAACAAGCAGGCAGGTGGCTGGCTCCTAGGAATCATCTTGTAACATCAGCTTTGCACCTGCTGCCTTGTTTGCCTCTTTCTGGAGGTGAGGACTCGGATGAGACAGTAACTTCACTGTGGGACTTCATCTGAACTGTTCAAGAGCTGARTGCAATAGTAGGTGTGGTGTTTCCTCGTCAGACCCAGCTGTGCACAGACTACCCACTCTCACACAGCTGAAAGGCAAGAACCAAGATCAGCAGCAAGATGGTAAGTTGTTAYAAAAAGAAAATGAGAGCACAGATTCAAGTCTACTAGCTTTCATGTAGTTCAAAGTCCCATACTGTATATGCTGACAAAGTATTTAAAATGCTTAATTCCTCCTTACCACCCATGCTGCAGTAAATAGAGCCTCTAAACTGATTTATTTTCCCCAAGTCAGATTGTCTTTCAAACTATATATGTACAATATGCTTTCCTTAAATATGTAGCAAATGTCACAAGCCTTATGGAGGTAGGTAGCCATAGGACAGCTTGGTCCCACAGCCAGTTCATGCAGCCAGAACTTAAGTTAGTCTACATCATGTAATCTTAAACCTTTTCATTACTGAGAATGTGCTGCCAAGACTATTAAGTTTTTTTAATTTGCAAGAAGTTCTATGCTTTTTTGATGGCCTTTATAGCATGTTTGTGAAATATTAAAGGGCCATCATTTTTAATGTATGCATGTCTGAATGCCTTGGTTTTTAAAAGCTGGTGACTGCTGTAAGTAAATATTGCTCAGGCACTGCATTTAGTAATAAGAATAAATTAAATAAATAGTGTACCTGAACAATGGCTACAGCAAGGTATCGTGTTTTTTGCATTAAACAGTAGCTGCTTTAGGTATATTTACACAGTGCTTGAGTGTACTTATTTCAACAACTTGTTACTCCTGCAGGTTGCTACATGCTGGGAAAAGGGAAAAATAGCAAGGGTGCCCTTATTTGCCTTATCCCTTATTTTCAAGGGAATGGGGTATTCAGACCTATCATCATCTTTACCCTAGCTATTTTCAGAAGTGTGGGCAGACAGCATAACAAAAACAACAGAAGGTAACTTGAAGCATTTGCAGTTTAAGGTGACTTTCTTACTTGACCTCACCTCTGTATGTATTTTATGCAGTTTTTCAGTGGAGAGAGTGACCGCATTGAAGAAATCTAAATTCTTTCATTCATCCTTTTATTGAAAAAAAGGAGGAGGCAAAATGACAAAAGACATGCAACCTCCTGAGACTACATGTACAACCTGTTTTATTGCAACAGACCAGCATTTGCAAAGTTGAGCCATGCTGTGCAGTCACATGAATTGAATAGTTCAGAACAGTGGTCAGTAACTGGAGGGAAACARGCCTGTATCCTTCTAGCACTGAGGTGCAACTGCTTAATTACTAATAAAGCCAATGTTTGTTACTAGTCTGCATCACAGTATTTTTCAACTGTTGTTCCCCTCCCCCCAAARATCTGAAGGTTTGCATCACTAGCTGGTCCAAATATCAATTTGAAAAACAAAAATGTCTATCTGTGAGGAGTTGAAAATGATAAGGGCTAATTGATACTGAAACAGTTTAAAGGAAGATTGATAGCTGAGACAGCACATAACTTTCCTTCATTTTGCCTCTGAGAATATAAACAATTTCAGGGTTCTCCCTTTTATTGTACATGGAAAACTGCATTTGCTTTACTTGCACTGCTTTTATTGTTGCATGCAAAAAACCCTAAAAAATGAGGAGCTTGACTTCATGCAACATTTGTTAGATGGAGATTGACCTTATTTTAGGCCTTTTTACATACTGCTATTATGTATGCTAGAACTTCCACTTCAGCATTAAATTAGGTGAAAAAGGGCTACTTGTTACCCATGTAAACTTCATGCAATGAGATGTGTCTAGCCTAAACTCAGTCTGATCTTTTGCTTTCCAGCCTTTAGAAAGTCAGTCAGTCAGTCAAAAGTGGAAAGTTCTCCTAATGCTCTCAAAGTCAGCTTTTGTGGTGTATGCTTGTGCTTTGAATTTGAAAGTCATCCTTTATCTATCTAAAGTTGCCTGCAGTCCGGGCGTAGCCAAACACCCATAACAAATGGTAACGTGGCTGACTGAAACCTCAAAATATGTGTTGTATAACTAACTAATATTCCTCTGCAAAAAGGCAATTATTCTCTGCGTTAAAAGTTCAGCCTGCGTAAAAGCCACATCCCTAAAACAAACAAACAAAATAATAGTAATAAGAAATATTAGGGAGGAAAAGTCAGTAACCTAGCAGGAAATAGCAGAAAAGTCAAAGCTAGCAAAGGCTTAAACAAGTAGGATTTATAAAAACAGAACTATGACGAAGATCAGATGGTTTTATAAAAATGCTGAATGTGTAAAAATCAAATTAGTAAAAACAAACAAACAAACAAAAACCCCACAAACCATGAAATAAATACTAGTAAGACATCTTGGACATGGCAGAGCTGAGGAAGTAATCTGGACACTTCAACACCAGGACATAAATTCTGTGGAAGTGACAGTAAACAGCATCAGTATGGAACCACTATTATACAGTTAGTTAGAATAGGGTGAATATTAGACTGCACTACAGAATCTGAGAACTAAAATGCCATCTGAAACAGGTGAAGTTTCACAAAAACATCATAGGCATCCCACAGTTACTGTAATGACCACAGTACAGGATACAGGAGATGATAGAATGAAGGTTAAAAAAGGGAGGCTTCCAGTAATGTCCTTCAGCTGGGGTAAACCTCACAAGATCAGGTGTTTTTAGATAGTTTTTAGATGCCCTCTCTAGAAGCAGTTAAGAACAGTATTTTGACAGTTCTAGGCTATGTGCAAGGCCTGCTGTAAAACAGAACTGCCAGAGTCCATGAGGTGCTTGAAACCCAAGTCCTTGCTGAAGGATGAACATCCAGCCTCAAAGCTAGATGAGGGGAATTCTAGCAATGATATAAAGGGGAATTCTAGCAATGTCTTCACAAGCAGCACAATATTCTTAAGTACATTTTATTAAAGGCTCAGGCTAAATTGGTGCCAGAGTCAATGGAAGGGTCAATAAGAGCTAGCTTATTTGGATGAGAATCTGAATTAGGCAATTATAAGAAAATAGATACTTCAAGAAAACTTGTCTAAAAAAGAGGAAAGAGTGCATAATGGGTAATGTAAATGCAAAATCATAAAGGAAGCAAAAATATTGTGTACAGCAACTTAAAGGCATAAAAGCAATCATCTTTTTCAAGTATATCAAAAACGTGTGCCAGTCTGCCAGGAAGATATAAAATCTATCAGAAATGAACTGTGTCCTGTATGCAGTTGATGAAAGAGGGTCTCACCTCAGAGCTACTCTGCAGAAGACAGAAGAGTTAAGGGGAGCAGGTGTATGCATGTGTGTGCACCAGAGGGGAGACAGCATAATTTTGCCAAAAAAAAAGTTAATAAATAGATAGGGCTAAACCCTTCAGCTATTAACAGTGATGTATAACCAAATTTGCAAGCTTTTGCTAGAGACTTGCACTAGTTTTTTAAGGACTGACAAGATCCATGGAATTACCACCACTAGATCTGACTGCCATATAGGTACGAACTGTGCAAAGCAAGGAGAGACATTTATATGGTGAGGCAGAGTCAGCACCTTTGTGGAAAAGGCCTCACATCAGAGAGAATACTCTGAAGGAGCAAAGCAGCGTAGCATGGAGAGCAATTCAGTCAGGTATACCTGGATTTCCAAATACTTATAAAAGGGCAACAATGTACGTCCTGAGCCTTCTCCAAGATGAACCAGGGAGGATGAGCCACATTTCTGATAAAAATTAATACAAAATGTGGGTCATTCTCCCCAGTTCATCTTATAGAAGGGGAACAAAGAGTCACAGAGGACATCATTATAGTATGTTGTGACAAACACTTTTACATCCTACCTAGGAAAATGCATACATGAAGGAAAAGTGACCTCTAAACCAATTCTCACAATTTAGGRAAGTTGTCAAAATTTAAAAGAGATGCCAAAGGCAGCAAACTGAACGCACARCATCGCAGGAAAGGAAACCAGGAGAGAATTACACAATATAGTAGCAAGTAGCTCTGCATTCTTACRGAAGAGTGAGGGAGCACTTGCTGACATCACTAGACAGCCTGGTTAAAGAAAAAAAGGGCATCCCATCAAACTGTGGCATTCAAGAGTCARTAACATTCTGGAGACAAAAAGCACAATCTGGATTCAAAGTGGGAAGGTAGAGGCTGAGCGAGGGCTCCTGCACTYCAGGGTCTAATGTGCACTCGTTTATGAAGCCACCAAACAGGAGCCTGCTGGAAGAGCATAGGAGCTACAGCAGTTCRGCCTTACCAGTTAATGCCCGTGCAACTTGTACTGGTCACCATCAGCAACATGCAAGTCATCAACAAGACCCCAACCACCACTGTCTTTATGCCATTTAACTTGAACAATACAMTTAATCTCAAAATCTCACATCTTTTAATTTCCATTCTTGAATTTTTAAACAAATACAGTAAGAGTTCAGTAGATCCAATCAGTCATGAATATGATGTTAAAGAAAAACTCAGAGTCCAATATATTAAGCATACTTATTTACTTAATCTATACAGAATTGAGTAGATAAAATTTCAGATTCACATTAGTGAAAAATCTCTACAAAATGTTTTTGAAAAGCAAAACAAAGACTGCCTGTTCATTTATCATTTTTTCTCATGAAAGCAGACATGGGTTGTAAAAATAAAGCAGTGTGTTTAGCACAAACTAGATTTCTGCATCACTTTTTTCACAGTTATTTCCATCTACAGTCCAAAGAGGTAGATTTTCTGCAACACCTGAGAATTGAACTGTAATGTAACCAGGTGTAAGTGTAATGAGAGGAAGGACAAGACATCAGAGAGATACAACCCTAACTTACTTGTGTATGCAAGACATTCGGGTCTTGCATCATGTATAATTTAGTTTTGCAGCTTAATCATGGTGAAACACTCAATCAGGCCCCAGAGTTCTGACAATTAGACATACTTATTTCAGGCTATGTAAGTTTATAGCCCAGGTTAAACAGTTTATAGTAGTGGAAGAAAGGCATTAATACAAGTTTATCTAAAAACCCTACTGGAGCCAATTTGGCTGCAGACTGGCAGTGCAATAGCCTGCTGTATGGCAGATCAGTTAGAGTGCTGAACTTTATCCCTTTTATAAGTTTGTGTTTTTTGTTTTTTTAAACAACACTCTTCAAGCAATTTATGRAATAGTATTGACTGGTTTCAGGAAGCAAAGTATAGCTCACCTCGGCCAGATGAAAAATTGGTATTATGTGGGTATGTCACAGGTAGGAGAGAGAAAATATCCCCATTTTAAAAGCCTTTYACTTGGGGCGCTATGCTTCACTTAATATGTAAGTCAGTAACAAATATGTTGTATTGCTGTTCTATACATGCCACATCTCAAAAGCCCTTTAAAATATTCTTGCAGCAGGGTCCAAAATTTGCTCTTATTTCCATATAGAACAAGCACGATAGAAAGAATTGTTAAAGATACAAATGTTCAAATAATAAATTGTAAAAATAGAAAACTGCATGTCCTACCTCGCCAAGGGTATGATGCATCATATACAAAGTTTTTCACTTTCCCTCAGGAAAATTATTTCGTGCTTAGTGTTACTGAAAACCAGTTCTTGCAGTAACCATTTTTAAGCAGTTTGATTCTAAAAAGCAAGTCATTTGAAGAGCAAGTCTGAAATACTCCTTTCCAATATTTATGCCGTATGGTTAACATGATTAACATATCAAAGCTCTGAGCCTAACTCAGCTGACAGCTCATTGCTACCTTCTTTTCATTCCTGCATCGTGCTTGGACCAYGAACACAAACACTGCACTAACCTAACAGGAAAACGGCCAGCTCCCCGTTCGCTGCACCACTTCCAAAGTGTCACTTCCGCACAGTCCCCTTCAACGGTATGAGCTAACACACATTTATCAGGCCTTACATAACCTCATTCTCTTTAAGAGACAGCTACATTATTTCAATGTACATTACAACAGAAAAAGGATCAGGAGCTCAGTGCAGCCTGAACATTCAAGTAAATTTAGCCACTAAACTGTCAAGGGCAACGAGGGTGGGAAGCTCATTAGGAGATGTGCTTGATTCAGAAATCCCCTCCCAAGTAAGTGCAAAGAACATTAAGTACCAGAAAAGGCTACACATTTTCGTATTTCTTAAAATGACAGCAACCAAAACTAGACAGCAAATGCATGCGAACTAAAGTTAAGGGTAGCTTGTGGTTATTTAACACATTGCTTTGCCAAAAAAAAAAAAAAAGAGTAATTATTGGTCCTGGTTTCTCTCAGAAAATAACTCAAAACATGTATATCCACTTTTCCGTGGAACGACTATGTGGTTTAAGTGTTAACAAAGAAACTTTGCCTGTAACATGTTAGTTTAACAGAGTCTAAAGTACCATCTTTACCAGATAACCTTAAGGAACTGGTAAGGCACTCTGCCAACTGGTAAAACTTCAAGGTTGAGTGTGCAAGAAACTTCACATTTTACTTTGGGAAAAATACAGGAATCTACATGTTCAGTTATAACCAGTACACTCAACTGATGTTTAAACATGTTGCATATAGGGCTATTAGAGAAGCCTATATGCCAGAGCCATGTTCTTCTATAGCTCAGTCAGCAAGTGTCAGTTTTCCACACCCTCAAATAAGACACTGGGAAGCATGTGGATAGTAAGAGACTTCTCTAGGGACACACTGCAGTTATGGACACACTGTAGCCAAGAGGGAAGAATGTGACTACCCGTGTAATAGGATACACAACTGCAAAGCTCCGCTCCACAACACTGTTGAACACTTTCTCACACGTTTATATTTAATTTGTTCACAGGTAGGGCAAATGGTCTAAACTAACCTTTACAACACAACCCTGAGAAATCTGCAAGAAGTTGTACACCCTGTTTCACCAGCTGCAAATTAATGTATTTCAAAGCTGTTTTTTTCATACCAAAAAGTATACTAAAACCCCTTAACAACTTTTACTATATTCTGGACCCATATTTTTTCATGCATATATATGAAAACATAGTAGGGGAGAAAAATGAAATTTTTACTGGCCATTAGATGTCCTGATGTAAATTAACTTACTGAAGAAATTGGTAATCATATTAATATACTGAGTGGCAATTCAACGAACAAAAACAAAACGCTGTTGTGACATGCTGTCACTATTGTCCCCTGAAACGATGTTCTATCTTTACACAGTCTTCAATGACAGTGATTGGTGTTGTAGGGAGGAAATGCACATGCATCCTTTTATGGAAAAATATTTTCTTTTAAAAAATGAGGCAGATGTGCAACACAGTTGTGAAAAATTTATAGTTTAAGCTATTTCAAGCTGCTATGCAGCTTCCTGTACCACATAAGTCCAGTAGTTCTAAGAAAATACAGATATGGTAGAAAAAGTAAGAAAATTTTCACCACAAAACCAATAGTTACCACCAACAGAGAAAGTTATACACAAAATATATCTCTCAATACAGTGTTTACACTTCACTTTAGTCAACAGATTCAGTGCCAGGAACAGGACTTGTTGAGACAGTCTTTTCAGAACTATTTGCTGCACATGATTCAACATCAGGTTGGATTCCTGGTTCCATGTCAGTGGGAGTTCCCAGCTCCTCATGGGAATTCAGTGTGCAGGACTGCAACACTTGCACAGCTAGATCCACGTCTGCCTCTCTGAGGGAAACCTGTTCCTTAAGGACTTCCACCTTCTCATTCAGCTCGTTCCTTTCCGTCTGAAGAGCCCTGCATAGCTTCTCCAAACGCTCCAGTTTTATTTGAAAACCTTTGTATTCTTTATCTCTTACTGTTTTCTGAGGGACAAAAGAAAATAGAAGCTCTGTGATCCAATTAAGTGTTTTTTTTAAAAAAAAACTTAATTAAAAGAATCACCACTGTTTAATCTTGTAGATTAAATCTTAATGCATCCAGTAGGTCAAATACTAGCTATGCTAGAACAAATTTGCTCAGAGTACTTGACCACCGCACTTGATTACTTCAGTCAGATAGAACCCAAGAACTGCAACTACAGGGAGCAGGAGGTAATAAAGGTAGAAAATCTAGATTCCAGCAGTTGTTATAGCCAGAAGTTGTCATACTCACAACCTGCCCAATTAACTCCTTAAAAATAGAGGAAGATGAKTAAAGCTACAGCGGATTTTAAATGAACAATTAGGTATATGCTAGTAAGGTTTAGAAAGATTACACCAAATATATATCAACTAGAAACTGGAAAATGTAAGAGAGCAACTTAAAACTGTATGGGTAAGGCCTGTGTAAAAATGTTTTTAAGCTTCTCTCTTACTGGAGAGCAAATAAGTATAATGGCACCTCACGACCTTAAAAGCAGCAGCCATGTAAGCAAAGTCTCACAGGTCATTTCCTTTAGGTAAAGATTAATTATTTAAAACAGACTTTTATTGCAGAACTGACAGAACTTTGCTCAATAGATTAAAAAATGGTCAACACATTCAGCTTGTATTATTTCATACACACTACCCCACCAATTAAATGGTGGGCAAGGGAAGATGRCTATTTTATGCGTCAGGCAAAGCAACTATGAAAAGCCAAATTCATTTTCTGTGTTTTAGGAGAACAGCACATTTACACAACAGAAAACACGAGTGACTCCATGAACARGTAGTGACACTCTATCATTTTTATTCAAAACTGAAAAACTATGAAGTTCTCTGGAATGCAGACCCTAGTTAAGACCCTAGTAATACTGCTGCTTAAGAGACTGGTAATTACTTACCTCTTCAGCCATTTGCAGAAGAGCCTTGTTATTGTTTTCCCATTTTGTACGCCATACTATTGTTTCTTTTTCCAGTTTCTTAATCTTCTTCGTCATCTGCAAATAAAAGGCTTATTTTCTTGGCTCACATTGTAACATAGGTAGGTATACATTACTGATTTGACTTTTTTTCCAAAATGGACTTTGGAAGTAACATTACAAGTTATTTTACAAAAAACGTATTTCTGTACTAAATCAATCCCACAAATTCTGAGTCTGCAACTCAAAGACAACAAGATTGATTCCCGAAAGAAACAGATATGAACCTTCCTCGAAAACAGCTAAAACCGTCCAAAATAGTTTTAAAATATAAGTACAGCACACAAAAATCAAACAACTACTATTGCCTTTGATAAAACATTGGAATTAGGATGCAGATATTATGCAAGTATTTCAAAAACCTGAAAAATATCGTATTTCTCTTCTATGACAAATCCTTATTCCTTACCTCAAGATCCAAATTAAAATGTCAAAAATATATCCTCATACATCTTCAAGATAAAGTTTTAGAAGGCAAATGCTGTAGTCAAATCCAGCATTCTACTAACTGGATATATTTGAATATTACATTTCATGTAGGTCTAATATTAAGTACCTTTTCCATTTCCTGCCTGAAGGTTGTAAAGAGTTCATTACTCTTTGCCATGGTGGTCTGGAATTCTTCAAATTTATCCATGTAAAGAGAAAGCTGTTGAAAAAAGGCAGGAACATTATTACCCAATACMTCTGTATTTCCATACAGAAATATTCATTAAAGTATGGGAGGAAATTCAAGTCAAAATGATGGAATATCAACTTCTTTGTAATTTTCTCGTACTATTCCACAATTTTAATTTGAGGAGCAAGCAGAAGTAAAAACAACATGCTATTCAAGTTATATATATGAGCAGTGATCTATATTTATAAAATAGCATTATATTCTAAAGAAAAGGACATCATGTCAGTTCAATAARATGTTGAAAGATAAAACGTTTAATCATCATATCTCATTTTTGCTTCCCCATTAAAAAATCCTGTGGGTTTTAGTACAGAGGAAATACARTTCTTGTTAAGTGAAGTGAAACTTGAAAAAAGACCTATCTTCCCATCTTCCCAAGCAACCAAAGCTAACAAATAAGGCTGGGATAAAACAAACCTGACTAAATCCAGAAATCAAGACACACTCATAACCTATAAAATCTGGCTAGTGAGAAAAACTACAGAAGCTGAATATTGACAGGAGTTCATGTAARTGTTAATTTTAACTAGTGAAAAAGCATTGATATTTAATGAGAGAAGTTTCTTGTTCTGTACAATAAATCCATTCATCACAGATAGCAAAATATGTTAATTAGTACAGTTTTTCAAAAGAAGGAAGTTTTCATACAAGAGATAAGCCTAAAAATAAATTACCACTGTATGATCTAATTTTCTGACAACAGATGATTATGAAATGCCATGGTCATTTACTAGYAACTTATACTCTATCTGAAGAAACTCCTCAGAGCTGATCAATTCTCTCTGTTCTTACACAGCGAAGGACAGTAACATTCAGAGCACAGAAATAATGTTTTTCTCTAATAATAGAATGAAACAGGAATTAGCCTTGCTTACCAAAAATAGGTCATGACTCTGCAATTTTTGTGATTGAACTTCCTAAGCTCATCTTACTCTACAAAGATCTGCTGTTCCAAAGAAACCTCAAATTATATCATTATTACAAAAAGTAAAAGTTAAGAGTGGTATAAATAAAAAAATGCACTAGGAACATAACAAAAGGGTTATCAACTTGAAAGATTTTGATAAAAGACTATCCATGRCAAAAACTATTTGGGAGAATCCAGAGGTTAATGAGTCCTATTTCAAAGATGTGTGTCTGTGTATCATACACACACGTGCATACCATATATATGTGTGTGCATATATCTATATAATTAGCTACACATATACTTCAAATAAAATTGTTGGAAGCCCTGGGACAGAATTAGGTACAGTAAGTGTTAGAAAGGGTACGAAACAGCTTGCAAGAAGACAATCAATAAAAAACTCAAAAATAAAGGAGTAAGAGGCAAGGTAGTTACTTAACATACACTGAAAGGAACAGCTTAAACAAGCATTTTTCTTTGCCTCAATACAGCCAATGTCTGCAGGTGATCTGAAACAGCAGCACAATCACTGGAGACCACCTCCCTGTCACAGAGGATTTGTCTGTAGCATTTGCAGCAAGAAGAAAGTTTGAGAATAGTGAAGTTTATGGACAGAGACACTCAGTTTTAGGTTACTGAGTCTGAATAACTACACGGATAAAATACTCACTATTTGCTCCCTACTATTTGCTCCCTTTCTTCCTGAAGGAGAGAAGGAATGGCAGCAAGAGGAGGTAAGGAAAAATTCTAAATCCCACATGGAAAAAAGCCACCCAACTCTTGACAGTCAAAAGGGTCTGCCTGGCCCTTAACAACTATAAAAAGGATAAAAGTGTCTTGGGAGAAGGAAGAACAGTTTCAAAGTATACAAAGGATGATAAAGTAGTAGCCACAATGAACAGGTTCTTAAGCTTTCATGTATTCTAATCCTTGTAATATTAACATCATTAATTTAAAAGGATACCAACTCCAACAGTTCCATCTTTAGCACCCGGTAGTAACAGTACTTTCCAAAGGTTGGCAATTACAAAACACCAAGCCTTTACAACTTACACTTCACACCTCACTCTTGAGAAGCTGCTTACTAAAGATTAAATTTAAAGATTAAATTAAAAATAGCAAGTATTTTCCACAAAAAGTAGGTTGTATCTGATGAACAACAACATGTAGGTTTTGCATGTTGTAAGCATTACATTTCACCACTCCACAAGTCTCTCAATATTTTCATTCTGGAACAACTATACTGAAAACTATACTCCATTAAAAAAAAAGAAGAAAAAAAATTACCTGCTGTTTCAGCTGGGCTTCTTGCTGCTTCATCTGTTCACATTTGTGTCTGGACTCAGTAGCTTCTTTTAGCAGCTAACAAGAAAAACCAAAAAATAATTATGTATTTATTGCTAACTGTAGGAAGCACAGCATAAAAAAAATGTACTCATTTAGAATGGCTTAAAAGAACTTGATCTATAATGAAAAAAAGAATGAAGTTTAACAGAGGAGGTCACTTCTGAAAAGCAAAAAAAAAA
>NW_028187001.1:1766729-1767972 GCF_003343005.1 Rhea americana | reverse complement strand
AAACCAAAACAAAAAACTACCTTCACATAAGGGTCATTCACCCTGTTTTCTCACCAAGCTTTTTTTGTTAACTATTTTAAAAGTACCTGCTATCATACATAAATTGTTTTTATTTTTTTTTTCTAATTAGAAGCAGGATTTATGTTTGTATTTTGTTAGSAAGTTTGAACAGCTAAAATTATACAAGCAGTTCACTAATGAACTRAAATTTATGTAATCGATTTTCCACCGTTATTTCTAAAGTGACTGATATTATCTCCACAGATTAGTTCCATACAGTTTTACTTCAGTTTTGAGAAGTAAGACATTTCATTATCTTATGATGCCAAAACTATGGTTTACTAATGTAAGGCCATCCACCATCCACTACATTAAGTATATCCTGGAAAAGTAAAGCTTTTTTCCTAATGGTTACAACTCCGTATGGATTTTTTTTTTTTTTTAAGTCTTTTTCTAAGGCTTTTTATTTTTGATTGACAGTTAGTTTCTTAGAAGACTACAGGTAAGTCACTACAGTCAAAATATCAGACATACTTTTTGGAACAGTTTAGAAAAGAATATGCTTTATTCTGCTTTTGTTATTTCCTATAGCACAAAGAGTTAAAAGAACAYGAGAGCAAAAAAACAACAAGAAAAAAAACAAAACACCCTACACCCCTTTGGTGTTTCAGCTCAAGACACTCCTAGCTCAAAAAAAGCCTAAATCCAACACATTTGTTGAAGAAATGCAAATAGCAACACTAGTTGCCAGTACATATGAGCATTAACATTGTAGCCATTATATACACATAAAACTATTAAAAAAAAACCTTCAATCTTAATGTTGAAAGCTATTATAACTTTAAGAACATACTACCTCAGCTTGCTGCCCACTCTATTCATTTTAAATTACGAAAATTTTGTTATTTCTCTGATAYATAGCATTCACTTACAAACTCCCTTTCTCGTTGATGTTTTTCCTCCGCTTCTTTTATAAGCTGGGTAGTTTGTTGAAGTTTGGCATCCACAAGTTGCTGCTGCAATTCTTTATGTTTGAACACTTTATCAATATGCTAAAGAGAAAGAAAAATCAGGTTAGTCAAATATGAACAGTGCACAGGTCAAATAAGATAGCACAGAGGGGGCAGGGAAGAAAATGAGTATTCTTGAGAGGTTTCATGCAAAAGCAAGGAGAAAGACTGTTTTATGTGCGAATTTTCTCCTCCTTTTATCTCCATCCATTATAACTAGACTTTTTTTTTTT
>NW_028187001.1:1750713-1766678 GCF_003343005.1 Rhea americana | reverse complement strand
CACAAACTGTCAATCTATGTTCTTCTTTCAAAAGCCAGTATCTACTTTTAACCTTTTGTACTTTAGATATTACTTTTAATTTTTAAAAAAGAAAAAAACAGAAAACTTTGCCAAGGATAGACTACTTGGCTGATGAAATTCCACAAACAAATGATTATGTAATCTTACTTCCAGCTGCTAAGAAGCATAAGATAACTTTCTGCCTTATTCCCAAATCACCTCATGGTAGCTACAAATATTCTGTGACCGCAAAAGGCAGGAAAACAAGAGTTCACTTTGAACTTCCCAATTATTCCAGATTTAAAGAAAAAAACTCCAAACAATCTGTACCAACCAAAACCAGACATTAACCTTAGCCACAAACCTCTRTGAAACTTAGTTTTCTGACGGGAAGAATTGGCCAGCCCTGAGTTACCACACTTCTGTAACTTAAATTGTCTGTCTCACACACTGGTGCCAATGAAAGCTAGCTCAATCAGCCCCAATATACAGTTGCCATGATGCCAACACAATATATTCTTAAAGCATGAAAGCTTAAGTGATTGAATGCCAGTAACGTGAGCTTACAAAATACRTAGGAGTTTGCCAAAAAAATATTCCATATCTTTATTTGTTCCGGTTCATTTAGATTAACTCTTATATCCAAATTATAATGAAAAACTGTACTTCAAAAGACCTTCAAATATTAAATGCATATTTAGGTTGGAAAGAACCTTTGGAAGTCATCTGGTCCAACCTCCTACTCAAACCAGGGCCAACTTCAAGTTTGATCAGGTTGCTCACACCTTGTCCAGTTAAGTTTTGAGTGTCTCCAAGGACAGAGATTCCACAGCCTCCAAACAACTTGCTTATACTTAACCACTTCCATTGTGAAAGATTTTTTTGATGCAACTTTAACATATGTGACAAACTACAGAGACTGAAAAAGCAAATACTGGGCCAAAGAGCTACTTTATTTTTCCAAGTAATAAAATAAAAAGAGTATTTTACATTATTTACATGATACCTCCATGATAGGTATAAAACGCAAAGGGTTTCTCCCCACCTCCCCTATTAAATACTTATCTGATCCCTATAGCCAAGGAACTAAGGAGATCCCATCAGAAATGTACTCACCTCTTCTCGCAAAGCATATTGCTCAATGAGTTTCTTCAGTTTTTCTCCCAGTTCAATATTTTCCTGACGGAGCTTGGCATTGTGTATATCATGCTGTTCCAGTTGAGCCTGAATTTCATTCAGTGTAATCTGGAAGTGTGCAGTTGCTTCTTTACGTCTTTCCTCTTCTTCACGTGCCTGCTGCATGTTTTCTTCCTTTTATGAAAGAATATTAATCATGTTCAGGCCAAAACATGTACCTTTTTCATATCTGAGTTAGACATAATAGTAATAACTCGCTTCTGTATAGTTTCAAGTTCTAGAGTCAAGATAGACCAAATTCATAATATGTCACCTTTATCCTCCCCTGTGAAGGGCATGGAACAAAGAATCTAGAAATTCTGTATCATTTACAGAATCTTACCTTACGCTAACACCACAAGCCCCTTATCTTCTATGGATTCARGTAACAGACAAAAGGGAAGGAAAAAGCAGCAGTTTTGATTTTAAATTTTGATTTAAATTTAAGTAATTAAGACACAGGATTCCCCTTCTTTCCCCCCTTTCATGCAATTTATGTAAATAAGTTAACCTTTAACGTCTTGTTGTGGCGCTGAAGCTCCCGGCAGAGAGATTCCAGTTTGCTACGTGCTAGAATGGCCTTGCTATGCTCACTCTGTAAGTGGACCTTCTCCTTCACAACTTGTGCTTGTTTCTTCTGTAGTATCTTCATTTGCTTTTGAACATTTCGGCTCTCCTCCAACTAAAGGTAGAGAGTATATTTACTAAATGAAAACGAGTGATAAGACAAGCAATTTAAAGTAGACTGAACAAACTTTAAAAACATTTCAGATGAATTTCATCAAGACCCCCTAAGTTGCTCTTACAAAGAACTCCCATCACCCTACAGACATTTCTAAATGTGTAAGGAGAGATGAAGGGAAAATAAAACAATCCCACACATGTCCCAACTTTACAAGCATTTGCCTTTAATGGAAAAGGAACCATGGACCTGTTGACCATGGGCTATCAGCTTGTTTTCAGCTATTGGAGTAGGACTAGCCCTGAGAAGGAAGAATATGGCAGATGTATTAAAAGCCAGCTGAGATTACTAGCAATTATCAGTCCATTAGAATTTGATTTTGCTGTAGAAAAAATAAAATGAAGTGTTACTCAAGATTAATTTTACAAATTAATTTGAAGTATAGCCTTTTTACCCTCAGGYCAAAAATATCTTATATAAAGACGACCTTTATGCTTAGATCTTATCTTCAGCAAGTCACGTTATTTCTCATTCTCTTATGTTAGCTACACACAGCTATTTAGCCAACAGGTAGTTAACTARACTACCTGTAGTTAGCTAGGTAGGTCAGTTGTTTTTACTATCAAGCCTATTCAAAAAAGCTTAGGATTGAATAGAGTTCTTCATCATTAGCAGGYGCTCCTACTGAGGGAAGCAGCAGTTGATATGAGTTTGTAAAATKCTAGAGTATTTCAGAAGTGAACAAACACAACTAGCAGCCCTGAGGCAAACCAGATCAAATAATGTTAAAGCTGCACGGCCCATGCTTTGATGGCATGAGATTCACAGTCTCAACTATTTTAAACAAAATTTTGATTCTACTTCCTTTAGTTTGTTTAGATGGTAGAAGGTAGAGCATTATATTTCATGCAAACAAAATTATCTATGAACATCCAGGGAAAGGGAGAGTTTCTTGCTTGGATAGCAGGTTGAGTGTAAGTACCATTGTGTAACTTTTTTTGGGCTCCCCAAGAAACCATATTATTTACAAGGAGTCTGCTCTATTGTAACGAAGGTACCATAAYGTTAAATGTAAACTGCTCCTTATCAGACAGTGCCTCAGCCTCTAGACAACACAGGAAAGAAAGGCTGGCAACCAGGAACAACATCATGACAGAGAAGAATACAACGATGGTTTTCTGAAAGAGCTCAAAATAACACTAAAGCACAGAAGAAAAAAATAAAGAGTTAAGGACCTCCATGACAATAAGTTAAATTCATAGTTCATCTAGTTTAGAGTGAAGGAATGTTAAGGAAATTTGAYATCCAAACATAAAAGCCCTTTTCTCAGGTGGCTTGAAAAAACACTTCAGGTGGCTGTCCTGTTTGTATATATATGAAACTCCAGACAGGCCTGTAAAAGTATTCCTGTCTGAGATAYATATCACCAAGAATGCAAACTTTTCTGCATCATAAATTGATCTTCTTATAAATTCCAAAATAGGGGAAAAAATTGTGGAAGATCTTTTGCCAGGAGAGAGGCATTCCTACCTTAATTGTACAGTCCTTTTCATGAGACACCACTGAAAAACCTGATAGTGAGCTTTAAAGATGATGAATCTTTAAAAAAAGAAAAAAAGCATTGTAGGTGCACTGTCATAAACAGTTCAAACCTCTGCTGGCATTAGAACTGACATCTATGTCAGTGGTTCACCACCAATATCCTGACGAAAAGAATGCATCTTAAAAGGAAGACAACTCGAGCAAACTGGACTCTTCTAAGGGTAACAGAATACCCCTAAGAGTCAGTCAGCTAAAATGGGGCCACTATTACACCTGGACAAGCTCCCACCCATCTTCCCAGTAGTTCTGAGCATCATGGGGAAAGCAATATGATTTTCTAGGATGGTGGTTCTACCTGTAAATTGTGGACCCTCTTCTGGGGGAGTTAAAAAAAACAAAAAAAAACACACACACACACACAACGAATACATCTCTCCTGATGGCCAAACTTCTATGGATTGAAAAATGTACTGAAAGAGATGACAATTCATTTAGCCTAGCTGGTCTCCTAAATAGTTTGTGAACTTTCCTTCAATAACAACAACAAACTCATACAAACTGAAGGTGGTGCAAAAAATCCATCTTCTTTATGCATATGCGAGGAATTCATTCCAAATTAACTGCTTATATAGGCCATTACCATCACTATGATTAAGACATGGAAGCTGTTTGCTCAAAGAGAAAAGGCACCACACCCACAAAGAATTGGTCAAAAGTTCTAACTCGTTTATTGCATTTCCTCTCACAATATGCAAATTTGTTTTCATGTGGGCTCCCCCTCCTTGACTTGTACTATGAAAATATTGTTTCTCAATTAAGCAAAAGTGATTTCCACTACCTTAAGAGAAGCTGAGTTTGGAGGAAATTCACTCATCCCAACAAGTGAGAGAGAGCAAGAAACAAGGAAAAACAAAGCAAAAAMCAAAACAGACCTCCTAGAAAGACTCAGGTTAGTATTGTTTAGGAAATTCTAATTCTGTTCTTAAGAGACTACTGTTGCTGTAACAACCAAAAAAAGACCATCTCCAAACTCATTCTTCAAGCTCTGGAGACAGTATTCATCTCAAAGCAAAAAACCCCCCAAAAATAAAAAAACCCACTAAACAACAACAAACCCCTTCCCTACCCCCCCACCAAAAAGCTTTCCAGCAAAATTATGCTAGATTAGCATGCATATCATTTTCAGAAACATTTACAGGTATAAAACACTTGACAACTAGTTTAGAGAAGACAAACTTCATGCTTTTTTCAAGCTACTCAGGTGTCTCTTCTTTACTTTTGTATTAAATTTATATCTACAAATGTGGTGGAAAACATGTACACAGTATTTCCAGTCTTCCTGTTTTTGAATATCCTTGTCTAAAGACGAACATAAGTATTTTTGTCTCCAGACTCATTCTGAAAAGTAAACTCATGAGCCTTTTTTTTTTTGGCTATCAAATTAAAGAGCAAAATATCCTCTCYCCTACTCATCATTGTGGGAATGTTCTCTATGACAACTTACTGCTACTGTTCTGTCTTTTTAGTCTGTTACTGAGGAAAGATACAAATGAGTGGATTAAAAAAGCATGATTAGAAAGCACAAAGCAAAACTAAACCTAGATCTTTCCAACTTCCAAAAAATAACTTGAAATATAAATAGTTAAGTATTTACTAAAGCATAACCACGCTTTTTTTCAAATCTCTATCAAACTCTTCTTTCCCTTTATCCTAAAGGCATAAATAACAAAATGCTAGCACAAGAGCCAGCATATAACATACAMGAACTAGGAAAATTTTAAGCACTCCAAAAACCAAACTCTTAGCTTTTCTGTTAATATTACGCAGGTTTYGAGAAAGTTATCATAGTCTAATTTTTCTTTGGGTTTATGCAGTCATGTAGAAGTGAAATGACTACATGCAAGTTTAGTTAAAGCAATATTCCTAAGATGCCTGAGTGCTCATCATTCTTCTAATACTGTGAAACATCTGAAAATGTCCTGTGTTAAAAGTTCTGTCATCCAACAGTTAATATTAATAAATGAGTAATTCTTGTTATCTTTACAAACTACTTACCAGATCAGCATACTTTTTGCACAAAGCTGCCAACTTTTCTTCTGGAGTAGAAAGCGTGTTCAAGGCTTGCATTAATAATAGCACTTCTTTTCCTATGAATTGAATAGAAGATGACCATGTTGAGGGAAAAACACCACCACTGCCACACAGAAAAGTAGCCTGTTTATAAAAGCAAGTTGCATAATCACAGCAACTTAGTAAAATTTGAACCGCACTGCACTGCATCTAACAAAGGGAGGACAAATGGGATATCACCACAAAATAAGAAGCAATTATCTTGACTATGTGCCATTATACAACTCAGTGAAAGTAAATTTAATCTTAAAAATCAAAAAAAAATTTATAAATTAAAAAAAAAAAGTGAAAGTAAATTTAATCTTAAAAATCAAAAAAAAATTTATAAATTATAATATCAAATATAAATGTAAACATCTGAGACAATGAAATTAAAAAAAAAAAAAAAATTTATAAATTATAATATCAAATATAAATGTAAACATCTGAGACAATGAAATTTAAAGGTTGAGTTTTGCCAATAAACGATATTCACCTGAGTATTTTTAATAAGCCTTTGAAATTTAAATATCAGCAGTGGTTTGATAGTATCGAACRCAGCAATCGCAGATTTAAACATTAGTCTGCCAACAAAACCTCAGAATAGTTGGAAGGCAGCTCTGGAGATCATATGGTCCAACTCCCCTGTTCAAGCACAGTCACATAGAACAGGTCTTTCAGGGCTGTATACAGTTGTATTTTGAATATCACCAAGGATGGAGACTCTACAACCTCTCTGGCACAAGGTTCCAAGGTTCAATCAGCCTCCCAGTGAAAAAGTGTTTTCTTCTGTTCAGATGGCATTTCCCATGTTTCAGTTTGTGCCTGCTGCCACTTGTCCTGTCACTAGGCACCACTGAAAAGAGTCTGCCTCCATCATTTTTACACTGTCCCATTAGGTATTTATAAGCACTGATCAGATCTTGCTGGAGTTTTTTTCCCCAGGCTGAACGCTCCCACCTCTCTCAGCCTCTCTGCCTATGACAGATGCTCTAGGCCTTTTATCTTAGTGGCCCTTCACTCTAGTAGGTCCATGTCCCTCTCATACTGGGGAGCCCAGAATTGGGCCCAGAGTTCCAGGTATGATCTCACCTGGAATTGAGGATTCCAGGGGGAATGACGCCCTCCCTTGATCTGCTGGCAATACTCTGCCCAATGCAGCCCAGGATGCCATTGGCTTTCCTTGCCAYATGGGCTTGTTGCTGGCTCACGTCCAACCTGATGTCTACTAGAGCCTCCAGGTCTCTCTACAAAGTTACWCTCCAGCTGGTCAACCTCCAGCATATACTGGTAGAAGGTGTTATTCCCACCGAGGTGCAGGACTTAGCATTTCCTTGTGATGAACTTCATGATGTTGCCCATTTCTCCAGCCTGTCAAAATTGCTCTGAGCAGCATCACAACCATTCAGCGTGTCAGCCCCTCCTCCCAGTTTTGTACCACCTGAAAACTTCCTTAAAGTGCATTTACTCCCATTGTCCAGCTCATTAATGAAGATGTTAAACATTATTTGCCTCAGGATTGATCTGTATGGGACACCACCAGTGACTGRCCTCCAGGTGTGTTTCATGCTGATCACAACCCTCTGATCCCAACAGTTCAGCCAGTTTTCAATCCACCTGTCTACTTACTTAGCCTGTACTTCATCAGCTTGTCTATGAGGATGCTAAAGAACAGTGTTAAAAGCCTTACTAAAGTTGAGATRAACAACATTCACTGCTTTCCCCTCGTCCATCAGCCAGTCATCTCATTATGGAAGACTATCAGGTTGGTTAAGTATGATTTACCCTTCACAAATCCAGGCAGACTACTCCTGATCACCTTCTCTTCCTGTATGTGTCTGGAAATATTTTCCACAATTAGTTGCTCCATCACCTTCCCACAGACTGAAGTTGGCTGACTGGCCTATACTTTCCCAGATCCCCCTTCCTAAAGACAGGGGTGACATTTACTCTCTTCCAGTCCTCTCCTCTTTTTCCAGGACCTCTTCCAATTGCCACAGCCTTCCAAACATAATTGAGTGGCTTGCAATGACACTGGCCAGCTCCCTCAGCACTCATGGGCACATCCTATCAGGGCCAAGGACTTGCATCTGTCCAGTTTCTGCAAGTGTTCCCTAATCTGACCCTTCTTCACCAAGGGCAAACAAAGTTTAAAAAGCCAATTAGTAATGATAACATTAATCTTTTAAAGTTATTACAAAAATAACAGTACCAACAGAAGGACTCTTACATTAAGARCTATTCTTTAAGCAGAAGTATACATTTTCTCAGTATATCTTGCTAAAGATGCCAGAGTTTGGCTACAAAGTGAATTTGAGATGAAGATCTAGATAAAATATATAATTATTTTATGAAAACATTAAAGTCCTTTGAAACTAACCTTTGAAACTAAAGTAACATTAGATTTCAAAAGAAAACATACCTAAAGTTTTCTCTTTATGTTTTTCACTCTCTGGATCCTGTTGGCCATCAGGTGGATCAATACGGGCTTCTTCCCTCCCAGGAGTCTCCTCACGTGATTCTTGAGAGCAACATGTGGATCCCAGGAGCTTTCTATTCTTTGCAATATACTCAGTTTCTTCCATGCCATCACAGTTGGACTGTGTATGCTGCAACACTGTTTCAGTCAACTCACTGTACTTGCTGTTCACCAACTGATCCTGGGTATTCATTCCCATCTTCTGAGATCCAGCTTCTTCCATTGCACCAGTAATCAGCTGAGTAAGGACAAGGAAGTAGTCAGAAGTCAAGAGACTGTATTAAAATGAAAACATTCACCTTTCTTTCACGTGGACAGATAAGACTAAGACTCCACTGTTTTGCCCAAGTTGATCTGCCCACTGTTGTCAAGATAGGTATATGAAAAGCAATCAAAGTAACTATAAATAGAGTAAGCCTAAGAGCGATGAAGGAACCAACACAGAACATCCCCCAGAATTAACTTCTGTTATGAAAAAATTTCAACACCTTGTCATTGCAAAATATTTGTACTCTAGAAATAAAAATTCTCATTGAAAAAAAAAGCTCAAAAAAATTCTAAAAGCTCAAACTATTTGAGTGTCTTTTCAGCCGTTAGAGTCTCCAATGAAAATATTTCTGCTTCACAAATCAAAGCATATTACAGAAATCAACACCAAGTACAGAGCATCTTAAACTCAGCAAAAGTATAACCAGCTTATATACTGTATTTGAAAAAATGGTCTAGAAATTGAGAAAGGAGGACACCTTTATTAAAAAAAAAGGTACCAACTTTAATCCATACTAGTTTCAAAAAATTGAAAACTATTAATTTAAAACAATTCAAGACAAAAACATTAAACATTTAATCTGCTAGGAAATCCAAAGAAATCCATAGAAATACCTTTTGTATGCTATTGAAATAATGTAAGCGATCAAATAAGTTATTTCACTGTCAAACATGATTTTTCACTAATCATTGGAGAAAATCTGATTAAAAAGAATTGAAAGTAACATGCTTCTGATCCCCTTCAGTGTTAAAATACACCTCTCTGAAACAATCACAAAAAAGTAAATAATGGTTTCAAATTTTGTCTTATTACTTACACTTTTTAACAATACACTATTTCTATCCAATTAAAGAGAATTTTCTTGAAATTATTTTCTTTAATTATTTAATCAAAAGGTTATGCATCACCAGTTGTTTTAGCGCTGCAGTGATACGTCTATATTCTGAATGCATGCTGGTGCCACCACATAGTTTACTAAGTACCAGTGTTCTCAATTTCTGGTTGACGGGAATTCAAGTTTGTGGTGTTTACTTTTTTCTTTCTTTCTTTTTTTTTTTTTAAAAAAAACACTTTTGTGCTATAGGGGTTGGGACTCGGGATAATTCTTGGGGTGGCTTTTTTTGTTTGTTTTCTTTTGCAATCCATTTATATCCTACCACTACAACAAGCACACATAGCTACAGCATGAAAAACAGAATTGAACTTGCTTTACTGCCGGACCTTAGGTTTCATTATTCTCACAGATTTACTTTCAGTAAACAAAGTATCTCCTTTAAAAACAAAAAAAACATAAGCAATAGCAATGTATCATTACAAAAAACATAGCAATTTAATGTAAAAAAAAAAAAAGTTACAGGATATAATGTTGTAAGAATTGTAAGAACTAACATAGAACAAACTAACTTTCATAGGAATAATTATGGAAGTGGGGCTTGTTTATACGCAGACCTATACTGTTTAAGCACTACTTAATCTAAAAAGTGTGCTAGTTTGCACTGCGTTGTATATTCTAAACAGATGGACCCTTTTCCTCTTCAAAAGAAATTATGCAATATAGCTCAAAGGAACACAGCCAACACTAGCAATATACTTTGAGATATTGATCAATTCCCTATTTCTTCAGCATGCCTAGAAGAAAGTTATTTAAGATCACGAAATAAATATGTACTAACATTGTAAAAAATATATATACATAACAGTTCATCTACTCTACTCTTTTCTACACTCAAAGCAAACCTTCTGCTTCACACTTTATCTCAGGACAGTCATTCTTGAGCGGATGGAATTCATAAAATACCTTTCAGGTAGGACAACAGGCTTTATAACTGCTAATCTGTATAGACACTAAGGTGCAACATTCATTTTATCAAGGAAGATTTTCACTTTGCATTGTCCTTTGGAAGTATTTAAATGATGACATCTGCCTTATGAACAAGCACAAACGCACTGAAGCATTATCCTTCTGCAATCATGCAGGCATTTGACAAGTATGTTGTCTGACAACAGTAATGCAGTAATAGAATTGCTGTAACAAATAATAACCATCTCAACTTCAAACAGCTGATTTTTCAACACAGCTGTAAAACGGACATTTTTACTTTTGTCTTAAACTGCTGGGCTTCCTGAAGTATAGGGAAAAACTTACTGCTCCAAATTTAGTGTCAGCTGAGCAAACAAAAGCCAAGGGACAAGAAAACTGCATAGTTCCCTTGACTTTCTGTATGCACCAATGGCTGAAACTACAGCACTGACCTTCTCTAAAAATATACCACTAAGCAAGCATAATTTTTAGGATACCATTAACCAACTGTCCCCCAAAAGAGTATTTGGAATATGATTCACAGAATTTGAAGATCCTGTGTGGCTCAAGTTAAACTGGCGAGACAGCAAGAGAGTGCCACAGACAGGCATAGGAAAATTGCTTGTCTACACACGACACCAAGGTAGAACTGCAGCACCAACACAGCAGCTGGAACTTACCATTTTCCCTTATGTAGAAAATGAATTTCTGATATACGGAGGCCTTGCAAAAGGTAGAGAAAGTCTGCCCTTATCTCAAAGCTTCTGGTTTAAGACAGTATTTTCAGACTTTATAAAAATCCATAGACTCAAGAATTCCTCTGAAAACAGAAGCGCTAGGAACTCCAGTAAACAGCTGAACGTCTCAGATGCGGTTATGCTTTCAACAGCGACAGTACCCAAATAGTTCTATTGCTTTCTTTGTTCATTCCCCCTTTCTAAATCAGCCCTCCATCAGGCTAGCAACAGTATTTGTGCAACTTGTTCTAACAAAGTTGTTGGCCAAATCAGTGCCTTAAGGCAGTTCGGTACACAGCAATAGGTGATTTTTGCCAAACAAGGAAGCTAGTAAGATGGATAGAAAGAAGTCAAGGCAAGAGAGTCACCAAAAAGGTCAGTCTGATCACAACCTGAGCAGAAGGAACTGAACTAGCAATACCCTATTCTAAACACCGGTACGTAGTTAACGCCGACTTTGGAAGCTCCGTGATGCTGTCCGCCAAGATCTGCGCTTCATGAGAAGCGCAGCACCGTGCCTAGACAACCCAGAGGTTTTCATCAACTATTCTCGATTATGAAAGTTTTACTGTTTCAGGGGGAGGGAGGGGGAACAGCCATCTGCAGGGGTCTACATTTGATTAGTAAGCTGTGACATGCCCACTCCCTTTGGCAAGCTGTGATGGAAGTCAATTCAGAACCGACAATTACTATGCATATTCTGGAGCATCTAAAAGTTTCACCGAGTGAAGAACAGTCATTAATTCAGTAGAGCTTTTCATAGAAGTCAAATTAGGTGTCAGTCCAATTATTTTCTGCCAGTAATCATTCCTCAACTCTAGTAGTCCTCTGTCCTTAGTCACACCCCCACAAACCCAGGGATTTTCAGAAATTTGTCAGACCCATCTGCTGAAGTCTAATGCACTAGGAATGCAGAACCTAGCTATCAGAATACTGAGTTCAAGTTCAAGATCTGCCCAAGTGTGTCCTGGGCACTCCAGTGCAATTAAAAAATACAGCAACAATGAAATAATTACAGCATTCCTTTTCAACCTTCTTTGGATTTAAGTTTATTTCAGTTTTCCAGCAAACACAGGACAAAACTCGCTTACTGACAGCAAGCACACTCCCTCAAAAACCAAAGCTCAACCACTCTTCTTGTAATAATACTCAATTTTCTTGATAAATGATTAAGAATTGGTCTCCATAGGCTAGAATGGCAGTGGTTCTACTAGTAGCTAGAACAACGTGTAAGATACAAAAATAACCAAAACCTCATTCATTTCAAACTGTAGTCCATAAACTCTTGCAGAMTGATTGTAGTGGTAAAACATACCAACATCCTAATGCATTTGATCTAGACTAGAAAGTGTTTATTTTTTGTTTTAATCAATTTGTGAAGTCTGCTATTGCCTAATAGGGGCCACAAACACCAATACTGCAAGAAATTAATATTTTCTACATTAGTGTTGAGCTTTCAGTCACTTCACAGGTAAAAAAAAAAAAAAAACATAACCAGAAGCCTGAACAGCCTTCCTAAAGTCTTAATTTTATTCTTAAAGCACTCTGCATTTCTAACTACAAATAATCTCAGATTTAATTTGTTGCAATCTTCATGTTGAAGCATAGCAATAATAAATGTCACACTGAAAACGTATTATGTACTAAACCATATTAGTATCACCAAAATTGCCCCAATTACTGAGACAAGAGACAGAACGCAAACTCTTATCATTATCTTTTTGAATACACATTAATCGCTAAAGTGAACATCTCAGTTTAACATTCCAGCCAGAAGGGAGCACTTCCAACGGCACATTGTATAATAGTGCCGATTCAGCCCCTACTAAACTAAAAAAAAAAAAAAAAAAAGCCACCACGTATTGAAATCACTACTACCATAACCACTCAGCTTCCAGCTGGCTTCCAACTTCCAGGTTCCAATCAAATTTAATGATACTCAGTTTAAAATCTGACATAAGACCAGAAAAACATTGTTACATACCCAGAAAGATTTTTCAGTAACAGTCACAAAGAGCATGTTGCACAGACAACGTGCCATCCCGTAACAGACTACAAAATTACTTACCAAAATTTAAAGTCTACAATTAGAAAATAAAATACTTGCAATCTATTTAGCAGCAAACCCAGCTGTTAAAAGACAGTGACATTTCTGAATAAGCACATCATCTTCAGGCTATTTAAGATAGCTACAGACCAAAGAGCTTAAGGATGCCTGTAGGAACATTACCAGTAACATCAGCTTCTGSTCAGACCAGAGTTTTAGTTCAGTGTTTTGTTTCATTATCCAAATGTGCACCTTGATCAAAAAGGTACAAATCAGAACTACTCTACCTTATTTCACATTTAAAAGGTAATAGTACAAAGATAGCCAGTTTCATAAACAGCATGCTTATGATCGCAAGAACCTAAGCCAATGTTATTCTACTTCACACCAAAATACTTTAGCAGCATGCAATACCCATATAAGGGCAAACAAGCCACCTAGACAGAATTTATTCTACCATGTCAAAGCATATCATGAATGTTTGTTCTAGAATCTGCAGTAAGTAGTTAACATGCACTGCTATCTAAAAATACACTACCCATAGCATTGATGCTACGTATAAAATACCTGCATTTTACACTTCATATACTGAAATATAGTTTACATGCACACATACTCTTACTCTCCAAAACATTTGAAAACCCCTCTCTATCTGTTATTTATTCTAAATGCTAACAAACTACCCTAAGAAAATCTAAGCATTAGCATTCGTATATCAAAAGCATCCCCTACAATGCTGGAGTAGTAGTTGGCCTATACTGTGAACACACTCTTACCATCTTAGCATTCAGAATTAATACTTTCAAGAAGAAAGCCAAGAAGCTTTAGAAAGAACATATGTACGTAAACTTGACTTTCAAATTTGACTATATGACAACTTAAATATGCAGGCAAATATGTAATCATTTGTTTGATATCAGGCTACAGAACAGACCATTTGAATGACACTGTTCAGCTGAATATTTGCAAGCCTGTTACATGCACAGCTGTACAGAGATTTTKACTTACGCTGACCAATTATATAGAGATACAGTGGCAAACACTGTCATCTTCATCACATATGTTTATGGGGAAGTTTTAGGCTTCTGGCAACCCAGAGATCTACTTTTACTTGCTAATGCAGAACACACTTGTTTTGTCAACCTATACACAATATACTTTTTCTTAGCACAGATATTCAAGATGACTTGATTTTTTACATATTGTGCAAAAACATAAGCTTAAGGTCACTCTTGCTGGTAACTTTATTCATGACTTTTCCATAAAAATTAGCATCTTGGGTTGTCACAAAATTGAAAGTTGAATTTTATAGCAGGTACATCTTCATCCTTCAGTCTTGCAACAAGAATTCAGGTGCTTGGATTCACTAGTTCATTAAGGTTATTCCTCTGAGCTGTACTTTTCTACACTGTGCTCACTGAGCTAAATCATCCTGCAGTCTAATTACACCCTTTTAAAAGCCTGATGGTCTCTGAGGTGGCTTCTTAGCTAAACTAAGATCTTAGTTGTGAGGTCAGAAAGTCGTTTTAAACAAACATTTCATGCTGTTCTGTCATCACATTAAAAAGTATGCTCTATGCACTCAGTCACCTACTTTCAAAATACCATACTAAGGCATTAACAGTATTGCTCATCATCAGTTTCAAAGCACTGCACAGCTGTAATTCCCAATACAGCAGAAATAAGATTATGACGCATCTGCTTTGAAAACCCGTAAGTATTTGATTCTTCTAAAAGTTAGTTCAGAGTCAACCCTGACAGAGTTTTGTTATTAAATTTCTGTTGGCCTTACATTCAAGATACATGTCTGAACCAGGATCAAAGGATGTATGCTCCCACATCACCTTTGCTTATGGTCCTTACTTTTTTCTGTTACGCTTTTCATGTTTCTTGCGCTTTCTTTCAGGGGCCCTGAGACAAAGATTCCTGCTCTTAAAGGTGACTTTCATTTACCCCAAACATGACAAAAAAAAAAAAAAAAAAAAAAAAAAAAGTCCCATTGAAAATCACTACAGAAGCCACAGAGATTGTGTGCACCTTTTAAATATCTCTTTTAAACAGCATACAGAAAACAAAAAAAAGATCTCTTCCCTGTTTTACCTTTAAACACCAGAAAATTTCTTCCTGTAATTCTAGTAAGAATGTCATTGGAAGACCTCAAAGTTTAAATGGAGGTTTTCTGTACATTTACATGAAGAGCAAAGGGATGCATATTTCACTGGCCCCTCTTTAATTTAAGCATCCAGGACAGGTGTTAATTAAATACTTYATACAGCATGACTCACTTCCCCTCAGTGCAGTTTCACTTCCTCTTTACTTTAATCCTAATAGTCTTCCAGTCAACCATAGACTGTCTCTGGGAAAAACAGGGTAGACAAGTTCTGGATTCCCAACAAAAATAGGTCATAAGTAACCTAAAATGAAGACGCTTCTGCGTATTGAAATAAAAAGCTCCTGCAGAAGATGGCTAGAGGATTTTTTTTTATTCTCGAAAAAAAAACCTAGAATTTGCTCCGTATTCCCTGCTACTTTTCCAGCTGTTTTTATTATTATTAAATTCCACTTGATTGTGCATATATTAAAAAACAGCAATCCTGATTTTTTAAAAAACATCTGCTTTCATAATGACACACTGAAGTTACTCAGGAGCCACTTCCTACTAAGTAATCTCCTAAAACACACAGGAGAAAAGATGTTTTCTCATATTGAGGAAAACTAGTTCCAGTCTCCTAAGTATTTCTCCAACATCCGGAATAATCAAAGATATCATTTTTAGGGCGTCACTGACCTTCGTTCCACTGAAAAATGTCACCAAAAGAAACACCAGAGTTTACGCACGGCCACAGGATGCGACACTAAGCAAAACACGAGGTGGGATTACCGGGACAGCTCTGCTGCACGCAGCATCGTGCGGGTGAGGTCGAAGACGAAATACTAATGGGCAGTTTGGTGCCCGCGCGCACGGATGAAGCACGGGGCCTTTCTCACCCCGACGTGAGAACAAGAATTACTGTAAATTCACTGAGGRCGCTGTGACCCGGTTAATCTTTTTAAGCGCTGCTTCAGTCAAAAATAAGTAAATAAGAGCTGGAAGAGGAGGGATGCGCTTTACCCGCTCCCGCGC